>NW_021604603.1:480724-576526 GCF_004785775.1 Grammomys surdaster | reverse complement strand
GGACAGGAAAAAGAGTGTGCGAGTGTATGCACATGTAGGCGTTGGTGTTTATCACATGTGTGATGGAACTGGGGACTTGGACATGTTCCTATGCCTTTTAGTTGTGCCTTGCCTGTGTGAAGTGCCTGAGGCACGGTCAGAGCCATGTGTATGTATAGGGCTTGTTCAGCATGCTTGTCCTTGGAGCCATTGCTCCTTGGGTACCTTCCTCCATTTAGTCTCCTTTGAGCCTGATTCATGCAGGAGAGTGGAGGGAAAAGTATAGCTCCTGAGCTGTCTGTCCATGTCCCCTGAACTGTCCCAACCCCTGAACTGTCTGTCCCTGTCCCCTGAACTGGCCCATCCCCTGACCTGCTATGTCCTCTGTCTCACTCCATAGTGAAGATGCTTATCCGGAATCTGCTGAAAACAGAGCCCACCCAGAGAATGACCATCACAGAATTCATGAACCACCCCTGGATCATGGTGAGCTTCGCAGGCTGGGGAGACCTGGGTGCAAGGGACTGTTGCTCCGCATGGTCCCGACGGTCACGTGATCCCATTTCTCTCTCCTCAGCAATCTACGAAGGTCCCTCAGACTCCACTGCACACCAGCCGTGTCCTGAAGGAGGACAAGGAACGATGGGAGGATGTCAAGGTGAGGGACCACTGAGGAAGAGAGCTGGGGAGGCACTTCACAGAAAGTCCCCGGCATGAGTGCTGGCCTGGCCAAGAACAGTTTGGGTCTGTGTTCTTCATCCCAGTGTCTCTATAGTAATAAAAAGGTGACCAGGAGCCATTGCCTTCACTGGCTTGTGGCAAAGGTTCTGGCCAGACTGCTGTCTGTTTCCTATGAGCCCTCCCCTCTCTGGGTCTGTAGTGGGACCTGAAAGGGCATCAGGTTCTATCTTCTCAGTTTTCAGATGAGGGCAATAAAGCCCCAGACAGAAGCAGGCCCTACAGGATGGCTGGCCCAGGATGCTTTCCATTCTTGTGGGCTTGCAGAGAGTTCCTGTGAGAATAGCTACACAGTAGCCAGCCTGTGCTGACCCAGTGCTGTCAGCAGTGTGGACCCACAACTGGCATGTGTTCACTGTACCCTTTTCCTGCCTTGTCTGTCTGCCCCTCACTGCCTGTGTCTCTCTTCTGCCCTCCTTCCCTGCTCCCAGGAGGAGATGACCAGTGCCTTGGCCACGATGCGTGTTGACTACGAGCAGATCAAGATAAAGAAGATAGAAGACGCATCCAACCCTCTACTGCTGAAGAGGAGAAAGAAAGCTCGTGCCGTGGAGGATGCGGCCCTCGCCCACTGAGCCGCTCTGTCTCCCCCCCATTGGAGGACAAGCAATAACTCTACATGAATATATTTTTTAGACAAAGAGACACAAGTTGCCCAATGCTGCCTCCTGTTCTCTTGGGCTGCGTGGCGCCCAGAAATGCCTCCGGCTTCAGTCTGCCCTTGGCTCTGGCCTCCCCCAGATGGGGGCTGGAGGGTGTGTGAGGGGTGAGGTGCTCCTGAGCCCGTGCTCCTTTTGTATTTTATCTGTAATTTGGCGTAGAGTTTTTATGGAGCCTGTCTTTTTGTCCTTTTTCCCACTCCTCATTCTTCCCCAGGTCCTTTCCCATCTGCAAAGGTTGAGGCTTACCCAAGGGTATTGTGGAAGTTGTTACAGGGGCTGTCCTTAGGTTGCCTCCTCTGTCCCCCCAACCTCCCACTGTACGGGGTCCCCACTGGCTCTAGAATCTGGGAGCTCCAGGGAGAAGGGAACGGAGTGGCAGTAGGTGCCACTGAAGCCCTTAGATATCACCAGTGTGCAGAGAAGAGCAGCACACGTGTGTACGTGTGTGTGCATGTGTGTGTATGCCTGGGTCTGGGCCAGTGACTGGGCATTGGAGGGTCTAGGGAAGGCAGGGCTACAGGGACCCCTGCTTGAACTTAGCCTGCCTAAATACCTAGGTAGCTTGTCTAGATCCAGAGCCAGGTAGTCGTGGCTTCTGTGTTAGCTGGGCAGGGGAGGCAGTGAGGGGTATGTGGGCACTGGCAGCCATCAGGAAGACTGGGTCTCCTCAGGACCCCTTTCCTTGCTGGTCCCAGGTCCCTGAGGCACTGATCCACTGAGTAGCCTCTGCTTGCCCTTCTTGCCATGATTAACCCACTCTTGCTGAGTTCTCTGAAATTTTTAGCCATTTCTCAATGGGCTGTCCACTCCCATGGGTGAGCCTGGGAAGGTTCTATGCCTGGAAAGGCTGTTGTATTTCACACATCTCCCCTGAGCTCTGGGGTACCTGCCAACCTCCCTTTGGCAAGGGCAGGACCACGTGTGGTCTTCCTGGATTTCCACCACGTGGTCTGGTGGGTGGGGCAGTCTTCGCACCAAAGATGTCTTGACTCTGTCCCTGCCCACTAGCCACCTTACCCTCTAACTACTCAACCTGGGTGGGGGCTCCCCAGGATTGAGGAGGAGCAGGTGGGGGAAGAGTCTTTGTGCCATGGTCCCCCATACCCCTCCTGCTGGAGGAGGGGTGTCTCCCTCAGGGGTTGGTGGAGGAGGGGCTCCTGGGCATCTCTGGGCCTGGGGCAGGGCCCAGATGTCTGCAGCTCCTCCCATGTCTTTGATGGTGTGTTCAACACTCAGACTGTTGTAAACTGTTTTGTATGAGCAAAATTGTCTTTACTAAACAAATTTAATAGTTGAAAGTTTCTCATTCTTTTTCTTCCTGAGGCTTGGGCCCTTGACTGTTTACTTCTGTTCTTCCACCCTGTGGAGTGTTTTCTGTGAAGGGCGGCAAAGCCCTGTGCCCTGAGAGGGGAGAAGAGGGCTTCCTGGCTGAGTCGGCATGGGAGTAGCCACTCTTAGATGAGGGGGCCTGTGTCAATGAGCTGATCTGCTATGAAGCCTGGGTTCCCAGGAAAACAGGCTGCTGTGTTGTCTTAGGATTCCAGAAGGGGGCAGTACAGACCAGGCAGAAACAAAAGTGCTTTGAGTGACCAAGTCTCCTCAGAAACCCTATGAGAACTGAATAGCCTCGGCAGAGCCAAGAGTCGGAGCTGACTTGCTGACTTCACCACTTCTGTTCTCGGTCAGGGGAGAAAGGCAGGGCAGCATGGCTAGTTACCAACCCAGAGTGGGAAGCACTGTGCTGATAGTTTCACTGCAGATTTAGCTAGAACTCAGGCCTCAGGACCTGGGGGCCTGGAACGTTCTCTGTCTTCCACCAGCCTTCTCTCTGGAAGATGCACTTGCTTGCCACCCTAGTCATCAGGGATCATGTCTCTGCTACTCAACCTGAGAGTGCTCCCCTACCCAGTGTGCTGTCGAGAATCACCCAGCCCAGCATTCTCGCTTATAAAGAACTCTTGGTCTGCACTTACAAGGAAATCAGAGTGATGGGTCCAGGCTGAGGGGGCAAGCGGGGCGGGTAGAAAGGAAATTGTCAGAAGCTGCCGTCTAAGTGACAGGCTTGAGAAGGTCCCTGTTGTAACTGTGATGTTACTTGCTGTTACATGGGTAAGAAGCCTGGTAGAGCCTCAGTATGCTTGCAGGATCTTTGTAGGGCCACATCCTGTTTTGCCAGCATTCCTTGGCCTGGGGTCCCCTTCTCTGTCTTTGAAGCCAGCCATTTTGTATTTCTCTTCTTGTTTTGTGACTTTTCTGACATTGCCTAAATGATTTCCCTGAGGACCAGTACGATGAAATTGGGCTAGCCCGGGTAACCCATTGCTAAAGCCTTAACCTTGCTCCCATCTGCAAACTCCTTATACTGTGGACAATAGAGTGCGTTCCTTTGAGAGCCAGCATTCTGTCACAGAGGAGTGTTTGACAGCTTCCTCGTCTCAGAGCACCAGTATTCATCACCCTGTGTTTTGCTTCCTTTTCTCAGTCCAGCTTACAAGGTCTAATACTGGCTTCTGAGGAAGATGACCAAAAAAAGGCTGGGAGTCTGGCCATGCCTCTGTCACCCCTCCACTCCACCCCATGGGTTTCTGTCTGAAACTTGGGGGTGGTAAACATTTTGTTGTTGCTGTTGTTATTTCCATGTGACAGTGTTAGTGTAGGCTGCATATAGACAGATGTTCATGGATGCTGGAAGGGCGTGTCAGATCCCCTGAAGCTGGAGTTACAGGAGACTGAACCACTTGGTATGGTTCCTCTGGAATAGCAGGAAACAGTCTGTCAGCCCCTGTGACAGCTCAGTAGCCCTTCTTTCTCTAACCTAGCTAACCCCTGATGAGCTGGATTGGACGGCATTGAGTATGAGGTTAGGGGTGAATGGTCTGGGATACTTGTCAGAGGTATCAAGTGGAATTCTTGACACCCTTGGGTGCTCATTAAGTGCTGGGTTAATCCCAGCCTAAGTCCTCTGAGGTAGCAACCCACTTTCCCTTTATCTGTGAAGAGATTTAGACTCAGAGATTCACTTTTTCCAAGGTCACACAGCTGATTGGGTGACTGTGGGTTTGGTTTCCTGCATCTACTTCTAGTGATCCATCAAAATGCTCAGGAAGTCCTCTGGGTATAAGGGTAACAGACTGGATTCTGTCCCTGTGGATATACTAGGCCCTTTGGGTGTCGTGAGGGGTTCAGGAGACCACAGATTTAATGTCTTCTGTGGCAAGCTGCCAGGGTGGCTTTGTATAAGCATAGCTTCTCCTTCCAGGGACTGTTCCACCAAGCAGAGCCAGGAGTCTAGGGTGGGCCTGTATCTTGCTCTGCCAGTCCCTGCTGAGGGTTAAGTCTACCCTTGGGTTAGCTTGGTAAGGCAGACAACTAGGGTTTTCTTTTGGCTAGGTTGGAGACAGGAAGACAGAGGGCTCTGAATAACAACAAAGCAGGTGTGTGGGCCCGAATGGGTAAGTTGTAGGTGGAGAGATTGCGAAGTGTGAAAATTCAGTTATTCAAGGAAGGAGGTTAGGGAAAGTGGCCACACCACTGCAAGTGTAGACAAACCACTGGGTTCTGTTATGTGTGGGGTTGAATGTAGGCACACAGGTCTGGGGAGCAGCCCTCTGTTCCCACCCTGGATGACACAGCCCCTCCTGGATCTGCCTCTACAAGCCCTCATTTAGGCACCTGGCTGTCTTGGGTGACATGACTGAGTTTGGGGACAGCTGCTTTTTAGATGGGACATGAGGCTTCAGCTCCAGGGCCTGGCCCCCACTCTCTGCACTGAGTCAGGACAGCATGGGAAGGTTTCCTATCCAGACACTGCAGTGTCTGTGCTGAGGGAGTGTGAATCCAGACTGCCCTGCAGGAGCCTCACAGAACTGTGTGTGCAGCGCTCACATGCCTGGACCCCTAGAAACTTGCAGACAGTGAGGGCTATGCTGTCCACTGCTACGTGCTTGCCTTCCCTCGGCCTTTTCCCAGTCTTAGACGTTTTTGAGACGAGAGATGAATGAGTGGAAGGAAGCTGATACTGGCCCTCCACCCCGAGATGAAGCCTTTATAATCTTGCTTTGGCACTGCCAAGTTTCTGTAGGAGCTTTGAAGGTAGGGAGGGAGCAGCTTTCTGGTTTGAGAGTTAAGTGTATTTCTTTTGCTTCAGGCCACTTGCTTACCAGTGATGTGAAGACTTTCAGCCATCCGGTGAGCTAAGACTCCACCTTTGGTCCCCCTTGCTGCCAATACCTGGTGTGTGTCAGCCCAGTGGATTGGTGTAGATGAATTGGCAGTGGGTCCAGCCCGTGTGGCAGTGGCTTCTGAGGAGTTGACAAAGCAGAGGGAAGACCAGGCTGCCTTCAGAGAAGTGAGCTGCTGACAGAGCCCTGGGAGAGCTTCCTTATATGGTCCTGGGGTTAACCATCAGGGTGCTCTGGTAGAAATGAGGGAGGCCCTTTCTTTTCCCCTTAAGGGCAGGCACAACCCTCTTGTTTTGTTTTTGTTTTGTCTTTGCTTTCCACAACTGCTGTTCACTCAGCAGGTTTAGTTAATGGTCAGTGGACTCTGCCCACTGACGGCTGGCTTGTCCCTTCATTGGGGGAGGCTCCAGCATTCCTTTCTTACCCCTTCAGCCTGTACTCTTCATTCTTGAAAGTGTTTGCTCTCCCCAACCAAAAATCAGGAACATACTCTAGTAGGGATTTTCCCCATTAGTTTTTCAGCTCATTCATGATAATGATAATAATAATAATAATAAAAAAATCTGGAGTGATACCTTCATCTGAGGTCACTTTTAGTTAGACATTTTATGAATCACTAGCAAAAGCTGGCTTTGCATGAAATTGAGCCATTTTTAGAAGGTTGGGGAGAGTGGTCCCCGAGGGTTCCCTTAACTACCGTGCAATGTAAAGACCATGGCTCTTTGATGTTTTCCACATCCCCTAATGTGGAAATCCCCAGTAGTCAGTAGCTAAGAAGCCTTTGGAAGCCAGTGCGCATCGCTTCCACCTTTTGTATTTTTAAGACCAGCATCTCAAAGCTAAGCTTTCCTTGCCATTTACACATGCTCTGCAGAGAATTACTGCTAGGAAGGTAACTTATACCACCCATGGCTTTTTGACCTGGAGATCTGTCAAGACCTGTCAAGCCTGTAGACTTTCAAGAGGGGGCCTGGGGCAGTAGAACCTGTATATGTGAAATTATCATTAGAGACCAGGGCTGCCATGCAAATGGATTCATTTGCCTAACTTTCATGATCTCCTAAGTTTCTTACTCTCAACTCATACCCCTGCTAGTATTTGCAAGTGAAATATTGAAACTAATTTTCCCCCGTTGCCACCTCTGAGGCTCTATGTGGCCACATGTGGAACTGTTCTCTGCCTCACTAATCCTGAGGGAGTCATGTTTCTGGGGTTTTGGAGTATCCACAAAGGTTGTAAGGGTGAGTTCCTGTCAGGGCTACTCTAGTCCCTGGAAAATATGAGCTTGCTATGGCTCAGTCTTGGCAGCTGTGACTCTCTGGTTCCTAAAACAGCTCATGTCCCTTGAGGTAACCAGGCCTCAAGTTTCAGAGTGAGATGAGTTCTCCCAGCCTCATCCCCTGGTTTATAAGCCTGTGGTTCTGAATTCACCAGTCACAGGTTTATTTTTCAAAGAAACCATGACCTCTTCTGGGGTTGAGGCCTAGACCTTGGTTAGCCAGAGTCTGTGGTACAGAGTGTTTGCTCTTGTAGTAAAGGGGGGAGGAGGTTCTGGGTTTCTGGCACCTGGTTGCCTCCTTTTCTGGTCATAAACCATTCTAAAGAGAGAAGTCTTCACAGTGAGACAGGAACCCTGCCTCCTGCTCTACTGGCAAGAGGAACAGGATAGGCTGAGCTCTCAGCTAGCCTGCAAGGCAGATGGATGTAGGTGAGAATCTGACCTGCTTATTTAAGGTTTCAAAAAGGAGGGTACTTGATATCTGTTGGATGGGGTATGTACCCATCTGAGCAAAACCAAACACAGTAGCAGTTGTTCAAGTGTAGAGATGATACAGAATTGTTTGCCATTCAGAGTGAAGGGACAGTGTCCTGAAGTTCCTCTCCTTGTTCAATGATACCAGTTTCTTCTCCAGAAAAGCCTTTGGAGTTGATTGTGGTGGTGTACACCTTTAATCCCAGTACTGTCAGGAGGCAGAGCCAGGCAGATCTCTGTGAGTTTGAGGCCAGCCTAGTCTACAGAGCAAGTTCGAGTACAGCCAGGGCTACACAGAGAAGCCATGTCTCAACAAAACAAAACCAACTAGAAACAAGCAAACCTTTCTTTTATACTTTGATTTATATTCAAACAATTTATTATCCATAAGCTTATAAACACAGCTGGCAAACTGCTTTGAACGTGTCATTAGGCGTATTTTTGTGCACGTGGGTGTGCAGTGTGCATGAGCAGATGTGTGTGTTTAGGCTCATGTGGAGGCCAGAAGGAGTGTTGGGTGTTCTTGACTTCCCTAGTCCTCTGAGACATGATCTCTCTCTGAAACTGGGGGTCCTGTTTTCTCCATTGTACTGCAATCCAGCAAGGCCCAGTGACTCTCCTGTCTGATGGCACTAGGGGCTGGGGTTTCAGGTGTTTGCTGGATGTACAACTTGTTATGTTTATGCTGGGATCTGAGCTCTAGTCCTGAGGATTACACAGCAAGCACTCTCAACACCTGAGCTGTCTCTTCAGCTTCTATCTTTACCCTAAACACACACACACACACACACACACACACACACACACACACACACACTCACTCACTCACTCCAGAATGCTGAGACCAAAGGCTACACCACTTTTCATCTTCACCACTTTTTAGTGTGCCATTCAGTCATTTCTGGTGTTGAATAACTAACCTTCAGACTTTTCTTCTGCTCATTGAATAATATGCAACTTAGTTTTAAAGCTCCACCCACAGCTGATACCTTGGTTTCTTAAAGTATCTTATGAATCTGTGACTAAACTCGGTTCTATCATAATTACTCTTCTTGTTTATTGTTTTTTAGTGCAAATGCTTTCCTGGTGCCCTAATCCTCAATTTTTTTGGGAATGTGAATATATAGCATGTGTTGCATGTATGTGTGCATGTTTACATGTGGAAGTATTCAGTTGTGTATATGCATATGTATGTGTAGGCTGGAAGTTGATCTGAGTTGATCTGAGTGTCCTCCCCACCCCTCTCTAATTACTGAACAAGATTTTTTTTTTCCCGAACTTGGAGTTTGCAGATTCTGGATAGCCTAGCTAGGCAGGTTGTTATGGGGCGCTTCCTGCCTCTGCTTCCCCAGGCCCAGCATTGCAGCAGGCTTCCATGCACGCTTGGCTTTTAGGTAGGTTCTGGGACCTGAACTTCAGTCCCTTATCCACTGAGCCATCTTCCTCGTCTCTCTGTTTGGAAATCATAAAACAAACAAAATCAGTTTTAACTTCATGGTATGGAATGCCGTAATGATTTAAGGGGCGTTCTGTTTTCACCACCCTTCTTTAAACAGTTTATTATTTGTTTGGGTCTGCACAAGTATATAGGTTTTGTGCACTCTGCATGTGTGGAGGTAAGAGAACAACTTCAGAGTGAGGGTCAGCTACACATATGTAGCAGCTGTGCAGCTTGGTCTTCATGTGGGTCCCAAACAACTGGAACGGGGGTTATCCCAAAAGCTGTTGCCTGTACTGGGATATGCTCTTCTAGCTAGACTGCCTTTGTTTGACTTCAGTGGAAGAGGACTCAGTGCTTAGCCTCACAGAGAAACTTGAAGTGCCAGGGTCAGGGGGTCCCCCACCTGCTCAGAGGAGAAGGTGAGGAGGCATAGAGGAAGGATTGTGGGAGGGGGTGACCGGAAATGAGTGGGATGTAAAGTGAATAAGTAAAAAAAAAAAAAAAAATTAAAAGAAAAAAAATCAGTTCTCCTCTTCCGCCATGTGGGTCTCAGGGATTGGCCTCAGGTTATCAGGCTTGGGAGTAAGTGCCTTCACGTGCTGAGCCATCAGACCATAACACCCCTCCTCCCTTTAATAGCTATAGATGTTTTGAATGTCTTTTGCAGTGTATTTGAGTGTACCTGTAAGAATTCTGTAGGATCTATTCCTAAAAGCGGAGAGGTTTGATCTGAGGCTGTATACACTTTAGTCTTGATAGGGACTGCCCAAAAGACAGTTTGGGTTGCATAGTGATGAGCATACTTTGCATGTCTCGTTATGAATGAGAGGTCTGTGAGAGGGCTTTCTCTCAGCAGTGGGGCAATCTAGGCATCGAATAAGTCAGCTGAGAATAAGAGGACATGTGAAGCACTTCCCCAAACTCAGAGATGCATACCCTTGGCCGAGCTGTGGGCAACTGAAAAATCAGGGAAAGGGGATTCCTTAAGCCTCTCCCTGCAAGGGAGGCATTGCTTGGCCAATAGTGGCTATTTGCATACACTTGGGGCATGCAGGCAGACCAGGCAGACTAAAGTTTTAGTTTTGGCCTTGTTGTCTTAGCTGGACTGCCTGGCCTGCTTCTTAGACTATACATAATTCATGCAGAAGGTAGGAAGTGTGCAGAAAATAGGCAGCCAGTGGTGGGGGCTGTAAAGTACACCCAGAATGCTGTGGGAAACAATGGAGCAGGTTAAGGATTCAGGACAGGCATGTGGTAGAGGAGATGGCTCTTGCTCAGAGCTTTAGGTGTCAGGAGACTCAGAACACATACACACATTCTTCTATATAGGAGCTCAGCCATACTGCCTATGAGAAACCTGGTAGGACATTCATTCATTGTGCACCCAGTCCTGTGTGACTCTAAGCCTAGGGCTACCAGTAGATGATTTGACCTCTGCCAGCCTCTGTGTGTCAGCTGATGAAGTGGAGACAATCAAGCAGCTGTGAGACTTATACAAGGACACTTGCCTATTCACGGGCTAGCTGCTGTACCCTGAAGTCGGACTGCATATGTGTGGAGTGTGGCTTTCCCTCTACCTTGCTCCTGGGCCACAGAGCAAGGTACACTTTTTTGGGAAGAATCCTGACTCCACTGCTGGCTGACTTTAGCTGTAGAAGTCCCTGAAGCTTGTGGAAGCTTCTAGACTGTCTCCTAGTCAGGGCACTTGGATCCTGCTCTTCTCTCAGTGGGGTACATGTGGCTGGTGACTTATCTAATCTCACTTCACATTCCTGATTCTCTCTATAAAGACAGTTACCCTGAAAACCTTGCATAGTTTGGTATTTATTTCTTGGCAAGTACAGGCTTACGTTCCTTATTTCCTTTTGCTTTGCAAAAGGCCTAGTAACAGGTTAAGCCATTAGCCTACCATGTAGATGCCTTAGCCTGGCATGAAACACTTGTTATTCTACAGTTATACACCACAGTAAGCAGTCTTTATTATTTAAAAAAAGTTCTTTATTGAGAATCTCATACAGGCCTATGGTAAGATATCATATCTAAGCCCTTCCTCCTCCAACTCTCTCACATATCCCTCCTCCAATTTCATCTCTTGTGATAACCCAAGAAGTCTAGTTAGTGTTGCCTAGATGTGCATGGGGATGGGACCGCACTGGAGCCTGGGAATCTTACTAGTGAGTGGTCACATCCTCCAAAAACAGTGATTCTCTTTCCACCAACTATCTTCTAGTAACTCCTCAGTAAGGGGCAGGGCCTGGAGATCATCTACCCCATTGATGCCAGGATTTTGCCTGGCTTTCTCCTGTGTAGGTCTTACGCAGGTAACCACAGCTGCTGTGCACTTCCATGCGTCATCTGGCTCTTACATTCTTTAAGCCTCCTCATCTGATATGTTCCCTGAGCATTGGCATGTCGAGAGCTTTGATACTATGTAGGGCTGACCACTCAGTCTCTTGCTCTTGGCATTTTGACTAGCTATGTATCAACTAGCAGTCTTGGTTGTTCCATGGTTTGATCAAGTTGGTTTATAGTCCGAGAACTGGGATATGAGAACCAGGAAGCATGTTTTCTTGACTCTTCCTTCAGCTCTGTGGACTCAGTTCTTTATGATCCATTTCTTCTTCCCCCAATACAGGTTTTCAATATGTAGCCCAGGTTTGCTTTGAACTCACAATGTATCTCAACTTTCTGAATATCTGGGATGAGTGTCTGCTAATATGCTCATCTTACCCACTTTTTCTTTTTGTCATTTATTTATTTATTTTACACTCCAGATTTTATTCTACCTGCCCTGTCCTCCCTCCGACTGTTCCACATCCCATACCTCCTCCCCACCCCCTTGTCTCCATGAGGATGTCCCTACTCCTAACCCCCACCCAACCAGACCTCTAAACTCCCTGAGGCCTCCTCCAGTCTCTTGAGGGTTAGGTGCATCTTTTCTGACTAAACCCAGACCTAGCAGTACTCTGCTATATATGTGTTGGGGGCCTGATATCAGCTGGTGTATGCTGCCTGGTTGATGGTCCAGTGTTTGAGAGATATCAAGGGTCCAAGTTAATTGAGACTGCTGGTCCTCCTGCAGGGTCACCCTCCTCCTCAGCTTCTTTCAGCCTTTCCCTAATTCAACCACAGGGGTCAGCAGCTTCTGTCCATTGGTTGGGTGCAAATATCTGCATCTGACTCTTTCAGCTGCTTGTTGGGTCTTCCCGAGTGCGATCATGATAGGTCCTTTTTTGTGAGCACCCCTCAGTATTAGTGTCAGGCCTTGGGGCCTCCCCTTGAGTTGGGTCCCACTTTGGGCCTATGCTGGACCTTCTTTTCCTCAGGTTCCTCTTTCTAACACTGCTAGTTGTCTTTCTGGATACACTGTGTCAGCCCCTTCATGTTAAGAGAGCTAATTCAAAGTATCATATGGATTTGGCCTTGTAAAGGGGCTACTACAAAAGTCTGCTCTAGGACTTGTGATTCTTGAGCTCAGTGGAGAGGAATCTTGGCCAAGCTTATGTGTGAACTTTCTTGGGGGCAGCATGGTAGATGGTTATGTTAGAGTCTCATCAGTCTGATGAGAGTTGAGGTGAGGGCAAGGCAGGTATTGGGAAGAGTGGGCTTTTGAGAGCGATAGATCCAGAGTTAAAGGTGAGGGATCCCCACCCTATGGGCTCTAGAATATTCTGAATGAGCTCCGCAGCCATAGCCCCAGTTCCCAGCATCTCTCTTCTCCCATACCTCCCACAGCTGACAAAATTAACCAGGCTTGGGAAAAAGTTACTGTTTTCTTACCAGAATTTGCTAGAGGAAACCCCTGGGGTGTATCCTGCCAAAGAAGACCATAGACATTAGCACAGATCTGGAGGGAGAGCAGAGAGCCTGTGAGGAGCTAGGTCTGCTTTGAGTTTTGGAACCTGGTTCTTTCGGATTATTACATCAAATGAAATGTGGCCCAAGATTGGAGAGAAGCACGTGGGATAAAGTGGTGGGTTCTTGGCAGACCTGGGCTCAGATTCAGACTCTGCCACTTGGCAGCTCAGAGCTCCCACCCTATAAAAACTGCAGCATCTTCCTGAAGGCCTTGCAGGGACATTTTGTTATAGTGTGTGAGAATGAAGTAGCCTGCTGACATCAGCCCTTGGTCCAGTGCCAGACACTTTGTATCCAGCGAGCCGATTCTAATCTGTTTTAGAGATTTTCAGCTCATCTGTTGTGAGTTCTTAAATCTTTGACTTCCAACATCCCAAAGGGTTTACCTTGAAAACAGGCTCAGTTTAACTAAGACCCCAGGAAAGAAGCCCTCATAGTACTGGACCTAGTACAGGAAGAGGTTTGTACCTTTCTTGGGACACCCAGTGCAGACAAAGAAGAGACAGTGGAGAGCTCTGGCAAGCCAGTTTGGGACTTACAGTGTTCCTTGACTGAAGGCCCCAGTGTGAGCCATTTTGTCCATTCCTAGTCCCCAAGATGGAAAATTCTTTCAGAAAAGTAAGCAATATATTTTCTTTGCTTTCTTTGGGTTACTTTTTCAGTGATGACCACCCTTATTGTCTAATTTAAAACTGGAACTATGCAGCCTGCCTTCCCTACTCTTTATTAAGGTTCAAGGATATCCCTAAAGGCTGTGCTGAAAGGTTGGTCTCCAGTCTATGGTGCTACTTGTAGGAGGTGGGCTCTAGTAAAGAGAAATTAGATTCCTGGGTGTGACCTTGCAGGCAGTATTGGGATCCCAGCCCCTCCTGTCTCTTGCTTGGCTTTTAGAAAGTAAATAGGCTTGCTATACTGTCTGGTCTCTGCTGTGACTGTCAGCCTTGTCACAGGCCCAAGGCAATGGACTCAAGAGATTGTGGACTGAAATATCTATAAACCGTGAACCAAAATAAGTCTTATTTATCACAATATCAGAAAGCCAGTCAACACACTTGCCTAACTCCACACTGTGGCTCTATTTTAAAAGCTATTTTTTTTTAACCAGTTACAACACGGATTAAAAAAAAATGGCCCTACTTAAACTCCCCCTCCCTCTCCATAGACCTATGCTCCCCAGGCAGGGTCCTGTGTCCCCTCAATTACCCATGCTCCCAGCACCCAGCAGTGCAGGATCTGATAAAGGCTGGAGGTTGGTGAGCATCAGGCAGTCTGCAGAGCATGCTGATCTGTAAGAACACATAGTACTGTATGAGTGAGTGCCCAACTGTGTGGTAGGGGCAGCAGTGCATGCTGAGGGCCGAGAGGTCAATAAAGTCCTCCCCCACTTATTTTAGTGTCCCTGTGGAGACACAGCTTCTTCCTGAGGAGAAAGCTCTGTCAAATTCCAATGCCTCGGTCTGCTCTTCAACCTGTTTCCTCCTGCTCTGCCCCCAGTGGGTGCTACAGCAGCCACCCTCATAGCCCTTTGAGCCCCAGCTCCCTTTGCAAGCCTGTTTTCACCCCGACTTGCCTTGCAAGGCTGCTGTAGACAAAAGGCCTGTAGATTCTGGAGCCTGGCTGAGGGCCCCAGAAGACAATGTGCCCTTGGAGTAAGGTCAAATGCAGGAAGGCTTGCACTTGGGTAATTGGCTGGGAGCCCCTTTGTTATATATTTAATATTGTAGTCCACTTTTTTCCCATGTGAAAGCTAACAGACTTGTTTTCACTGTGTTACAAACGAAAAACATGAAAATCAAGGAAATAAGAAAATGCAAATGAGTCTGTAAGAAAATTGTGTGTGTGGGAGAGGGGGAGGGGGAGTCGGAGGGGGAGAGGGAGAGGGAGAGGGAGAGGGAGAGGGAAAGGATTGCTTGCTCCAAACCTCAATATATTGTAATTGATTTCATAGGATCTAGGCTGGACTTCCAGAAACACTATGGCTGAAATAACCAATACCCAAATTACTCCCTCCCAGGAAAAAGTTCTGATACCATATCATAAATCACACCTTTTCAATTGCTCCTCAGTGGACATACATGCAAAGTCCTCTTAGAAGCATCTATGGTAGAAGACAATGGGAGGCAACCACTGGGAAGCTTAATACACTGCCAGATTTGTGAACAGACCCATCTGCAAACCTCACAGACATACCTTGAGGCTTGTCTCTCTAGTGCCTGTTGAGGTGTGATGCCACTTTATATATCACACTGTCCACCAGGAAAATTTCCCCTAGTCTTTGACAGTCCTAACACGAGAAGAGTCCGGTCTCTCTTGAGACTCAAGGCAATCCTTTAGTGGTATGTTCCTATAAAACCCAAAGTGTAGTTCTCCTTCCAGATGCAATGGCACAGAGTGAATGTTCCCATTCCAAAAGGGAAGTAGGAGAGACCAGCAAGAAAAGATCTGATCAAAGCCCACAACCCAGAAGGGAAACTGCCCAGTCTAGCAGCTCCATGCCATGTCATCTGGATGCAAAAGGGTTTCAGTCTGTAGTTGTTTGACCCAAAGCAGTATGGGAGGAAAATGAGGCTGAGCATCACAGAGAAGCACACATAGTGGAGGAAAGTGGCTTATCTTACAGCAGCAAGGGAAGCGGGGAGGACGGTGGAGAGGGACGGGAAGAGGGATAACCAGAGACAAGGCATAACCTTTAAGAGTACACATCCAGTAACCTTCCTCTGGCAAGCCCCGCCCATCTCCTCCAATTATCTACTTAGTACAAATACACCATAGGATTTATTAATGAGGTCAGTCCCTGAGAACATTTCCCTAATTTCTTCCTAAAAGCAGGAACTCAGAGCCATGGAGGAGCGTTGCTTACTGGCTTGGTTCTCATAGCTTGCTCAGCCCTCTTCCTTCCTTCCTTCCTTCCTTCCTTCCTTCCTTCCTTCCTTCCTTCCTCCCTCCCTCCCTCCCTCTCTCCCTCCTTCCCTCCCTCCCTCCTTTCCTCCCTCCCTCCCAATAAAACAAAACAAAACAAAACAAAACAAAACAAGAAGAAAAAGCTCTCCTAAAAATGAGAAGAAAAAAAAAGCCAAACAAAGCAAAATGAAACAAAGTCCACAAAAATTTTCTTGCTTTTGCTTTGTGTTGGCCAACTAGTCCTAGGCCTGGGGCCTGTCCTGGAGTGCAGATGATTTGTCAATGATTCCCCACTGGAGAAAACTGATACTCTCTTTGTCAGTGAGTATCATCTGGAGATAGCCTCTTGGTTGTGATGCCCCTCCGCCCTCCCTGCTCGGCTTCTGTACTCAGTACTGGGATCCCATCTGACTTGAACCTTTGCAGGCCCTGTGCATGCTGCCATGATGCTGCCGAGGTCTCTGAGTGCACATCAGTCCTGTTCTGAAAGAGACTTTCCTTGTAGTCATCTGTCCCCTCTGGCTCTTAATTGATAGTACCTCCTCTTTCACACATCTCCCTGAGCCCTGAGCGGGAGGGGTTTGGTAAAGACATCCCATTTAGGACTGAGTGCTCTAAGCCTCTCACTTTGTACATTGTCTGGTTGTGGCTCTCTGTGTTAAATCCCATCTGCTACAAGATGCTTCTCTTGTGAGGGCTATGAGAGGAACGGATCTATAAGAATAGCAATACGTCACAAGGAATCATTTTATTGCTGTTTCTTTAGCAGATTAATAGTGGTAGGTTTTCTTTGTGGCCCGTGACCTATCTAGTGTCAGGTTCTTGCCCATTTTAGCAGTGTCAGGTGTGAGCTCCAACTCATAGAGTGGCGTTAAATCCAGTCAAAGAGTAGCTAGTCACTCTCATCCATTTGAGCCACTATTACAACAGTATATCTTGCCGTTGTAGGTTGTGGGCTTGTAGCTTGGTGATAATGATGATTACATTTCTCCTCCTGTATGTGTAGAGTAGTACATTCCAGTACCATGAATGCTAGTCAATAGGGGTGAAGCTTCTGGTTAGATACCAGCTCAACTTCTCTGTGCTCCATAACGTAAGCCAGTGTTCTCGTCAACAGTGGGGCCTTACCATTAGAGAGTGGAGAGCAACCGATAAATAGCTTGGCAATAGCCTATAATGTTTGGGGGTTCCTGGGGGTTCTTTTTAGCCAACACCTTAACAAGATGTAACTCATTCCTGGAATTGGAGGTTTTATTTGGTGGAATAAGATGTCTAGTTGGGACAATGTCTTCCCTATTATTTGGAGTCTTTATTTAGATTCATATATGTATATATTTTAGGAAGTATCTACAGTAGTAGATTTCCATATAGTTTTTTTTAATACAGCCTGCTTTCTTATATGGCACAGAACCACATGCCCCAGGACCATTCCCAGTGGGCCGAGCCTCCCACATTAATCATTAATTAAAAAGAATACGCCACATATTATCTACAGGCAACCTGACAGAGACATTTTTCAATTGAGGTTTTCTCTGAAGATGTCCCTAGCTTGTGTCAAGTTGATGAAACAACAAACAAACAGACAACAACCACCTACATAACATAGAGAGAAATAGCTAACTGAAATGCATAAGACAGATATGGAAAATATAGACGCTACTCATCTTATGAACAATTTAACGGAAAACAACTTGGAGAAACGAAGCATTGCAAGAACGGCTGGCGTGACCTGTGGTGCGATCACGTGAGTGCTTGGAACATCTGTCTTCTGTTTTGTCTCGGGAAGGTAAAACTACAAGGTAGAAGGAAGCGGATTTGGGCCTGATAGTAAAATTGAAAGAACTTTGCATGATGAGAATTGTCTGGAAATGAAGCAGGTGGTGTTTGAAGCAGTGAGGACCGTTTCATTGCAAACACTGAAGTGTGAACCAGGCGGCCACCTGTCGGACCCGCGTGGGCAGCAGTCAGTCAAGAAGGCTGGCATCGGAGCCTGTCAGAGAATCCCCAATAGTCCGGCTCGCAAGCTGCTGCCTATCATAGCTGTCATTCAAGCCTCAAGTCTACAGTTCCCGTTGTAGCTCTGCTTTCTTCTTCTTAGCTGAACTATTGAGGAAGACAGGATGGAGGATGGCCTGAGAATTGGCTAAAGCTCAGTTTCGCCATGCCTTGTGGTAACAGCAAAGGGACTCCATGCCTCCTGAACTCCTGCAAATATTTGGGGCTCGTGGGTGAGTCAGAGGTGACTCAGCTGCTGAGAAGGAGGAACTGAGGAGGGGAAGCCCCTGACTCCTCTCCTGTTGATACCCAAGAGTTCACGTAGCTCTTTTGTCCATATTTCTGGTTATAAGTAACCAGAAACCCAATCAACAGTGACTCAAAGAAGAGGAAAATCATTACCTCATACATAATGGAAATGTGGCCGCAGTTCTGATTTAGGATGGGTTAAGTCATGAGTTCAACAAAGTCATAACATCCTGACTTGTTTCCGATTTTGGTTTATTATTATTAATTATTATTATTGCTTGTTAATTCATTCTCTTAGGCTTAGTTTTCTGCCTGTTGTCCTGATTATTTATTGCCCTCTGCTGCATTTGGGTTTGGCTTCTTGTTTTCCTAGAGCCTTGAGGTGCACCATTAGGTTATTTATTTGAGACATGTCTGATTTTTAAATGTGAACACTTACAGCCTTCCTCTTAGAACTGCCTTAGCTGTATCCTAGAGCAATTATTATTTTTATTTGTTCTATTATTTTTATTTCTTTCTTTATTTAAGTTTCTTCCCTGCTTTCTTCAATGACCTATTGTCATTCAGAAGTATATTGCTAGCCTTTTATTGCTAGGTAGTATATTATATAAGCATCTATATAATATAATATAATAAATATAAATATAAATTATATTTATATATTGCCAGGTATTGTGTAGCTTCCGAAGTGTCTTTTGTTGTTGATTTCTGCTTTTATTGCTCTGATGAGATACAAAGAATTATCTGTTTTTAAATTCAGGCTTGTTTTGTGCCTGTGATGTGATCAATTTTAGGTAAGTTTCCATATGCTTCTGAGAAGGGTGTGTGTTCTCCATCAGAGAGACTACAGGCTGTAGATGTCTTTTAAATCCTGGTGACCTGTGTTATCATTTACCGACGACGTTTCTTTGGTGGTATTTTAGTTTGGGAGACATGTCTGAGTGTGTGAGCGGGTTCTAGAAACCCCTCACTGTCATTGTATCAGGATCTGTGCCCTTTTATACCATTAGTATTTGTTTTATAAAATGGGGAGAATTGCCTTAAGCTGGTTTAACTAGAAGACTTTCAAAAACTAACAGCCCCCACCGTGGGCCTGCAGCTTGATGTGCTGTGTAAGCGTCCCCTCAGAACTGCAGCTCGTAATTGTTATTTCTACCTTCAGATAAGTGAATGAATAAAAGAAAGAAAAAAGAAAAGGAAGGAGTATGCCAGGCGGTGGTGGCGCACGCCTTTAATCCCAGTGCTTGGGAGGCAGAGGCAGGCAAATTTCTGAGTTCGAGGCTAGCCTGGTCTACAGAGTGAGTTCCAGGACAGCCAGGGCTACACAGAGAAACCCTGTCTCGAAAAAAAACAAAAAACAAAAAACAAAAAAAAAAAACAAAAAAAAGAAAGAAAGAAAGAAAAAAGGAAGGAGTGATGGCTCCTAGATCCTAGATATGGGGGAGGAGAAGGTTATTATAGATGTGTGGGAGAGATAGCCAGAAGCAGGGACCTCTGAGAGAGTCCAGAGGGGTTGTACATGACCAGGATGAGTTGGACCATGTAGGGAGAGAGGGAGAAGAGAAGAGAGAGAGGAGAACCAGGTGTAGCATCCTGGAGGCTGGAAGATGCAAAGAGAGCTGCTGGATTATATGGGGAAGGGCGGCCCTGTTCCTGGGCTGGTGAAATTCTCTGTAGGGGCTGGGGGATGCCGGCCAGGAGAGCTCTAACTATTTGGATATGTTAAGTAGCCTCCTCAGCTATTTGTCCCAGGTTTGAAACCTAACAGTGAGGAATTAAAATTGAGTTGGTTTGTGGACATGTATTTTGCACATTTGTGTCTCATTATTTCTTTGATCCATTTAAAGAGTTTCTGTGCATTGGGAAACAGGGCAAAGAGTATGGTCTAGTCCTGTGTTTCTTGAGCTGTCTTTGGCTAAGAACTCGACTTTAAAATTTTCCATCTACTAGGGACCAACATTTTCATAAAATGAAATAGAAAGAATTATTAGGAGAATGGAATGAAAATATCATTGAGATATACAAAGTATAAGTTTCACTTTCAAATAATTATTTAAAAGCACATATACAAAAATGTCTAGAAACTTATAAACAGTTATTATACCTACCTTGTGCTGTGGTCCCCCAGATCTTGAGCGCTGAGAGTTGGTCTCCAGGGTAATAGGCTTCAGGGCATGGTTGGATTATGAGAACAAATTAATTCACTATGGATTCCTAGACTAATGGATTTGAGAGGAGATACTGATACCTGATTGAGTTCTCTATGCTTCCTAGACAACAGTAAGTGAGCAGATCTGCTCCACGGCTCGCTCCCTGACACGCTAGTCTCTGCCTTGTCACAGCCCCGGATGCAATGAAGCCAAGTGACAATGGAATAAAACTCATGAAATTGTGATGCCAAATAAGCCTTCATTTCTTTAAGTCAATTTCCTCCGGTGTTCTGTAAAGCAAGGAAATGCTAACAGCCTGCCACAAGCTAGCAATGGACGTTTTGCGGATCGACAGCAGTCCTCAGCCACATCGGGCAGGCACTGATTTAGACAGCTATTGACCTCTTAGCCTCTCAAGGCTGAATCTCAGGGTGCTCTGTGTTTGAATGCCTTGGCTGGAATGACTGTGGGAAACTTACTGGTTGTCATGTTGCTCCAGACATCAGAACAAGAGCTTAGGTTTTTTAGCCCTCTGTTTTCAAACGGACTTCTATATCCATCAGGAAATTTATATTGGACTTGAGGACATAAATTTCTTGATGGTGATTGTCCATCTCTCCACTGTGGGAAAGACATTGAGGTTAATGATGATGTATCAGCTGGAAGAGGCTTGGGTGGGGGTGGTGAAGAAAGGTCTCTGTTTGGAGTCTGACTCCAGGCGCTCAACTGGATATGCCCATTTGGATGGTGATTCATCTAGGCCCAAAGTATAAATGTCTTGAATTGAGTGACTCTAGGGTTAATGCTTGGAAATTTGTTACTTTTATGTTTAAGAGTGACTTGAATCTATCTATCTCTCTATCCATCCATCTATCTATCTATCTATCTATCTATCTATCTATCTATCTATCTATCTATATCTATCTTCATTTCCATTAGGGAGTCATCTAAGTTTGTTCCCTGAGGTTTAGAGATCTGAAATGCCCATTTGCTGATTGTATACAACTCTGAGAACTTGCTATGTGTGGAAACCGAAATCTACAAACATTCCAGAATGCTCAACACTCTTCTTCCCCTCGCTCTTATGCAGAAGCTATTTACGCATCTTCTTCCTTCTCCCGAATCCCACTGACCGTCTGCAGCTCTGAGCCTGGCAGACTTGCAGATGACTCATTCAAGCTGTGACTGTCAGTTCTGTGACTTCCATATTTCCAAGGAACTTTCCCTCTGCCTCTACTCAGCTGCTCATTGCAATGATGGTGCCTGGATTTTCCCAAACCTCCAAAGCCTCCCTGTTCATGCATTCCAGGCTCTGGCTGTAGCCTCTTCTTAGAAGTTCAGATTCTCCCTCACAACCACTTCTTGACCTCAGGGTTGAAGACATCTATGTGAGCTCAGTTACATTATCCCGTTGGATCAGTTAGCTTCTGTCTTTGCTTCCCTTTGTATTCAACTTATATACTCTCAACTTTTCCTTTGTTGTCCTTTTATATTCACGGGCATAACGAACCCACCTTTTATATGTTTGTACAAGGGCCATGACAAGAATCTCAAGAAAACAGATACAATCTACCAGACTACTTTAACCTAAAATGCCTGTGGGAAATGATTAGCTTGGCACGTGGGCGCGCAGGTGAATCTTGTTGGGTGGTGTTGATCCCCGGCGCGCCTGTCACGGCTTAGTCGGCTGGAATCAGACTCAGAGTGGCAGAAGCGCGGGGATTTGACTGAGTTGGTTTCGGGCAGGCGCTGGGCTGTGAGAAGCCGCAGGGGCACCCCCAGGGGCAGGGGCTCCCCCAGGGGCAGGGGCTCTTGAGTGGACCTGGAGGCCGGTGGCCCCTGTTCAGGGGCTCCCAGATGCTGCTGGGAGGCCATGTTAAGAACGGAGATGCAACAAAGCAGGGAGTGAAAAGAAGAAAGAAGCCCCAGATGCCCTGCAGGAAGAGATTCGGTTACTATACTCGCTTGGCAGGGTCATGGCTTGTTTGAAGAGACCGTCCCGTGGCTGGAAGGTAGAGAGGTCCTCAGGGAATCACAGTGGCTGCGGCTATAGTGGCTCATTAAAGGCCTTTTCCGAAGTTCCTCTACGGTAGGCCCCCAAAAGACACGTGGAAGTCCGTGGGTTTTACAGGCTTTATTTTCATGGCAGATGGTAGTTGAATCTGGATGCACCCCCACTTAGGTCAGGGTGGACCTGACTTAAAGAGGGACGGAGGGGAGGAGAGTCTGAGAAATGAATACGTAATTGGCTGTGCCCTCTAGCCTTTAGGTATATATCTCATTAATATGGAAATCTCTTGAGGCTGAGGCCTGTAGTTCTTCTACCTGTGGAGGGGCTGGTAGGCGCATTGCGCTACGTGACTGAACGGCACAGATCAGATGGAGGTCTACACCATGTGTTAGGAGCCTAGATTCTGGGAGCGCGGGGAATAGATGCCCACCCCTCACAGGCATGGACACCTGTTGGGTCTCCAGGCTATTTCCAGACAGCGCTTCTACCAAAACCCAATCCATCCTATCACAGTCCCACAATGCCTACTTCTCTCTGATTGATTTAGGGTTCCTATTGCCATGATGAAACACCATGACTCGAGGAGCAAAGGGCTTATGCCATGCTACAACTCTCAGGTAACATGGAGGGAAGCCAGGGCAAGAACTCAAGGCAGGAACCTGGAGGCAGGAGCTGAAGCAGAAGTTAGGGAGGCACACTGCTTACTGGCACAAACCTCTTGGGTGATTCTAGCTTGAGTCAAGTTAGAAAACTCTCCAACACATGGAAACACCAATGAATGGACATCTAGCCCATTTCTCTGGCATTGCTTGCTTCCCACGTCTCTGCAAACCTCACATCCAACTTTCAATCTCTTCTCTAACTTCCTTGAATGATCTCCTCCCTAATCTCTGTTTGGAGGGGAATAGAATGAGTGTGACAGAAACCACTCCAACCTCTGCCGACAGTCCTCCGATCCAACCTGTTTCTGTCCTCATCTTCCCAGTCCTCTGGTTGTTGCTCAGTGAAGACCCCCTGTTTCTCAGGGAATTCTTCCTTCTTCCTGCAACCCATCTGCTCCTACTTTCCAGGCATTCTGACCTCACCAGGTTCTCCATCTCTTTCATGACCTTTCATTAGCATTTGTGGCCTGGTCCCAAAGCAGCTGTCACCACTTGTCATCCTCTCCCTTCCATGTCATGTCCACCCATCTGTTTCATCTGTCTGGTCATGCTGAGTTGTCACTGTCTTAAATGACACCTTCATCACAGAAGGGCCAATGTAAACATGTACATCACACTCTTAAACCTGCCCCATCTCCACCCAGTTGCCCACACTAGAACGCTGTGGTTCATCTTGGCTATTGTCCACTTTCACCCAAACATTGCTGACTATGTGAAGCCTGGCAGTTCCTATTAACACCTTAGTCCTGGACTACAACACCCTCTTACTGAGACTAGGAACAAATGGCCCAGGGTGGTCTCATACAGAAGAGAACTATTTTCTTTTCTCTACTTAACAGCCTTTGTTGGCTTCCCTTTTATAAACAGCCTGGCATCCCTGATGGAACAGCCCAAGATCATTACAAATCTCCCTCAAATGCTCAATAGCCCTCATTGTTTGTGGCTTGCCTTTTGGTTATTGAAACCATTAGTGTTCCTTTCTGATTGAGGGTCTCGGCAGCACACAGGTGGAGAAGCCAGAGGGTCCACCTAGGTTGGGAATCAATACAAATCTTGTCACTTCAAAGAGTGTGTGTTCCCTCTTTTCTTCCTTGTGCCACAGAGTCTTTATACTTGTTTATCTGCTGAACATCCTCATTTAGCCAGTTATCCCTCATCCTTCATCCAGCTAAATGTCACCTTCTCACAGGAGCCTCTTCCAGTCTAGCTTGATTGCTTTGTTAAAGCCCCCACTTCTCATTACTATGCGTCATTTACTAGACATGGTGGCACAAACCTTTACTTTTGGCATTTGGGAAGTGGGGGCAAGCAAGTCAAGGTCAGCTTGGGCTCTGTCATGAGATCCGGTCTCAAAGGCCAAAAACAAATAAATAAATAGGAATCACCACAGTTACCTGGGCATGATGGTTGAAGTAGGAGGACTGCTTGAGCCTAGTAGTTTACATGCAACAATGACTCTGTCTCAAATGCGCGTGTGTGTGTATATATATATATATATATGTATATATACATATATATATATACCTATCTATGAAAAAATAATTGCTATAAACTCAGCTTTGTAGCAGTCATTGTTGAGTCCATGAGGACAGGTGCTAGGCCAGCCTTGTTTGCAGCTTTTACCCAGTCACCAACAGAATTCCTAAGTTCTGAAAGAATAAAAATTTTGACTTGAAGGAAATGTTAGGGCGAGGCTAGCCTGCCTCTCTTCTGGTCTGGGTTTCATGAGTGGTAGATATGAAGGTGGAGATTATTATGACCAATGATTAACTTAGCCATTAATACTGAGTGCCAGTCATAGTTACGAATTCTGCTTTGCTGGAGGGGATTAGGTAGAGTCCTATTGGGGAAGTGACATCTTTCTGTCTTAAGTAACCCAGGAAAATTGTAACCAGGCATGAGATTCTCCAAGGTGTACTGAACAAGCTGTGCACTGTGTCATGCTGTGACTCTATGACCTTGCAATAATCTCCTATAGTGCAAAGGGAAAAACCATAGTTGAGGGCTGAGTTCTAGTATTTCAGGGGGCTAGCAGCAGCGATGGAGCCGGGAGCTTTTACTGGAAGCACAGTACTGAAGCAAATTCAACATGTGGTTAGACTAACTTGCCTTTAATTGCCTGGTGACTTTTATTGCTCTTAGTAACAATTAGCCACATATGTTAAGCAGTTCCCTGGATTTATGGCCCTCTCAAGCTGTAATTCATTCTTGGTTCTTTCCCTTCATCAAGCCAAAACCATCTCTGGGATTGATTTCAGGAAACTGATAGCAGGCACTCAAAAAATTCAGTTTCCTCTTTTCCATTCCAGGTGCTAGGATGAGCCTATTTTGCTTTCTGCCCATGAATGGTGGGTAGGAAGACAGAGGTCTAATTTTTGGCACTAAAGTATGATGCGCCCAGCTGTTTTCTTTCAGGATATCAATAGCCATCTTTCCACCTGATTCCCCACAGCCATTTTCCCAAATGTATAAGAGAATATATATATATAATTTCAATACAGGGTTTCTCTGTGTAGCCCTGGCTGTCCTGGAACTAGCCCTGTAGATCATGCTGGCCTCGAACTCAGAGAGATCTACCTACCTACTGAATGCTGGGATTAAAGTCACAGGCCATGCTGCTATTTTTGTTTTTATTATGATTTTATTAAGCACTTGCTCTATGCCAGGAGCTTTACATCCTCCCATACATTTACCTCTTAAAATACCACCTTAAAAAAAATGATGATTTTTGTCTGTGTTAGGGGAATACTGCAGTAGGTGGTGTCTCAGTGCCATGCCACTGTAGGTAAGTGACAGCTGTGGGCTCAGAGCTGAGGCCACCAGATCTGAGAAGCTGTGCTGTGGGGAAGGAAGTAAGCTGCACTCTTTTCCTTGTCCTGCTCACCCCCAGGTCTCCTCCCCATCCCCCCCCCCATTCATATCTTCCCCAACTGAGGGGCCAAGGAAACTTCTGGAAATTTAAGCCCACCTGTGTGATTGCCCAGCATTGCTGGCAGAGGGGCGCTACCAATGATACACAGATGACTGGAAGCTCTCTGGAAGACTGCCATTACAAATGCAGGAAGGAGGACAGAGCGGGAAGGGAGGGTCTTGGCTGCATGAAATGCTCAGATGCTCTAATCAGGACTGCGGCTTGAGGAGAACGGAGGACAGCTCCTTCTGTGGTCATAAGACTTGGTGCTGCAGAGGATCACAGCTCCAACTTTTCCCCAGAGACTTGCCAGTTTAAACTATTTTGTCTGCTCAACAACTTGAGAAAAAAAATTAATGCCATTATCTAACCGCTGATCAATGCTATGACAGAGGACTGGTAAGTGGACTTCTGATCAGCATGAAGCAAGCAGTTCCCTCTCTATACAGGCTGGGACTCCTGTCACAGAGGAAGGGAGGAATGCTTCCGAATGTTCCTGTGCAGGCTGATGGAGAAGCTGCTGGTGTTTTCAAGTTTGGGAACTTGCTCAGTCATCCCAGTTCTATCCCTCAAATACCTCTCTATTCATGGCCCCAGGATAAAAACCACTAATTCAGACCTAGTTCTGTGTTTTAGTATGGAGGAATTCTACTTCCAGACAGGGCTAAGTAAGTCTTCAGAGTCACCACATGTGTTATCACCAAGAAAGGAGCAATGGATAATGAAATCTATGTGCCCAAGGGACCCATTGTGTCCTTAGTGAGTAGAGTCAACTGGTTCATTCTGGAGGAGGATCACAGAAGAAGGACGAAGGTCATCCTCTCATTTTAAAATCTAGTTTTATGTTCTCATGACCCAGCTTCCATTTATACTTTCCCTAAATACTATTACAATTAAATGCAAAAGTAAGCTTGAAGGAGAAACACGGTGCAGAATGGACGGCTTCTGCCACTGAGCCAGCGCCTGCCCAAGCTTTCTTCTCATCTGGTCCTGGCACCTTACTAGAGTCGAGGAATCTGTTTGCTTTCCGTCTACCTAATTTCTGCCAGGATCTATGTAAACAATCACTTTGTTATCTAGACTCCAGAAGCTTCTCTCACTGGTGCCCACCCTCTGCATCTTAGTAGCCAGGACCACAGGTGAATGCAGATTCTCACTGTCTCCCATCATCCTAGACTAGATACAACCGGGGAGATGAGATAGCTGGTCTTAGAGAGGAAAGTCTTAACTCTCTTTCCAAACCCTCACTCAAACCTCAATTGTAACGTACCTCTTCAAAACACCTACATATTTTCACACATGTGATGCCTTCATGCCAGACGTCGTGTGTCAGTGAGAGTTTGACCTGTAGTCAGAAGACACCACAGGCAGTCTGGCTTACCCTGCAGGAACTTATCTTTTTACAGTTCTGGAGGCTGAGACATTCAAGGTGCCAGAAAGCATTGCATTCTGAGACCTCTGCTCTTGCCTCAACAGAGGTCCTTGTCTCATTGTGAGCTTGTCGTATGAGCGTTCTGAAAAGATGATAGGGAAATAGAACAAACCCTTCAGGGTCTCTCCTTAGTGCTAAGTCCACCACAAAGGTTCTACCCTTGTTGTTTCATCTAACCTTGGCCATCTCCCAAAGGCCCCATCTTCAAATGGCTTTGCTTTGGAGGTCAGTATGAATTTGGTTGGGGTAGGGAGAGCAGGGACGCACACAAACATTCAATCCCTAGCAGGTAGGCTGAGATTTTTGCCAGTTTCCCCAAGGTGAAATGGAGGCCAAGAGAGGCAAATATGTTGGGCTAAGTCTACAAGAGAAGGACCTAAGAATGACAATGTCTGTGTTGATGGCCCAGCTATGCAGCCGGTCCTCAGCTAGCTCTTTCCTCTAATCACTAGCCAAGAGCATAGAGCTTAAAGGGTATAGAAGTGTTAAAATAGTGTCTTGGTTTAAATATGCTTGACCCGGGGAGTGGTACTACTAGGAAGTTGTGGCCTTGTTAGGGTGGGTGTGTCACTGTGGGTGTGGGCTTTAAGACCCTCAGCTGCCTGGAAGCCAGTCTTCTGCTACCAGCCTTCAGATGAAGATATAGAACTCTCAGCTCAGCCTGTACCATGTCTACCTGGATGCTGCCATGCTCCTACCTTGATGATAATGGACTGATCCTCTGAACCTGTAAGCCAGCCTCAATTAAATGTTGTCCTCATAAGAGTTGCCTTGGTCATGGTGTCTGTTCACAGCAGTAAAACCCTAACTAAGACAGGTAGGCACACAGATCCTTTGATATTCTTCCTACAAAGATAAAGCCCAAGTCCTCCTCACTTGTATGTGGCCTGTATTTTACCCCTTATAACAGGTAGAATGTGGTAGGACCAGTGGTGTGAGAATTCCTGGATTAGGCCAGAAATCATGCTGTACCTACCTTCCCCTTAGTTCTCTTCAGGATCTGTGGCTCCTGGCAAGCTGTATGTCCTGTGCTGCAGACACTCATGAAGGAGCCACAGCCATCTACAGAGAGCTGTGTGATGGGCTACATTAGGCGTGTGAACAATTCTCCTGCTCCTGAAGAACCAGATAGTCAAAGAGTAATTAGAAGAGAAATAAAAATACTTTGAGACAAATAGGAATGGAGACACATAATACTAAAATGTATATTCTTACTTTTGGTACAGGATTCAGAGGCTGGCCTTGAACTCCTGGATTCAGTAACCTTCCTTCTTCAGCCTCTTGAGCAGGTGGGAGTGAGTATATAGTATTTTATGATTGTTTTTGAGGCAAGGTCTGGCAGTGTAGCCCAGACTGGCTCCATATTCTTAATTTCCGTGTTTCTGCTTCTCAATCCTAGTACTATAGCTGTACACTACCAGTTGGCAAATATCCATATCTTTTGAGGAGGAATGGGAAAAAGAAATTTTCAGTAATTTATGTATGAAAATGATATAGAAGGGTTTGATATAATCATCAAGATCATAAACTCTGCCATTAGTAGCTGGTTGACCTAAGGTAGATGTTTTAACTGAATCTCATTTTCTTTTTTTTTTTTTTTGAAAGATTTATTTATTTATTTTATTTATGAGTACACTGTCGCTGTCTTCGGACACACCAGAAGAGGGCATCCAATCTCATTACGGATGGTTGTGAGCCACCATGTGGTTGCTGGGATTTGAACTCACGACCTCTGGAAGAGCAGTCAGTGCTCTTAACCGCTGAGCCATCTTCTCCAGCCCCCTGAATCTCATTTTCATGTGTAAGGAATTGAGATGTTGGCAAGATGTAATGTCAGACGTCTTTAATCCCAGCACTTGGGAGGCAGAGGCAGGTGGGTCTCTGTGAGTTCGAGGCCACCTAGTCTCCATAGTGAGTTATGAGCTAGTTAGGGATATACAGTGAAACTCTGTCTCAAAAATTTTTGAGATATTTATTTAATAGTACCTCATAATGTTACAAGTTATGATAACAAGTTAATATATATGTAGTGCATAGTAAAGTAGTCAGCAAATGGCTTTAATTAATGTCTACATTATTATTTATTTATTTTTTTTTTTTTGGTTTTTCGAGACAGGGTTTCTCTGTGTAGCCCTGGCTGTCCTGGAACTCACTCTGTAGACCAGGCTGGCCTCGAACTCAGAAATCTGCCTGCCTCTGCCTTCCAAGTGCTGGGATTAAAGGCGTGCGCCACCACCGCCTGGCGTCTACATTATTATTTATGTAACTATTAGGTGTAAAGGCTCAGAGATAGATACACAGAGTTTAACCAGCAAACACAGAGCCTAGGTATCCTTAAAGATTAATTTATGATCAATACATAATTGAGAGTTAGTAAAGTAATTTAAAAAACCTTGAATTTCCTGACACGATCTGCAGAATATTGAATTACTGGACTGTAGCACAGCAAACTGAATAGTGAAAAAGCTCTCACTTCTGAGTCTACAGGAAATAGCAAGCCCAAAAGCATATAGTGTGCCTGATAAAGTAATAAGTGTGGTGCTGACATACCCAGAAGTTCCAGTCAAATTGCAGCTACTATTGAGATAAGTTATGCTGTGTCTCTAGACCTGTTTCTATCATTTCAAATGCCCAGTCTCTTGAATGAGAGACCACCTCTGACTAGTTAGCATGTGCTGGCTGCCACTGAGCTCTAACTGCTGGAATCTTTCTGGATAGGGGCTTAGAACGTCTCTAGATCAGGCTGAGAACTTCAGTTACCTGCCTCCTCCTCTTCTGTTAGTCCCCATTGTTCTTGTTCTTCTTGTTCTTGTTCTTCTTGTTCTTGTTCTTCTTGTTCTTCTTATTCTCCTCCTCCTCCTCCTCTTCCTCCTCCTCCTGTTTTTCTTGCTGTTGTTGTTGTTGTTGTTGTTGTTGTTGTTGTTCTTCTTCTTCTTCTTCTTCTTCTTCTTCTTCTCCTCCTCCTCCTCCTCCTCCTCCTCCTCTTCCTCCTCCTTCTTCTTCTCTTTCTCCTCCTCCTCCTTCTCGTTCTTGTTTTTCTTGTTGTCCTTCTTGTTGTTCTTCTTGTTCTTATTCTCTTCCTCCTCCTTCTTGTTCTTGTTGTTGTTGTTGTTGTTCTTCTCCTCCTCCTCTTCCTCCTCCTCCTCCTCCTCTTCCTCCTCCTCCTCTTCCTCTTCCTCCTTCTTTTTCTTCTTTTCTTCTTCATGGATGTGTGCCTGCTCTTTTCATGTGTATGGGTATATACATGAGTGGTTACCCATGTCCATGTGCAGGCCTGACATTGATGTGAGGAATCACTCCCAATTCCTCTTCCATCTTCTCCCTGAGGTAGACTCAAATCCAGAGCTCTCCAAAATGGCCAAGGGTGGGTAACTAAAATATCCGGATTATTAAAGAGCCTCTGGGGGAAGAGCAGCCCAGCCCCTGGGCTGGAGAGTTCAGAGTAGAGGGCTGGGCATGCCTGCCAGCCACACACTGTAACAGGTAGGAACTGAGGGATGCTGGGAGAACTTGGAGGCCAGTTCTGCTTTGATATGTTAAATAGACACCTCAGCTGCTTAGCCAGGGTTTGGAACTTAACAGCTAGCCACCCTGCTCTTGGGATCCCCTGACTATGCCTTCTCAGGCCATCACACACATTAGCATGTGCTTGAATTCCAAGGATATGAACTCATCTTGCTGGTGCTGGCAAGCACTCTAACCACTGAGCCATCCCCCGCCTCTGCCCCCTCCCCCAGCTCCCATTCTTAACCCCAACCTTTCATCTCAGAGTTTCAGCTTTGATGCTTCCCACTTCCTTCCGATGGTTACTTTAACCGAAGTGAGTCAGGTCTTCCTGAAAAAATGACCACAGCTTGTCAGCTCCCACCCACCTTGTCCCCAGCACGTGTGTGTGTGTGTGTGTGTGTGTGTGTGTGTGTGATGTCAGGGTTACTCAGCTCATTATTTCCCCTTATCCTCGAAGTCACGAGACATTTAGCAGGGCTTCCCCAGCCACTCCCCCACTCCAGCCAGAAATCAGTCTAACATCTATCTGGTGGCACAGGGAGGGCACAGGAAGAGTGGTTGAATCCTTTGGGAATCTATTGAGTAGGTCAGTTTATCTATAGTCAACTCTTTTGACTCAACTCTGTTGCCTCTGACCTCAGTCTGAAGAAGAATCCCAGTACTTGGACAGCTGAGGCAGGAAGAGCTGAGTTCAAGGCCATACTGAATTTTTAGTGAGTCCTTATCTCAAAGCCTCAAGGGCTGGAGATTTAGTTGAGCAGCAGATGTTTGCTTAGCACGTGAAAGGATTTGGTGGCCAGCACTGTCAGAGGCCGGGTTGGCAGTTTCTAATTGTGATTGCCAGTAGTAACCAGACAGGTGGAGTAGGACTATTTCCCTGTTCTAGAACTAGTGATGACTTTGTGTTAATCCCCAGAGTCCCCCCTAGACCAATCTAAGTTCATCCCAAGACCTCTGGAACTGAAAGGAAGCACCGACACATTAGGCTTCTCTTGCCTAGTGTTGGTTGTATGTGCACAGAATCACTTTTCCTTGCGTTGGAAGATAGAATGCCTTTTAAGGTTTCAGGACACATACTAAAAGACTGAGCTTGAAGATCTCAATAGTTTATGCTGATGCCAGGCAAGACTTCCCTCTGATCTGATCTGATCTGATCTGATCTGATCTCCACCCCTTCCTGGAGAGGTTGCCGGCATCCTTCCTGTGGAGTCTAAGATTCATTCACTGATTCTGCCCTCTGGAATTTTTAGGGATTTTTTTTTTTTTAAATCAGACAGAACTCAATAGACACCACAATGTGATTTGAGTAAGATCCATTTATTCAAAATTAGAATCTGCTACAAAAGCAGATAAACAATACACCATTCCCAGAGGAATTGAATTACTTCTAGTTAAAAATGAGTTCTATTAGAACTAGTTTTAGGTGGTTATAAATAACAAACTGGCCACAGATTTCAAGAATGAGGTGGTTGGGAAATGACAGACAGGGAACCCTCTGAGCTGTTGCAAGGATAATCATCAAAGGAGGTCCCTGGTTTCTCCTCCCAAGACCCATGAGGGTCTTCAAAGATCTCTCAGGAACCCTGAACTCAGGGATGAGAGCAATTGAAAAGACCCCACGGTAAACAGCTCTGTATCTATCAAGTGTGACCAGACTTAGAATGGAAGCTTGTTGCTTCCCAAGGAAGATCCCCTCCCATTATATAATATAATTTCCCTTTGAACACTCAAATACTATAAAGTGTTCCCCATGGAAACAGCTTAAACAACACAGGTTAAAAATAATAAATATTGTAAAATTATAATATTGGGCTTCTTTCTAAATAGTTCACAGAGAAGCTCAGTGAATAAATAGAATGGGAACTGAGGTATCAGAGGTAATAAATATTTTGAAGAGAGGTACCAACGAGGTTTTCCAGGGAGTTGCTTCCGTTAGCTAAGATCCCTGGATCCGATCTAGAGAGTTCTATCTACATCCTGGCGTCCAGTAGACTCAACACACTTCGCGTGCTTCAGTTTTTCATTTTGATTGTCATGTATGCTTCTATGCAGTTGATGAAGATGTCAAACTCATTCATGGCCTTGTAGACACCTTTGTCTTGGAGCTGTGTGGGGAGAGAAGCACCTGGTTTGAACCCATTGGAGGGCTGAGAGGCTCCCTGCACTGGGAAGGACTGTGAGTGTAGAAAGATCTCTGCTTTCTTGTGTTGGGAGCTGAAGGATCCAAAGATTTGTCCATCTGATTTGGGAAGGGACTATGCCTTCCCCTGTGCCTTCTCCTGACTTTAAGCACTGCCAGGAGTCAGCAAGGGAAGCATTCAGTTCTCAAAGCACTGTCTTGACAGTGGCACCTTTTCAACTATTTTTTTTAGAGGCCAGTGCTCACATAATGCACATGCAGAATGTTATGCAAAGATGCTAGAGGAAGCAGTTTGTAAGCAGGACAGTGATAGAGATAGCAGGAAAATGTTTTTTATACTTTGAGTGTGTAGGCAGTCCTCGCCCTGCTGCTCTGGCCTGTTGTCATGGAATTCATGCCCACTGATGTTGGAGCCCTGCCAGATGTCTCTGCATAGCCCACAAAGATGATGTAGGCTGCAGGGCTTCTGGGAACTAGGGTTCAATAGGTTCACAGGCAGTTGGAAGTGTGAAACCTCATTTTGCTTGCCAGGTGGAAAGTGCCCCAGGACAAATAAGAATTCCACTTCCTGCTCATTCTGATTTTGGGGGGCATCCAGGCAGAGTCCTGATGATGTACCTGTGTGCGTTAATTCATGTCTGCTGTCTGTACTTGTGGGTTCAGCCTGTTTCCCAACAAGGTACTTTCTGTACTTTCTGTTTCCTATGTCACTCTCCCCAACACCTAGCACACTGTGCTTGGTCAGTCTAAGCCAAAAGCCTGCAAAAGTGGAGCAGTCATTTAGAAACTGCCAGAGGTGCTTTGCAGAAAACAAATGTAACTGAGATGGTGGCTTTCTAACTGGCAGAGGAGGTCACACCATTTGCTGGGTTCCCACACTCCAGGTGCAGAATAGCTCCCCTCCTCCTTCTGTGCTTTGGTGAGTGGACAGAGGTCTTGTTACATGCACCCTCTTTGGCACTTACCTTATTAAAATCATTCTTCACCTGCTCCACTGCCTTGCTCTTATTTTCACAGGGGAGAAATCGATGCTGAAGAAGGAAAAAGAGAGAGTGGACAATTCTTGCTTGAATCCTGAATCCGTGGCACTTGCTGGGAAAGCTATCTTGTTGCATGAGGGAGGAGGTACCCTTGCTCATCTTCAATGCCCACCTCTTAGCTCCCAGGGAGAACTGAGCCATGATCGGTCCTTATCTATTTCTGTAGGGGCCAAGGAGAACAGCCTAGGAGAACAGCCTAGGAAGATGCAGTCACTAAGATGGTTTGCTAAGCGTGGGTGTGAACTCAGATCTTGGGTTTTGTCTCTCGGAGCCCCCAAAACATCTGTCCTGTTTTTAATGCCTCTTCTTGTCTATCTCTAATCTCAACCACCGTGAACTATTTCTAGGTGTCTGAGAGTGGAGCGAAAGTCTCAGCTACTGGGGCCAAATCATTGGGCCAGAACCGTTGTACAAGTAGACTCCACCTGATTTCCCAGTATCAGTGAGAGAAGAAAGAAAAACAACAGCCATGAAGGCATCACTTTAGTCAGAGACATAGACGCCCTGGGTGTGTTATTCATAGATACTGGCTTAGGAATAGTAGTCTTCTGGCCTCTCTGAAACACCAGAGTCCTATCAGCCCAGTTGTGTGCCACTGAATTTGCTTTCCAAAAGATGAGACCAGGAGGCGAATGTTTTCCTGTGCTTGGGAGCCGAAACTGGCAGCCCAGACATGAGGGAGCCATGACTGAAGCCCTAGCCTTCCCATGAAGAGAGAGAGGAGTAGCTAATAACCCACAATGACTCACAAATAACAGGAAGGCTATGCGCAAATCTTCACGTGTGAGTGTTTCAAAGCCACTCCCACTTTCGTTCAGAGACAGACGGGGCGAGGGATCTGACTCTGGGTGTCTCTCTAGATTTACCTAGTCCTCTGTCTAGTCTGTGTGTGTCTCTGGATGCCTGTGGCCTGGCTGGGCTGTAGGAGACAGTATTTACTGGGTGACTCCAGGGGAAAGAACTGGTCGGCTACTTACACAGCGCCGCAGCTGCAACCTGAGGGTCTTCAGCTTCTCTCCCAGGGAATTCAAATGCTCCTTGATTTCTGGGCCTTGGTTCTCTGCCCGGGGCATCACTTCTACCAGGTAAAACTGGATCATTTCTGATAAGGCTTGGCAACCCAAGTAACCCTAGAGGCAGGGATCAAAGGTTGGGTGTGGCTTACTGGAATGAACTGCTGCCAGTAACCTTGATGGACTGTCTTGTAGGGACCCTCCTCCCCTCTCTAGTTACATTTTCTCCCTTTACCACAGAATGAGCTCTTCATAACCCCCGACTGCTGGCAATATGCTGAGTTAAGGTCTTCTCACTTCTCTTTTGGAAGAGGATCAGACCCAGCTCTCGCTGTAACAAGCAGTCCTTCCCCTCCCTAATCACTTGATCTTTTCCCAGCACCCACTCTTACCTTAAAGTCCTGCATTAAGGAATCGGTTAGCAGTATGTTGTCCAGCTGGTCCTTCGTTTGCTGGAAGAATAGAAAGAATGTGAATACAAAAACTGGGAGGAATACCCAACATGCATGTCATTTGAATACCTTTCCATCTGTAGAGTTTTGAATTTGTAATCAATGTAGCCCTGGCAACTATGGAAAGGAGGGTTTTAAGAACAGGATTTGATGGTGCTAGAGCCCGGAGTTAAATCAAAGTCCTTCCTCTTGGGATCCAGTTGTTCTTAAAAATTTCTGACTGAATTTAACAGACTGGGAGAAGTTTGACCCAGACCTGGTCTTCTTTCAGATGAGTCAGGTCAGGTTTCTAGAGCACCTGTGTCAATCTTGCCTTTCTGGAGTCCCTTATGGAGAGCCTCTGCTTGGCTTGGCTCTCTGCCTTCTCCGGATCTCCCGCACCACTTCCAGGAGGTCTGGAAGGGGAATACTCTTGTAATGCAAGCTCTCTATGCCTGGTGCTGCCCCCAAACCCCAAATCTTGGTCTTCCAGATCTAGAGATTAAGCAGAGGCAGCATGTACCTCCTACCACAGAATTTTGTCCTAGCCAGCAAAACATGGAGCCTCATCGGAAACTTAACAGAAAGTTCTTGAGCATGGGAGAGACAATGCATTCACCTCCTAGTCAGCTTTTCGGGTGTGCCTGGGTTTAGTTTAGCTCATAACCCATGGTGCTGGAGATAGAGGAGGAGTGGCATGAGGTGAGAGCTGGGGGAGGAGGAGGAAGAGGAGGAGGAGGAAGAGGAGGAGCAGGAGCAGGAGCAGGAGGAGGAGGGGAGGAGGGGAGGAGGGGAGGAAAGCTATTCTTGCAGTTCCATCAGAATGCGTATTTTAGGTAATGCCAGGAAGAAAGGCTAGGCGGACATCATACTTACAAAGAAAGTCTTCACCTGGCTGAAGGCAGTTCGCAGCTCTCGTAGCATGTGGGTCTGGCTGACTGGGAAGTGGGTGCAGTTATTGTCATCCCGGGTGTACTGGCCTCTGCTGATTCCCACTCCAGCCAGTAAGAGCAGGCAACATAGCAGCGCTGAGCCAGGCATGATGAAGCTCTGTCTTCTGCAAGGCTGCCTTGAGGCTTTGGTAGTGCAAGAGCAAGTCCCTTAAGTGTAGACCTCCCGTCCCATGTCCCCCTTTTATACTCAAGGCTCACTGGGGCCTCTCCATCTACAAACTTCCTGGCAAAGGTTTTTGTTATTCAGACTCCTCCCTCTTCTAGACCATGCAATTTTTGAGCTCAATTTTTTTCTTTCTTTCTTTTTTTTTCTTTCCTTTTTTTTTCTTTTTTTTTTGCATTGTAAGCGCAAAAGATCGGGTAAGAATGAACTTCTGCATTACAGCTATTTTTAGTACGGGCTATCTCTTTTTAATTTTTTTTCTTTTTAGCTTCTCAATACTAAAAGTTGTATTTCCTGAGGCAGACAGCTGTTCTGTGCACACAGGACTACAACTCTGAGTTCCATTCACGCACTCGTAGGTCACAATGACGTGGATACATGGGCATTCCAGAACATATTAGGATTGAGAAATCATTGTTTCCTCCACTCAACCTGGGTTGAATGTCCGACATTCTTGCTGACTAGGAAGTCACCTTAGCACTCAGTTACCCAAAGGAAACCCGAGAGGGCTGATTATCCAAGTTCATTCTCTTTGGTTTTTCCATCATGGGTTCAAGACTATCCTTGAATAGATATGTTTGCTGTGGGACAGATGGTCAGAGGAGAGTTCCAGTGCTTTCTCTGGCCCATGTTTCATTAGATTCTTGGATCTCAGCATGGGAAGTTAGGAGGAGCTCAGACTTCTGGGAAGCTTGCTCTATGCTGTCAGGTAGTCCTTACCGTGGCCCCATTTTACAGTGGCCTAGGCTTGGAGATGAATAATCTCTAACTGTTTTTTTTTTTTTTTTTAGTTTTTCGAGGCAGAGTCTCTCTGTATAGCCCGGCTGTCCTGGAACTCACTCTGTAGACCAGGCTGGCCTCGAACTCAGAAATCCGCCTGCCTCTGGCTCCCAAGTGCTGGGATTAAAGGCGTGCGCCACCACTGCCCGGCAATCTCTAACTGTTGAAGGATGGAGGTTGAGCTGTCAGTACTTCTACAGATACCTGGGAAGTCTCTGGTAGTCCTTTGATTATGTCTGAACCTTCCCTTCAAGGACTCCTCCTACTGCCAGTTTGGGTGGGAAGAACATTCACCTAGAGACCTCCACTGCTTCTCACTCTGTACCCTGGGCAAACCACTTGTCCTTCTGGTATCTGCTTTCTGTGTGACCCAAGGGGGCAATGGTACATTGCCTGGTCCTGATGACCAGGTCTGTTTGCTTAAATAAAAGCAAACATGTGGAGGGTACACCCCAGGGCTCTCCTTTCTGCATCAGTATGGAGAATCTCTGTTGGTACAGGTTCTTAGCCTGCCCTGTTAGAGAGGATTCTCACACCAGAACTGGTGGACCAAGATCTTGGGCTTATCTAGTCTTATCTGATGTGATAGCTGGCAGACCACAATCAAGGGCTCTGGCCTTTCCTCCCAACACTCTTCAACAGGAAAAGAATCTTCTAGACATTGGAGTGGAGTTGACTCAAAAACTGCTGCTCTGGTCAATTCCAGGTTGAGTTCTACCAGCAGCAAGCACAGAGCAAGGACAGAGCAAGCACAGAGCAAGCACAGAGCAAGCACAGAGCAAGCACAGAGGCCAATCAGCCTCCATCCCTTTCACTTTCTCCTTCCCTTTTGACTTCTGGGTTTTTTGGAATGTCTGTTTCCACCAGCAGAAGCAATTGCTTCTCTAAGCTGATGTTTTAGGTGTGGACACAGTGTTGTAGACCAGGGATCTGAACCCCAGAGAAGACTCAAGATCCAGACAACAGGGACCCTCACTGCCCTCTCTCCTGACTGTGACTAAGTAAGTATACTTACTGCACGGTGACAGCCACAATCCCCTTTGCTGCTTGCCTGCATTTTTTTTTTTTGTCTTTCTGAGCAGCTATAAGCTCCCTGAGCATATTGTGTTTAGCTTTATGTGTCTGAACCCCTAGCACAGAATCCTGCCTACAGAGGTACCAGCTGTTCTTGGGACTGGCCCTGGACAGTTCTGTGAACTTGATCCAGGGCTAGAAGATGAAATACCAGGAAGCAGAGGGTGAAAGTAGAACTCAGCAGGAGAGACAGCACCTCTTATGTCTTCCTGTAATTATTTCTTTGTCTATAATTTCCTTTTACACATGTACATCAAACTATTTCATAATGTATTAACATAAAACATTAATATATTAGCATGTACTTAATTATAGCATATAATTTATATGAATATAATTGATATATCATATTTATATGTTAGTATCTTAATAGTATCTGAGCATATACTAATACAATTATAATACAGTTTCATGAATATACTATGTCATGTATTACTACATTAATATATTATGAATGTGTACATCCCACACTCACAATGACAGAAAGAAGAGAGATATGTGAAAACTTATTTTTATTTCTTGTTAATATATATTCAACTAAGCAGGCTTATGGTTAAGATCTAAATTCTTTATTTATTCTGAAATGCATAACCAGTTCTCCTCAGCCATTTGTCAGCTAATTGTCCCTTTCTTTCCCCATTGATTTTAGATTCTCGCCTCAAAATTTCAGACTCGAAATGGCCCATGAGAACCTTATATGAGGTCCTTGATACAAGTCCATATTTAGTCAAGTAAGGACCGTGCAGAGAGCTCAAGTCTGTAAGAAGTCTTTGGCACACACTGGGAAAAGCCCTAAAGCCACAGCTACATCTGAGGCATAAATGTCAAGAATTGCATGGCAGGATATTTGAGTTGGGTTTCAGGACAAGGGAAGTGCCCAGGACGGGGAAGTGAGAGCGCGTCTGGGGATAGCTGGGCACACTGTCATCCTGGGTGCTGTTTGGAGCTGTGGATTGGAGAAGACATGACTGTTATACATCGGTCTGTGTATTCCTTGGGGACAAACGGCCTGAGTCAGACCAGAAGTCGCATTTAAATACATTCTTCCCTGGAAGATCAGATGGAGGCTGTGAGAGGAGGATCCGAGGACTATGTCTCCTCTACTGCCCATGTTTCAAAATATTTCCTATTTCTAGTCAGCTGCCAATGAAAGGAAGTTTTATTAAGCATGGCTTTAAAAGATAGTATTGTTGTTAGTTTGTTCTGAAGAAGTTTCCCCCTGTAGTTGACGATAACTTTGAACTCAACCTCTTCCTGTCTTAGCCTCTGGAGTTCAGGACCACAGGTGAGCTTCACACCCGGCTTGAGATTTTACTTTTTCTTTTTATCAAATAAGCACAGAGGCCAGCAGCCCATGGCTGATATTGTACTCAGAGGTCACCAGGCTCCCCTCCCCCCCCCCTTTTTTTTAAATCTCTCTCTTCCTCTCTGTCCTTCATTTCAAGATGTCCAGGTTCAGTGGGACATTGGTATAGGACATCTTAATGCTCTGGGAAATGCTACTTGGTAAATTTCACCATTTTAGCTGCTGAAGACTCTGGACAGAAAAGTGTGTGTGTGTCTAAGCATGTCTGTGTCTCTCTGTGTGTATGTGTGTATCTGTGTACATTTCAGTGTACAAGATCTTATGAGGAATCTACTCATGCCCGATAAAATGGCATCTCTCTCGATACGGTTGCTCCATGACTTTCTGCAATTCTAGGGAACAGTCTGGGAACCTTGAATGGCACACTGGAGCTGCCAGGGAAAGGCAAAGGAACCCAGATTGCTGGACTCAGGGATCAGCCGGATTGTCTGGCAATAGAGTCATCACAGAGAACAAGTGTGTGATACGGATAGGGAAGGTGGGATTATTCACACCTGATAAACAGTCTTTTAAAACTCTTGATCCTATTTGCTATTAGTTATTTTGGGGGACTGAAGAGATGACTCATCCCTAAAGAGTGTGTTCTGCTCCTTCAAAGGACTTGAGTTTGGTTCCCAGCTCCCAACCACAACTACATACAACTCCAGCCCCAGTGGATCTGATAGGCTTTTCTGGTCTATGTGGGTATCCTTCTGCACATGGTAATCAGCACTCACATGCACATGTAACATACACACACCCGCTCACACACGCATACACACAGTCGAATCAATAATAAAATAAAACTTAAAAAAATCTCTTTAAAAAGCTGATAATGTGAGTTTCATTTCTTCTTATCTAGCATGGAAAATTAGTTTCACTTTAAGTGAAACTATTTTAAAGATTTCAAAATTTTTAATGTTTCCTGAATAACCTGCTTTAGTGATCTGGGCAGAAGTTTCCTTGGTGGCTTGGCTGCATCCAACCCCACTTGCACCACATATACACAGTGTGACTGGGATCAGAGATTTAGAAGGAGCCTAAGTAAAGTCTAGCCTCAGGGCAAATCAAGCCAGGATTATGCAAACCGGACTGGTTGTCCTGAGAATCACTGCCAAGCAGATGTTGCAAAGCACAACGGAAGGGCTGATCGCTGGACAGGCACCGTGGAATTCCCCTTTGTGTAACTGTGGTGCCACATAAAGCAACTTAGCTTTTACTCAGGGACCAACACCTTACTCTAACTTCTCACATGAGAAGTTTGTCTTATCAGAGGCAATAGGTGATATTTCTGGCTACTCAAAGATAACAGCCATTTTTACTGTCTCCATGACTACCTGGGATAACCGTAGGTATTCGAGCCTGGGCACCCATGGTATCTCTCAGCTGCAAAACTTGTCCCTTGATGGAACTTAGTCTATGTATATCTTCTCTTTATGGTTGACACTTCAAAGCTTACAGACAGGTCTCAGTGGAAATGGCTTCTTGGATTGTGACTTTAGCAGCCACACAGGGGTCCATAACGTGAAAGATCGGGTTCTCACTGTCTTGGAATGTTTAGTGACTGTTCAGCAGTGAATCCTGCTTCTTCCTTTAGCATGGGCCCCGAAGTTTATGTGTAGTGGTTCTCACCTTCCTATTGTGGCAGCCCTTTAATATAGTTCCTCATGTTGTGGTGACCCCCCAAAATTATTTTCATTGCCAAATTATAACTGTGATTTTGCTACTTTTATGAACTATAATGCAAAACATGTGTTTTCCAATGGTCTTAGGTGACCCCTGTGAATGGGTAGTTTGACCTCCATGTTGAGAAGTGCCGATGTGGTTATCTTAACTAAAGTGCTCTTTCTGTGATGTCATTTTGTCTGGCACAGTAAACAGAGCTACCATCCAACAAATTACCATTCGTCGGCTCCTCCCTCCTCTGCCGCCCGCGTTCAGTTGATCACTAGATACCTGGAGTTTTCTTTGAAACATTTCTCTCATCTGTTCACATCTCTTGACCTCTAGTTTCGAGTGAACATTTACAGACACCAGCAAGACAACAGTCTCCTCATCAAAGCCCTCAAGTGACTCCCAACTTTTCTTCTTTTGGTAAAACAAAGACTGGCCTGAAGCTCACAATGTAAGGTACGCTGGCGCAGCCTCTGTCTCCCAGAGCACATATATTTTTTAAAAGGTTTACTTTCTTTTTAATTATGTATATATGTGTGTGAGAATGTGCACATGTGAACACAAATGCTCATGAAGTCCAGAGGAGGGTGCTAGATCCCTTAGGACTAGAGTTTCAAGTGGCTGTGAACCTCCTGATGTGGGTACATAGTTCCAAACTTGGGTCTTTTGCTAAAGTGTTATTTGTTCTTAACCACTGAGCCATCTAGCTGAAGGACTCACCTTAACACTGTATAGAAATGTTTTTTTTTCTTTCCATTTGAGCCTCTCCATTCCTTCTGTTTCAGTTTTCTGCTTCCCTCTATAATCCAGTCTCTTTGGTGTTTGTTTATTTATTTTCTTTCAAATGATCCATGCCTTCTCTATCATAGGCCTTTGCATATTTAGTTCTTCATTCTCTTTCCCCCCAACCCTCCCCCTCTCTCTTTCTCTCTCTCTCTTTCTCTCGTGCTTTCAGCTTAGATATCACTCTTTTATATGATTTTTCTTTTCTTTCCCAGTCCAGGATGGGTGTATGTCCTCAAGTGTTTTGTACTTTTGCTGTATGTGACGAAAGTCAGTGGTTATATACATGATGATAAGATTACTTGCTCTCTACCTCATTACCATAAGCTCCAGAGGTCAGAGGTCAGGGCTCATGTTGGACCATCATTATTTGCCCGTTGTATCACTCTGGACATATGGAAAGCTTATAGTGGTCGACAACAGAACAGTCGCATATACAAACCTACAGCAATTGTAGTAGCGTACCCAAGACCTGCACAAACTCAAGCCAGACAGAACCCCAACATGAAGATGGGGGTGATGGTGGGCGTGAATCCCCACCCCTAGCTGAGGAGCTCTTGGCAATCGATAGTTGCTGAGTGAATGATAGTTTTCTTTAAAGATACAATCCTTGGTACATCAGTCTGTAGGGCATGCCCATATCCATACCTAAGAATATTTGGTAGCACAAATTGGACTCAACCGGTTTATAAAAAGAGAACATGAAGTTGGGTGGATATAAAGGTAGGGGTGGGTCTGGGAGGAGTTAGAGAGATAAATATGATTACATACCTTACATGAAATTCTCAAAGAATTAATATAAGAATTGTTTAAAACATTTGGTGGTTGATGACTTCTTGAGAATGTTCTCACGTTGCCCTAGAACTCCTGAGCTGCTAAGAATCATGGGTGCATCCTTCTACATCTGACATCACTTCCTAGTGCTTTGTAGCTCCAAGCGGCTCCGTGTCTTGTTATCCTGTTTCAGATAAAGTAAAGGATGGATTCACTTGGAGAAACAGCTATCACTACAAATAACATGCTTAGTCCCATAATTACCTTTCAATTAAAAAAAAAAGTTTACTAATCAGTCTCTTGCAGGTTAGGTGTTAACTACATTTTCCCTGATTTCTGGAATGTAAACAATGCCTTATATGAAAGAGGTGAGGAGAGGAGGAGGCTTAGGCATTATTTAATCCATACTTAAAGGTACAGAGAAGGAAATGACTCCCCCCGGCACTACATAGGTTAACTTCAAAGGTGGGGTCTAAGCTCAATCCTATTTTGTGTATTAATAGCAAATTACTGATCAGGCATTAAGACACCAAGTTCTTGAGGCCCACCAACATGGTGGGGGCATTATTCTGGGATTTGTGCAGTGTGTGGGTTTTGTGGTAATGAGGAGAAACTAAAAGTCTGAAATTACGATTTCGTCCACCAAATGGTATGACTATTCTGCACTTGCCACACTCAGCCTTGTGTTTAGGAACTGGCTTTGAGGTGAGGGCTGCTGAGTTAATTTTGTCTTAGGGAAATATCCAGGCCTTGACTGCAGGAGTGTTAAAACCATGGTAAGGGCTCTCTCACTATAGCACCTCAGTACAGCATCTCCTTCTAGAAACTCTTAAATCATCAGACACAGTCTACTTGGTTTTTGACCTTGACTCTAGAAACATGCTCAGTGTGTGCTCTCTGTGCACATCTCTATAGTAAGAGATCCAGGAGCTCAGGCTACTTCTACTGTGGCTGTGTTGCTCACATATGCCAGCCTTTGCCTCACACCCTGGAAAAGGGAAGAGGCTGTGTGTGGCCACGTTGAGAAGTGTGTGGCCTCTATGTCAGCCATCTTTAAACCCTTTGCAATCAGATCCCTTTGCACTCTTAAAAATTGTTACCTACCTCTCATAGAGCTTTTCTTTATATGAGTTATATCAATTGATATCACTACATTAGAAAAAACACATATAAAAACACATATAAAGTGTCTGCGTATAACACTGTAAAGGTATAACCAACAATGATACTAACATGCATAAAATCCTTTAAAATAAGAGACTTATTTTCCAACTGAAAAGGCAGGCATTGTTTTGTCCATTTCTATATCTCTACAATGATCTGGTCTGATAGAAGAAGTTAGATTGGGGGCCTGTGATACAGTCCAGTGGGTAAAGGTGCTTGCCACCCAGCTCAGTGATCTGAGTTTGATCCCCAGAACCTATACAAACTGAAGGAGAACTGGCTCCTAAACATTGTCCTCGTTGTCCTCTGACCTCTAATTATGTGCTGTGGCATGTATGTGTGTTATAGACACATTCCTACAACAAAATCCTTATACATAGTCTGACATTTAGACTTCTATGATTTATTGTTTTGGCTGGACCAGCCTTTGAAGAAAACCTAAGTGCACCTAAATAATGGGAAAAGGGGGGACTTCTTAGGTTACTCGAATACCCTTTGAGAATGGACAATCTCTGAGTGAGCCTGAGAGAGGAGGGATGTCCAAGTGTGTTAGGGGAAGAAGGGGCAGGGTGTGTCCCTATGGGGTACCTGGCCCTGCACTGAATTCTCTGTGCTGAGTTTCCAAAGAGCCAGTGTGGCCCGGCTCCAGCTTAGTAGGGCCTTTGAGCTCAGGTGCTTCACACACAATGTTTGTGATTTCAAGTCAGAGAACAATGTTTAGTGTCTCTTATTGCTACAAACCCCTTTCCTGGGGGCATAGAATTAGTTAAGTGGCTCTGCTGTGGGTCTTCTTCTTCTTCTTCTTCTTCTTCTTCTTCTTCTTCTTCTTCTTCTTCTTCTTCTTCTTCTTCTTCTTCTTCTTCTCCTCCTCCTCCTTCTCCTCCTCCTTCTCCTCCTCCTCCTCCTTCTCCTTCTCCTCCTCCTCCTCCTCCTCCTCCTCCTCCTCCTCCTCCTCCTCCTCCTCCTCCTCCTCCTCCTCGTCCTGTCTCTGTCTTTCAATTCTAAAGGATAACTTTCAACTGTAGTTCAAATTAATATGCTACCAATGTGTCAAGGAGTCCAAGGAAGCCTAGCCAAGTCCTGCTGCTTCTTATGATTATGGCGGTACTTCTGGGGGAACATTAGTCTTTCACATAAAAGCTGTGCCTTCTATTCTGAGGCACTCATCTGTTCTAAGTAGGCACCTTGAGGACAGGAGCCTCAAGTGGGACACTGATTATAAACTGTTTTCACACCAACAGTTATTGGTCTCTGGAAGAAGGCTACGTGTTCTGTGTCCCACCTTATTGATGTCAGACAGCTAAGCGTGGACCCTCTTTCTCCCTTCTACTTTCCATCACCTGTCCCAGGTCCTAGTGTTCTGTTGCTGGAAGCCACAGATATGCCTTTCTTGAGGCTTGTCTTTGTAGCATGGTATGACAGTTATGAGGGCAAGTCCTGGAGCCAGACTTGCCCTGCCTCTTAGCATCTGTGTGGTACTAGGCAGACCTAAGGTCTTTGGAATAGCAGAACAAGTTTTGACCCCAGTTGTCTGAGGGCATTACAGGGGGACAGAAAAGACAATCCTGTGATGGAAGGAGTTCGGCTCATGCACTGGGGACCCCACTTCCAGTCCTAGTTCCTGGACCAGGAGCTTCAAGACAAGTTATTCTAGAACCTTCTTTCTTCCTCTGGGAGTTGGAGAGTTGTCAGAGCCAATTTTTTCTAAGCTACTTTTCAGATCTAGAAATTTCTGGTCACTGCACGCCCCCACCCCAACCCCAGTCTACTCCCCTTGGCAGAAATTAGTTGGCACTCCAATGTATTAGATCTGGTGTGTATTTTCCCTGCCAAAACCCCAGGTCAGTACAAGACCAGGAAGGCCCCTTCAGTCTCTACTAGTCTGTTCCTGCCCAGCCCTGGAAGTGCCATTCTGTAAGAGAAACAAACCTTTTTCCTGGGGGCAGCTTTTGCGTGTTCACCTGTGTTTCCTCCTCGCAGTCCTGGCCCCCGGGGCTTTGAGGTTGCAGTTTCACTGTGAGTCAAGCCTGCTGAGAGCAGTGGAAACCAGAGAGGCCTTTGCTCAGTGGCAGGACATGATGCTGACTTTTCCTCAAGAGCATGACCAGGGTGGCGACCCGGGTGTGGGAGGGAGGTGGTGGGTTTCTCGGATTGACTGTGTCAGGGAGAAATTACTGGAAAACCCTCGAGAGCACCACATCTATTCGGAAGAGCCGATACTTTCTTAAGAAATAATCTATACATGGTAGGGCTTGGTGGAGCCTTCCTGTGATCTTTGCACTAAGGAATTTGAGGCAGGAGGATTATTAGATAAGGCCAGTCTGGACTACAGAATGAGGCCTTGTGTTAACTAAAAGCCTCCAAACATTAAAAAAAAAAAATGAGCTGCCAACCAAACAAATAAAGTCAGAAATGGCCTACACCATGGTAGAACATACCCCATGGTGGTTTAATATCTGTTGAGAGGCAGGTCTGGTGTAGATCAAAGCCTTTTGGTGTGATTGACTGTGATTGACTCAAATGAAAAATTTTCTTAGCAAAGGTGATTTGGGGATCATACTGGGTTCTTCTGACAGAGCACTGTTGAGTGCTGGCTCTTTGTTGGTGAGGTTGTCAGAAGCTGTAGGCTTAGGAGAATTAAGGTCTCCCAAATCTTTATTGTGTCTGACCCAGAAAAGGAAGCAAAACAACACTGGGGGTCCAGTGCTATGTGACCGTGTGGGTGAATCTTCCATCATGCAGGCCCCATGTCAGCCTTTTCCTGGGTCCTTGGAGGAGGCACCGTGGAGCAGGTGGGCAAGAACTCCATAAAATAGAAACATGTAGATGGTACAAAGGAAGATGCTCACCATCCCCAATGTAGAAATGTATCATTTCTATAGATGTGAACGGAACCTTTCTGGTCCTTCCTTATTCTTGATGTGAGGCATTATTTCTAAGGTGATCAGTAGCTTCTGGAGAGCCAGGGTCAAGGGCAGAGCCAGGAAAGAAGCGTGGAAAAGAACCAACAGTGGATTCAGAGTTTGGAAACGGCAGTGGCTTCAGAGTGCACAGGGCTGGATGGGAAGCTGAGATGGTGGGCAGACCCTCTGGGACCCCCCCTGCCCCCGTTATGCAGAGTGGAAGATAGGGTGGGGGTTCAATGAAGAAATGAGAACCCCTCAGAGAGGTGAAGGTGTGGGAGTCTTCGCAAGTGAGTTATCAGGAAGAAAGAATAATAGGAAGTGACAATATTGTCTATTCAAATGCCACCTGAGGTAATCAGGGAAAGAATGTCTCCTATGCAAATCTCATAGAGCCTAGATCCCGAGACTCTAACTGGGGCCAGGCTTTAATCCATGTGCGCTGCAAGACTAAGCACAATCAACTTCTATAAAGAGCTTTCAGGAAGATGTTCTAGGTCCTAAGCGAGTAACTTTTAAACATTTGTGGAAGAGTCCCACATGACTCTCCCTGCAGCATATGTGCTTGGCCATAAGGGTCTCCATGTGTTCAAATGTGTGTTAATGGGGGCCTTGGGGTTGGAGAGGTGGAAAAGCAAAGATGATATCTTTAGAAGGGTGTTGTGTGCAAGCTGACCTCCTTGCATTTCTGCTGCTGGAATCAAGAACCCCAATATGCTTCTTTCAAGAAAACCTTATTATATCTGCAAGGAGAGGAAACACTAAACCCTTCCTTTGGCACTCCACTGCTGGCCCCGATGGCCTATGGGCTATGCTTTGCCTATGTTGGGTGGTACCACCTCAATTGTGCTCCCCATTTCCCGCCTCCTGAAATGGCTCTGAACACCCAAAGGCTGAGGAAGAGATAATATTCTATCAGCTGAGTCCTGGCTGTGGAGGCAGATGCTGATGGAGAATAACCGGGTAGGTCTTTGGTAGAAGCCCATGACAAACAGTGGGACTTCTGATCTTGATAACAATGGCTAAAATTTCTGTTTCATTTCAGGTCAAGTCAGAACATTTTAGAGTAAGTTTGGTAAGGGGTTGGGGAGGGGCGGGAGAAGAGGTTGGTGCCTCTCAGACCAGACAGAGCCAGAATTTGCTCTCATCACTGCAGTGGTGGGAAAATGAAGTTTCAGGGTACAGGGCTAGAACAACTGTGATCTGAGTCAGAGAAAAGGTGTGAGGGATGTTGGGAACTTCACACTGACCCCACAATGGTCTCCTGCACTTTCCACCTTAGCTGAGCCAAAGGCCATGCACAAGTTCAATTGCAGCTGGTCTTACTACTGTTAACATTCTGAGGTTAACCTGCAAACTCTGCATACACTGTCCTTTTCAGCTCCCGGCCATGAAAGAACAGAATACATTCTTAAGTCACTTTAGATTTCTGGGTATCACAAGCCAGGCCCAGCTTTTCAGTCTACTCATTTCAACACCAAATTTCCATTCTTGAATGCTTTCCTGCTCAGTGCCTTCGGTTCAGCCATTCAGCTTGGCATCCCACACTAAATGCAATATAGTATTCTTTCTTAAAGGCTCTCTGCTCAGGGCTCTGGCCAACATCAGAAGGTTCCTGCTGCTGTCAGGAGTTGCTCCTACCTGTGGGTCTCCAAGCATGGGCTTATTGGTCAGTAATGGCCTTCCTTCCCACTCACTTCTGCCTCTCCATCTCCTGTCTACCTAAGCTTCCATGAGGTTTGCTTCAATAACTTGTTCCCACTGGAATTCCATTAAAAAAAAATCCTTGGTTCTACTTCCTGTTTACCATGAGGGGAGCAGTTTTGCTCCTTTGTGCTTGTTCTGTCATGATATGCTGACACTTCTCAGGCACAAAGCAATAGAGTTGCCTGATTCCAACTGTGGATAGACATCTTTGAAAGTAGGAGTAAAAACACGAATTCTGTCCTTGAACTTGTATTCCTCAGGTATTTGTTGGAGTGATAAAAAGTTTGCCTCTGAGGAAGGCAGCAGCTATGCTAAAACAGGAAAACAGCAGGCTTGACTCCTTGTCCTCATTTCTGAAAGATAGACGGACAGACAGACAGACAGACAGAAGACACAAGTACACATGGATGCATGAATGCACACAGAACATTTAGAGATGAAGTTCCTTTGTCGTCTAATGCCCTTGCAATCTGTAGGGAAGGGTAGTTCTGTACATCTCGCTGGCATAAGAACCTTTGTTGGTAGATCTTTTTGTTTTTTGTTTTTTTTTGTTTTTTGAAATGTCACAATCGTTTGCAATTTGGGAAAAGTCAGCTACATTGGAAAGTCATATAAATTCCCTTTTCCAAGAGTTATTTTAAATTTACTTACATGTCTCTGTATAGGCATGTGAGTGCAGGCTTCCATGGAGGCCAGCCGTAGTCATCCTTGGAGTTACAGGTGGAAGCTGCCTAACATTGGATGCTGGGAAACAAACTCCAGTCCTTCAGAACAGCGTGGCTCCTCAGCTGCCGAGCCATCTTCCCACCCCAAGTCATCGAAATTCTAAACTTCTCAGTACTCAAAATCTCAGGCAATAGTGAAATAAGTATGTGACAAGTGCTTCCAGATAGAAGCCTGGCCCGGTCTGTTCATGGACAGACACAATGGTGGCAATAGCAACCCTTGAGGGGGCATAATTTATAAGTGCTAAGTGCCACACTGAGGTGCTCTAAAAAATAAAATGAACTACTGTAATTAGCAATAGGGGGGAAAATCCTCTAGCGTGCACAACAAAAGTGACAGCTCTTGCACATTGTCTAGAGTTGAGAAGTGTTTTTTTTCTGTACCCTATAGTGTGTGTGTGTATGTGTGTGTGTGTGTTCATTTTGTCTTTTGGACTAGAATCCGTGTTTCCTGAGTGCCAATATAGAAAGGAGACACAGTCTAGCTTGGTGTGGCTGTTGGCACATTTTAGTTAGGATATGCACTTACAATACTCAAATAGTAATGACTTTGGCCTAGAAAACCAAATGAGACCTGGTGTGGTGGTTTGAATGAGAATGGCCTATAGGCTCATATATTTGAATGCTTGGTCCCCAGTTACTGGACCTGTTTGGGAAGAACTAGGAGGTGTGGCCTTGCTGGAGTAGCTGTGGCCTTGTTGCAAGAGGTGTCACTAGGGGTGGGCTTTGAGCTTTCTAAAGCTTACACACCAGGCTCAGTCTCTCACTCCCTCTGCCTCTTGTCTGCAGGTCAGGATATAAGTTCTCAGCTATTGCTCTGGTGCCATATCTCCCTGCTTTCTGCTATGATGGCCATAGACCAGTCTTCTGACACTGTAAACAGGCTCCCAATGAAATGCTTTCTTTTATAAGGTGCCTTGGGCATGGTGTGTCCCCGCAGCTATGGAACAATAACTAACCAGTTGGCTTTTAGTCTTCTTTTGGTGTGGCTGTGGCAATGTCTTCCAACTCCAATGAGCCCCGGTTTATATCTCTGTGAAGTAAAGAAGACACTTTGCTGCTTTCTCCACCCTTGAAGAGGACTGGAGGCCTGCAAAGTGTTTAAAATACGTTAAGGCTAACCACACGAAAGAGGCCCTCTCTTTTCTCATCAGTCACTCCGTGAGGAGGTGGGAACCCAGCAGCTTTACCTAGAACCAGGGACCCAGACTAGGATCCAGGAGTTTCTTCTGTGGAGATATGCCACAAAACATCAAACCCCATGGCCTTTTCCTGTACCAAGTGATGCAGCCTAGTAAACTCTGTGTGTGTGTGTGTGTGTGTGTGTGTGTGTGTATTTTTCTCCAGCAACAACAATCATGTCTATGGACATCTGTTCTTTTCATTAACTTACCCTCTAAAAGCTCCCTTTGTCTAGGCTTTTTGGTCCCCTATGGGCCTCACTTCTTTGTGACACAGCTCAAAAAACACGCTGGCTGTATAGCTCCTTGTCACCCTCTCAACCATGTAGATGCCAGCTTAGGCAATTGTAATCACATGATCACATGTGTTCAGCATAGTGTTTACTCATGTGTGTGTGTGTGAATGTATTTGCACGAATGTGTATGCTCTGTAGCTGCTTGGAACACTGCTGTGACTAAGTGCAGCCAGCTGCCTGACACTAAGGGCTCTGGAGCTTCTGCTGAAAGGGTTCTCCTCCTGCAGTCTGATTTCCCTGACGCTTACCCATTTGATAACACTATCTATAGAAGTATAAATTAAAGCTCAGGGACTCTTAATTCATGATTGAGGCAGAAATGTGTACACAGATTTGATCCCCAGGTACTTTAAAACTGTGATACCATTCAGGTTGGTAGTAGAGCAAGCTCTTCATCTGAACAGCTACCTCTGAGCACCCAAGCTCCACCCTTGGCAATTACCAAACTATTCCTCTGTCTTTCCTCCCATCCTCCTCTGCTCCCGCAGGACACCCATCCTCCCCATGTAGAGTTTTGGGAAACGTTGTCATGAGCTCATGGTCCCTGAAATCCTTCTCTAGGAAGCCACTGTCAGATTCCAGTAAGCTTTGGAAGTTGGAAATAGGCCATCTTAAATCCAAAAGCTATCATCCACACAGATTATTCCCCAATTCAACCCTTATATGAAAAACCCAAGGAGTTCTGTAAAGTGGAAACTAAGGAGTTTGGACAAGCCTTTAAGACTTGACTGTCGTTCCCTACACATTCCTTGTCTTTGCTCTGAACCCTTTCCATACAGGCTCCATCGTGCTGGTGCCACCAAAGGTCGGGTTCCTTCCATCCAGGAAAACCATCTCCTGCTTCACTGTTGCTAGATCAACAGAGTGACACATCTTCCAGGCCATCGAGATCTCCTTCTAACCACGCTTTCCCTGGGAGGTGGAAAGGATTCAAATATTCCTGTGTGCCTGGAGCCCCAAGGTTCACAGAAACCTTTGGTGCACATTAAGCCATCCAGTGCTCACCGTTATTCCAGAGAGGAGAAAGCAGGCTGGCTGACACGCCCAGGCTAGGATGTACAAGTTAATACTCAGAACAAATCAAATGTTTGCAGCTATCAGAAGAGTTAGGGGGAAATGTAGGATTTCTTTTTTGGTTTATTTTTATATCATGTCCCTCTTTCGTTCAGACAAGGAAGCAGAAGAGTCGACCATTTAAAGGACTCGTCTCATGGCATGAAAGGAAAACTAACGGCTTGAGACCCACAAGACCAAGTTCTCAGTACAAAGGAGATTTATTTCCCTCAGAGGGAAAAAGGGCAGGAAATAAGAGACCCAGACAGGATATGGAGGATGAGGGAGAAGGGGAAGGGAATGAGGGAGAGAGGGCAGAGACATTTGTCCCTGGGGACAAAGGACTGCCTCTGGATAGAGAGGAGACAGATGTGGCACATAGGAAAATGGCAGTTTATAAAGGTCAAAGTGGAAAAACCTGTGTTAGGATGAGGCGTTTAATTTTGATTGGACATATTAATTAGGGGAATCAAAGGGGCTTTGGATAGCTGGATTTCAATACTTTGATAGCTGGACCTTGGTAGTCAGCCTCAGGAGGAGGAAGTGGCCAAATAAGGGAATAGACCTGGGTGGCTAGCTTTAGGAATCAGGGAGAAGGGCAAGGCCTGCCAGAGCCATTCTTGCCACATTCAAGCTGCCAGAATTCCTTGAAGTAGTAACTCAAAATTTAATGTCAGGGTTGGGGATTTAGCTCAGTGGTAGAGCGTTTGCCTAGCTAAGTGCAAGGCCCTGGGTTTGGTCCTCAGCTAGGGGGTTGCGGGGGGGGGGGGGGCGGGGGGAGGGAAGACTAAATAACAAACTTTAATGTCTTGCTAATTATTTCACTGCTTTTGACACTGTGGGCCCAATAATTTCTAAAAGATTACAGAATGCCCTATCCTCTCGTTATCCCCAAAGAAATTCCAACTCCATGACATTTCACCTTCCTCTGATTGCCACCTGTCCGGGGACAAGCCACGTGATTCCTGCTTTGCAATAAAGCAAATGAACTTACCACCTCCCAGGTAGAAAAAGAGGAAAGAAACCCAATCAACTACTAACCAACTAAACAAACAAACAAACGGAAAAAGTAGAAAACCCCTCCCTGCAGACTCAGCAAGCATGGGAGATAAGCAGCGTTGTTTCCCTGGAGGCAGCCTCCCCCGCTCGCCCACAGAGCTGTATTTTCCATCCTATCTGTTGCCATTGGCCTACAGCACTTGCTAATTTCGGTCTTCTCAATGGAGTCATACTCTGAGGCCGGGTTAGGGCTCCGGCAGGTGTTTACAAATTCATCTCTGGCCTCTGATGTCACATTGCTCACTCCAGTGTCCTCTTCTGATAGGTCAGGTAGCTGGGCAGGAGGAGCCAGAGATGCAGGGAAGGCTTCCTGGCTTTGTCTTGGCTTTGTCTTCAGAACTTTTTAGCTTGGGGCCAGTGCAGGCAGGGCAGAGGGCAAGCAAGAGAAGGACGACTGGAGCCATCTTTGAGAACTTTTCCTGTGCTTTCCCCGCCCCCCTCTTGTGTGGTGCTTATGTATACAAGCCATTTCTGGACAGGGGGTTTTCCCAGGGCTGGTCATATTTACCATGTCATTAGCTGATCATGGCAGGGAAGAGTCTCAGTGCCCACTACACACACTAGTAATCTGATTCTAATCAGACTACCAAAGTGTTTGCCTACACTCCTTCCTGGGGAAGCAAGGCTGGATAGACAGAGTTAACCTGACCTGTGCCTTTTTTTTTTTTTTTTTTTAATTCTTCAGGACAAGGTTGGGACAATTCTTTGACGCTAGGGTTGGGGGTGGGGAGGCATGTGTGTGTAGGGGGGTACTAGATCTTCATCAGATCTGCACAGAGTCCCCAGCTTCATTTATTCCTGCATCCTGCCAATGCCCCCCTCTCCAATATCCCTTTGTCAGGTCTTCAGCTATCAAAGCCTCCATGAGGTTTTCTTTACCTAGAACTCTTAGCAGGTTTTCTCTCCCCTGCCTCTTTTTCTTGAAGCACCCTATTTTCTTGAAGGTAACTAGATAACTAAATACTTCCCAAATAGATTATAATGACAACCTCTTACCTCCCCAGGTAAATACCTATAGTTTAAACTGGTACTATGTAAACCAATGAACATCCATGTTTTGTGTGTGTGTGTGTGTTTGTGTGTGCTAATACAGCAGATTGGAGGTTAGGGTCTTCCCCAGCTGCATGGATTTACTGACCTTTCTGATGTGAATGGTACCAGTCATAGGCAGATGCTCAGAAATTGCTTCATCTTGGGAATATCTGTGGCTTCTGTAGGCTGAGTCTAAGGAGCCTTTTCTATGAGAAAGTATGGGAAACAGTGTAAATCATGACCTTAGAAATAATAATACAACCAAGCTACCAACTGCCTACCCACTCACTTAGGAAGAGACGCTAATAACAGGGCAGGTCTGATTCAATCCTCTTGCCATCTCACACTGAGAATGGTCTTTTCTGTCTTAGTTAGCAGTGATGGATGATCTCAAATTGGGCTGTTGCAGTGAAAAGGAGCAATGGAAATGATACCTTAGCTAACACTGTGGGGTTTAATGCCTTCATCTTCCCTCTCTTTTAAGAGCTGCTTCCAGGACTGAACCTTATATGTCCTAACTCTCAGAAATTGCCTCATCTTGGGAATATCTGTGGCTTCTGTAGGCTTTTTCATTCTATTATTATTTAGAATAGATAATAAAAACAAAATGGTAGTTAACCCTTGAAACTCCTCAGGCATAGGTCTAAATGGTATGTGCATATTAATACTTTTTATCCTCACCATATTTCTGTTTTTTAAATTGGTTATTTTATTTATTTACATTTCAAATGTTGTCCCCTTCCCAGTTTCCCCTCTGCAAACCTCCTATCCCATCCTTTCCCTGCTGCTTCTCTTGAGGGTGCTCCCCACCACTGCCCACTTCCACCTCATCAGCCTAGCATCCCCTCATGCTGGGGCATCCAGTCTCCACAGGACCAAGGACCTCCCCTCCCATTGATGGCAGATAAGGACATCTTCTGCTACATATGCACCTGGAGCCATGGGTCCCTTCATGTGTACTTTTGGATGGAGACTTAGTCCCTGGGAGCTCTGCGGAGGTAGGGGTGGGGGTCTGGTTGGTTGATATTGTTGTTCTTACTATGGGGTTGCAAACCTCTTCAGCTTCTCCATTGGGGTTCCTGTGCTCAGTCTGCTGGTTGGCTGTGAGCATCCACATCTGTATTGGTCAGGCTCTGGCAGAGCCTCTCAAGGGACAGCTATACCAGGCCCTTACTATATATCTAGTGGTAATGTGAGTACCTATAATTAGTCCATCTTACAGATGGAGAAACTGAGCTCAGGAAATGATGTGCATGGCCTAAGTCCACAGGGACTAAGTGTAGCAAGTGTCAGGGTCAAAATGTGAATCCGAGCAGCATGTTGTCCCTCAACAGAGTGGATAGAAGGGACACCCTTGGCTTATCACTAGGTGGAGTAAAGTCCTTCCTGATATCCTGTGTGTAAAGCACACAGTGAATGTTAGTTTCCTTTCACCAGGAATGCTTTAACAGTGGGATGATAGACTTTCAGGGGATGTGTTTTTGGGGTACACAGGCCCCTCACAACCCCCTGGTTTGGCTGGCTCTTCCTTCAGGTAGGAAAAGCACCTCCCTCCAGCACTATGACAGCCTGTTCTTAGACATTTTGCAAAGGATATTCTTGGTTTCTGGCACTCCTGTCTCTCTAGCTCAGGAAGAGACTGTTCTATCAAGAACCTAGGGGACAATTTAAAAAAAAAAAAGTAACATGGGGTAGTTATGGATAGCCACTTTGAGGCAGCCCTGAGCCAGGCCCTAGAAGGAGAAAGCCATGAATCAGGAGTCATGTACCAACACAGGGTTTTCCTTCAGGCTACTTCGGTCCGTGCGTCTGTCCTTGGTTCTCTTGAGGGATTCCCCACAGTTCACGGGGCAGCTGTACTCTAGTAGAACCTTCTGACTCCCCATGTTGCCTCATTCACCCTAGCCCCTAATTAATTAGACTCCATCAAGGTACTACTGGAGAATTAGATTGGGTCACCAGAAGAATGAGTGAGAAGCTGGGCGAAATACTACATCCTTCAACTCCAGGAAGATGGACCGCCATCCATCTTCCTCTTTCACAGCTGAAACCTCAAAATAGGAAAAACATGAAGGCAGGAAGAAATAATTAAAGAATTGTCGGTACTTTTTGAATCTCAAGCTCTACTGAATTAGTCATAGTTGCGGCTTGGGTTCTTCTGATAACACCTCTCTGGCCTCCCTAACAGTGTTATTAATCACAGTAGCCAATCACAGGCCTGGGAGGAACATGCTGAGGATGAGAAAGAGGCTAAACACCAGCAAAAACAGCAGGGCCAAGCTTGGTACCCGGTGTGGGTAAAGGTCCTTGAGGCAGAGGGTAATATGAGTCATGCTGTTGAATCTCCAGGTCAGACTTTTAGGTGGGGTGTGACTCTCAGGAAGTTGTTGAACAGCATCCTGGGTACCAAAGCCCGGCCAAGTGAACCCCATCACCATTGCCGTCAGTCAGGTTATCCCCCAATTTGCCACAGATCACTTTTCATTGGTTGCCAATGTCAAGTTTAAATTCATATGATTGTTTTGCTTTCCCCAGCTGTAATGGAAGTAAAGATTCTGCCATTCTAGATGGGAGGATAAACTGAAATGCCAGATGACAAGGGCACGGTACCCAGTAGCCACTTAATGGCGGCTCATTTCACTTTGACTTAACTCTACAGTTTATCATATTCTATCTATCCTTCCATTTCTTGTTCCTCAGTACCCATTTTCTGCCTCCCATATGGCCACTGATTCTAATACCACTGTGCATTACACAGTCCTTTTACGTGAAACTCTGGTCACTGCTGGACCTTCCCTGGGCCTCTGACATTGTGGTTTGGCCTCAATCGTTTTAGGCCATCTTGGGAGGCCTCCCTTGAAGTAGAAGCATGAATTTTGTTTTCCTACAAAGAATGTAGCTTCTCAAGTTCAGGAGCTGGGTTCATTGTTTCTTTTGATTCCTATGCCTTACACGGCTACCAAGTGAGCAAATAGGTTCTTGAGAAGAGACCTGGAGGGTACGCAGGGTGTGTGTGTGTGTGTGTGGCAATGGAAAGTTACCCAAAGTGATGGGGAAACCAGCTGGGGTGCTTCTGTTTGGGGATTTCCCTGGACCATGCTTCATGACCTGTATCAAGCCTGGTGTTTTGTCAAGCTGTAATCCCGCCGATGTTCTCTGTTTGCCAAACGTATTTCTGCACCTGGCACTCATTTTAATTGACAAAAGAGCTACCAGATGGAGACTATGGGAACATCAGGTGTGTGTGTTTACCCGTTAGGGCAGGATAAAGAAAGAGCCTTCACAGTGCTTTGTGCTTTATAGATGACTCAAGGTCTCCCCCACCTCACTGTTAATTGCCATCTGGTGCCAATTTCAGTGATATGGGCTATCATACTGTGGCCTGGGTTTTCCTTCAGCTTCTGTGTAACATGCTCAGGCATGGAATATGTCTGGATCAAGACCGAAAAGCCAGCTGAAGAACTTGAGAACACACTAAGGCTGATACTACCTTACCAGGCACCAGCGAGTGGGTAGCCATTTGTTGTTAGAGGAGAGGGTGTAGATCTCAAAGCTGTAGTCTCTTTCTTTTTCCTACCCCACTCCCTATACGCATTGTGTCTCTCTGTTTCCAGTTGGGTTTATTCTTCCACATCCATAGATGGCCTTCTGGTCCATGGCTTCTTTATAGAGATTAGTCCTGGATAAATCTTTGTTCATGGTTGGAGTTTGAGTGTACTTAGTACAAGCTGACATAACTGGATCACCTCAGACTGGATGTCACACTAGCCTGGCCTACTTCTCACCCACCTTCCACTCATTTCTCTCCCCATGACAACCCAACCTTGGACTCTTTCCTACATTTTTTAGAATCACCCAGAGTTGAATACTAGAGTGGAAGGAGTCTTAGAGACTCATCTACTCTCTCTTCTTTTATGGATGGAAAGAGATTCCAGGCTTGGGAGGGCCTTGCTGTAAGCGCATATAATTTCTACAAGGGACATCAGTTTCCTTTCCTGCTCCCAGATCAGCATCTGCACTGCTGGTACTATTATAACACATCATATGCTCCATAAGTTGTGTTTCTGTTTCTTTTTCTATTATCAATATTACCTTCTCAGAGAAGGTTTCCCTGATTAACTATTTTTGTTTCAGGCCTTCAGGACCAACAGAATGAATAGGCATATATATATATATTTATTCTGGAATTGACTGGCACAGTTAGGTGGGCTGAGAATTCTCATGGGCAGCTATCTATGGGCTAGAGATCCAGAAAGCCTGGTGTGGTTCCAAAGCCCAGGTCTGATGGGCTGAGAACCAGGCTTACTGAGAACAGAAGAGGAATGCATTAGCTCAAGAAGACAGAGGGTGTAGTCTCCTTTTCTTTCTTCACTCTTTGTTCTATCAGGCTGTTAGCAGAATTGGCTGGTACACACCCACACTGTGGAGGAAATCTATTTTACACAGTCCTCAGATTCCAAGGCTAATCTCTTGCAGAAGTGCCTTTATAGACATGTTCATTGCCTAGATATCTGAGCATCCTGTGGTCAATCCAATTAGTTTGACCCATAAAATTAACCATCACGATCTTACATTTTTTAATAGGTGAATGGCCTGTGCTGTGTTAATTGTCATTTTTTTCCCTCCCCATGAACTCCTTGGTATTCTTGGTATTTCAGTGTGTTCTTTATGATTCCTATTATCCTGGGAGCTTCATCCATCATTTTCAGTGCCTTGGAGGCAGAGTGTTATCAGCATCTTCCTCTGGATCCCCTTACTCTATGTCCATCCTGGGGCCACAAACTCATGGATGTCTACAATCCAGCAGGTGGGTAGCATAGCTTGATGACCAGGTCATATGTTCTCCCTGTCTGAGGTTTGAGTAAGACTTTAGAGAAGAGAATGTTCCCTGAGTGCTCTGCTTGGGTCAGTTTAGGGGTCAGGACTGTCCCTTGCTTTGTTGAGACTGGCTGGACAGGATGTGAATGTCTTTAATTTTTGCACGGTCAGATCACTTGTTTGGGGTCACACTGTGACACATTCATTGCCAAACCTGCCCATTTCACCAGGGCCCCTTGGGATTTTGTCAAGTCAGTCTTTGTCCTTTGTCCTTTATTGCTCAACTCATGGAGAGTTCTAGAGTTCTCAGGCAAGGGGAGTAACCTATGGTGGGGCAAATAGAGACTTATGTCATTCATTCTTTCACACAGGACACATGAGAATCAGAGGCACTAAGTAGTTTCCTCACTGACTGTGGTAACCCCTCTTTCAGCAGCCCACAAAGTTCAGAGGTCCTTGCAAATGTTTTAAGTTTCTGTTACTTTAGTTTCATCCCTCGCCCTTTGCCTTGCTGTTGATCTAGGAGACCACCAGGCTTCCTGCTGCTTCCTCCATAGTCATTCCTACCACTCACAAAAGCTGTAGGTTCCATGGCCAGAGTACCATGGAAATGGTCATTTCAGTTCATGTCCCACCAGACATCAGGATTCTCTGGAACTTGGAGGGAGGTCAGAGGTGATGGTGTTGGTAGAAAGTGCCTAGTTCTGGGGATGCTGGCTTCTGACTCAAGAACTTTGGACATCATCTGATCCAACTCATGATTTCATTAATAAGAGTGGGTCTTAATGGTAGTGGCAGAGTTGGGAATAGACAGAGCTATAGACTTTCTGGCCTTTCTTAGAGACCCCAGAGCCTCCTGCATTGGACTGCATTGAGTTGGAGTTAAAAGAAAGCAGGCTATATTTGCTGTAGCAGTAGGGACAGGTGACTTTCCATGGGCCACCTATTTTCTGCATCTCCTCCTTACCAGTCAGGGTCAAAGTGTTTCAGGGGGCAGCCCTAGATCTTCTCAGTCTGGAGAATGGCGCTAAAAAATGAGACCTTATCTTCACATGTCTACTGATTTTGCTTTTCACTGAGGCATTGGCTTGTCTCTTAACAGTTCTGGACTTTATCTTGGCTACAGAATGGGAAAACTTGTGCAAATTTTTCTGTCAACTGCTCCAAGGGAGTCAATATGATAAAAGCTTTGAGTTCTTCAAACACAAGGGCAAAGGAAGGAATTTCTCAAGAAGAGCTCTTTCTCTCTCAAGAGAGAGCTTTCCCTTCAATTGCACATGCTAGACCGACCCATTAAATCTGGCTGCTCCTCCCCTGGCTTCACCTGGGTTAGTAGTGTGTCACAGTCTCACAAGTCTCTGAGAAATAGTGTTGATTCCCTCCCACACAGTCAGAGCCTTGATTGAGGGTGTGATTCAACTCAGAGTAGCTGGGCTAAGTTTTTGTAAAGAGGTTGCCACGAGTGCACTTTTGCAGACTTCAAAGCCACGGAAACGTGGGAAGCTTAGTGTGCTTTTTGTAATGATGACTACAAATTCTCTTCGTAGAGAAAGGACTTGCACACACCAACACCATTCAGTGTGGACCGAGGGAGCATGCACACAAATCAGTGAGGTCTTTGGCATCCATATGAGCATGCACGTGTGGAGACACACATGGGCTCTGTCCTCCTTGCAGAGTGAGTCACCTGTAACAGTCATTATCTAGTGTCAGAGATACCCAGTCGGTTCCCAGGCTCTACAAGATGGAACTTTCAGACACCCACAAATTTCCAAGGTTGTGTTTACCTGGCCATGAGAATCTTACTGTAAGGATGCTAGTAGCTCAGTCTGGACGGGGGAGGATGATGAGACTTCTAGCTTTGACGTTTTTAAGAGTGACGTTTTGAGGGAAGGGAAGGTGGAAAGGCAGATAGACGATCTTTATTATACCTTTCTCTCCATCAGCCCTCTTGTTAGTCATGGTTTTTTTCTTTATGCTAATGATCTTTGCCAAGTCCAGGTAGCTGGACTGTAGAAACTGCATTCTAAGGAAGCCTAGGGCATCTCAGAATAACCTCAGGTAGAAGTTGCTGCAGGTCCTTGGATCCTGTTTTCTCCCTAGATCACCACGTTCCTCATCTCTAAGAAGTTTATAGACAGCACACAACAAGACTCTGGAGGCAACTTTCTTTGAGCTCAAGGGTCCAGGAAAGACGAATTCCTGTTTTCGTGTCCCCAGTCCCGAGTCTAGTGACTGGGAGACAGGGATAAATATTGCAGTCTAAATCAGGCATCTGTGCTGCAGTAAGCCACAGTCAAGGACCATGTGGTTGCCTAGGTGACAGTGGGAATGTGATACAGATGATGTACCAAGTATAATATCTTGCTCTTCATACCTCTAGCCAATCTCTAGGGAGGAAGTCCTCCCTAACTCCTCACAGTGCCTTATTTCCTGCTCTTCTTGGCACTTACTGTTTTCAGCTAGTGCTGAAACCTTGTGCTAGGGCTGGTTTTGTAATCGTCCCCTTTCCTGCCTGTCTGCAGGCCTGTTCACCACTCATTTCTTACAGCTTCTGTCAAAGGAACTGAGAAAATAATAAATACCTGAGGTCAAAAATAGTCTCTAAATAAACACATTTTCAGAAAACTTAAGCAACTCCTGAATTCTTTTATTCAACCAGCATAAGGGGTTTCTAGAGACTGTTCCTGCAGGATGATCCTCATAGGTCCAGTCTCCATTGTATTCCTGTGCCTGGGAAGGAGTGGAATGGAGCTTCTGTTCCTTCTTAGCTAGAGTCAAGGCCATTTACCCTGGTTCCCTCCTACTTTTGGACGTTCATCTTTGTTCCCTTGCCACTCAGTTCTCTTCCTGCTGGCTCACCTTTGGCTCCTTTCTTTTCCTTGCCTCTCCAATACTATTCACTCTTCCAGGGCAGATTCCCAGAGGCTTTGTCTCTGTTCAGGCATCCCTTGCACTCTTCCCAGCCACACCCTACAGACACCTACTCTCTGTGTGCCCTGCACTTTAGACTGACCCCTGTCTTTCCTCCTATATCATATTACGCCCTCACAGCACAATTCTTACATGCTCTTCGGCAAGCAGACTACATGTCTGAAGCTCAGGCTGAGAGTGTGATCTTCGCTGTAGTCCTTGGTTATTGGTAGCAATGACTAACACAAGAAATTCTCAAAGAATTCCACTGAAAGTTGGCATATCTGGATATCTTATCTACTGGGGTTGGATAAGATAAAGATGGATTTGGGAAGAATTTCAGTAAGTAGAAACACAGAAAAGGACATTTTTGGGTAGAATGGTGAGAGTTTATGGTACAAAGGAATGGCAGGGAAAGTTGCGGACACATAGGGGGCTGGAGAGAGGAACAGAAACGGATGGAGGCCTCATATTAAGAGCTGAGATGATGCTGGCTCATTACACAAGTCATTTCATTACTTAGAAACCTGGTAAGGATGCAAGAGACAGAAAAGAAAACTGTGGTTCAGGAGATGGTAACAGATGATGGGGGTATCCTCCCCTCTCTTCCAGCCAGGGTTTTGATATATAGTCCATTCTTGAACTCACAACCTTCTTGTCTCTACCTCCAGAGTCCTAGGATTGTAGGCACACACCATCACACCAGATGCTGAACATTGCTTAAGTATAAAAGGAACTCGCAACCTTGTCAAAGAAATGTGGGGCTTAGTGGTGTTATGGAGAAATCCTGCGCTTACAGCCCCGGTGAAGCAGAAAAAAGTCATGCTCTTTTTTTTTTTTTCCTAGCTAAGTTCAATTTTGAAGATATTTTATTTCAAACTGGTGCAATTGAAACACCAGCCTTACTCAGAAGTAACTGGACCTGCTTGCTCAAAAAGCAGATTTCCTGGCCCGACTCTAAAATTTAGAAATGTCTTTCTGTGGGACTGAAGAGTTTCCCTTTTGAAACGGCACCCCAGATACTCTACAGATTGAAGACTACAGCCTGGCTGCAGTCCCACCCATGGGTTTCACTGATGTTACAGGAGCTGGTGGTACCAGGAACTCATTGCTGAATGCCTTCCAGGTCCCTGTCCTGATAGAGGCTTTGACCCAGAGGCTGTGTGTAGGAGTCCCCATCTTTCAGAATTAGCGTTGCGGTTAGAGGAGCAACGTGACTTTCTGTGGACGGAAGAAGGTAGATCGGATGTGAGAGTCTCCCTCCGTGAACATGTGTGCGTCATCTGACTTGTAGCCTGGATCTTTACTCTCAAAAACAAGTCATTTTTGTTCCTGTCAGCGTGTTGGCTGGCCCACAACAAAGAGAAGTAAAATGAGCTGGGCTGAGCTGAGCTGGAAGGGCCCACCAAAAGCCTCCAGGGCCTTGGGGGGCATCCTAGGTTGGGGACAGAGCCAGAGCAACATTATTCCTCTGAGGACTGATGGTGTACAAGGCACCACTTACAGAAAACTGCCCGAGGACAGAGGAGCCATCCTTCATGAGATTTTAAGGGTGTGGTAGTCTAGTTCGGGAACCTCTGAGGAAGTGACTAGCAACCTGGATGAACTCTGAAATTATCTGATACTTTAAAAATAGACACGTTCAGGTCTTATCTCACATACAAACTCAACTCTCTGGAAAGTTGTGATTTTGTATAAAGCTCTGGGAATCTGTATAAAGCTCCTTGGGGTTTTGGAACAGTCTGATGTCACTCCTGGGGACGGGTCTTTGAAACTGGTCACTAAATAGGGATAAATCGTTCCAGCTCAGACCCCATAACGTCATAATGTTTTCTTCTTTGCTCATCAGCTCCCCTTCCCCTCCTTTCTCTACTTTAAAGACAGAAAGTTCAGAAAAACTTCTTTCGTCACTTCTCTTCTTCGGAGGGTGAGAGTTGGGGGTTCAAGGCAGGGTCTAATTATGTAGCTCTGCCTGTCCTAGAACTCATTATGTATGTAGACCAAACTGGCCTTGAAGTCGCAGAGATTCTCCTGCGTCTGCCTTCTGAATGCTAGGATTAAAGGTGTGTCATCACTATGACTGGTTTTGTCTTTGGAGGACAACATTCTAGGATATTTAAATATGACTTCTGGTCGCTAATACTTGGATGCCAAATTTTCATTTGCTAGTGATAGGCTGAGAGATCTCAGACCTTGACAGCAGAGTTGGACAACATCTGAATAGATCACAGGATGAAGGTCTCTGCATTGAGAGTCAGGGAGACTGGTGAATACTGTGGTCTTTTCCAGCATAGACTGATCCTGGCCTCAGTGTTAGGTTTCCCTGATTTGTTAAATCTCTCTTTATCTCTTATTCCACCCCCTCTCTCTTTTTGTTCAAGAATGAGTGTTTCTCTATAGTCCTGTCTGTTCTGGAGCTTACTATGGAGACCAGGCTGGGCTCAAACTCAGAGATTCTCCTGCCTCTGATTCCTGAGTGTTGGGATTAAAAGTGTGTGCCACTACACACAGTGGTTCTTTTCTTGATTTTTGTCAGTTTTGTGCCTTTTTAGATACCCTATCTGGGAATAACCCCCAGGTTAGGTGCTTTGAAATAATGTGGGTAGTGAAAAGCTGAACGTAACTAGAAATGGGAGGGATCAGAGTGTCTGAAGTCTTCTCTTGTGCCCCATTTGAGTCATAGCTGTGTCTTTGCTCTCAACAACAGACTTATTGATGTCAGCATCCTTTCCAGACATAAGGGAAGACCCATATGACAGAGATTTGGTACCAGAACATGTCCTGACTGGAGAAGCCCAGGGTATCAGAGACACCAGGCTGCATTCCCCCTGCAACCCCCAAACACCCGTTTCAACCAGTCTCTTTAGCTGGTCTTTACATGGTTGTTCAAGCTGGAGATGATGGTTTGACTCTGAATTTTCCATCTAATATTTTTTATTAGCTCGGGCCCTGATGTTACATTAGTGGCTCTCAGGGAATGAAGGGTGCTGTGTGGGTAGTGGGAATCTGAGAGGATACGCTTGAGAGGAAGAATCCATAGCACCCATTGCTTTGGGGCCATATTCCTTCAAAGTTTCACATGATCATTGGGTGTTCCGTGGAGACTTATGATCATTCAGGCACAGAGTGACCTGCCCATGCCTGTTATAATATGGCTCAGATTGTTCCTTTTGTTCCTGTCAGCGTGTGGGCTGGCCACATGGATCTGAATAATTCATACACTTCTTTATCTGATACAAAATTATAATTGCTCTCAGTTAATAACATTAGTGTGTGTGTGTGTGTATTAGGACTTATCTCAACACGTTGGCTAATTATGCATCTTGCATTGATTGTTGCCCACTGCAAAAAAGGAGCTTCCTTGACCCGTGTTGGGAGCATCTAGGCCTCCTGGGTATAAACAAATATTTAAAAGAAATTGACAACATGGCTATTAACCAAAATAATAATTGCAGGTGCTACCCAATGGCCTCTCCTTCTTTGGGCTCCTAACCAAGATTACAGTACTAGGTATGAAATTCTGTGAGGCAGGTCCCCAATTCAATCTGAAAGTGGTTAATTACCACTATGACAGTCATGCCATTAGTTGGAGCAGGAGGAATGACCTACCTGGCAGATCAGTATTGTTGCATGATGGTCCTGTGCTGGGTAAGACCACTGATAACCTTTCTCCCCTAGTATCTGCTGGCACTATGGGAGCTAGCCATCAGGAAGGAAGTTTCCTGGTTGGTTTGAGATTGATTGCTCCATGTCCTACAGCCAAAGTGTGTGACAGAGCTTGCTAGATCTTCTTTATATGTGTGCATGTAGGGCTGGTGAGATGGCTCAGTGAATAAAGACACTTGCCACCAAACCCGAGATTGATCCCACGTTCTAATATGGTGGAGGGAAAGAACTGACTCCTTAAGTTGTTTACTGAACTACACACCCAGGCCATAACATTTTTGTATGTACACATGTGTACAAGCACACCCTTAATAAAATGTTAAAAAAACAATGCCAACTAAGGGATGTTAATATGACTAATAAGATCATTTATCAGAAAAAAAGAATGACGACTTCATATGTTTGCTTATCTTACTACCATATACTGGAAAAAGTTTTTACTTGTGTGACTAGGAAAAAAAATATATTATAAAAGAGATGATCCAAGCAGATCAAAGTATTAGGCTAAAATACAAGGTCATTGGATTAAAATTTAAGATGAAGTTATGACTCACAAATGGACATGGGAGAGAACCAACTGAATGAGTAAAAAGCAAACTGAAGATAGACTTCCTAGAACACTGAAGCAAAAGATAAAGAAATGAGTATGAAAGACTAGAACAAATTTGAATGACAGATATCAAAGAGACATCCCACAAATTACAGCTCCTAAAATTAATGTGCAGAGTTATGTGCAGCAAGAGATTTATGCAGAAAATGTATTCCATTCAAGAAAAATCTTATATAAATAAATGAATGTAACCCTTAAACACACACACACACACACACACACACACACACACACACACAATTAACTGAGGAACTGGGTTGTGTCCAGCACAAACTGATAGACAGCAATGAAGTTCAAGAAGTTACCAGAAATCTGTCCCCAGTCTCTTGCTCCCCGGCCCCTCAGTGCCCCCGGTTGACTGGCTTTATACTTGGGTATGCAAATTTCTACAGGGAAACAGTGTCTCTAGGTTCATGGTCTTCCAAGTTACTAGCTCCATAAGGGCAAAGAACCTTTCTGTTCTACTTGCTTGTACCTTGCATTAATCTTCATTAATTGTTCCAGTTTCATTTTTTGTTGGTATTATAAAATATCCTGATAAAAGGCAGTGTAGGGAAGAAATGACTTATTTAGCTCTAGGTTATGGCCCGTCATTGTGGCTAAGTTACATTACTAGGAGTTTGAAGTAGTTGGTCACATTATACACATAGTCAAGAACAGAGGAAAATGAACATATAACATGCTCATTTGCTTGCTTGAGCTCCGCTTGATTTCTCTATTATTATATAGTTCAAGATGCTCTGCCTAAGGAATGATGCTGCCCACAGTAGACTGAGTCTTCCCATACCAATTAACTAAGACAATACTTCACAGATATGCTCACAGGCAGACCTTAAGTAGACAATCCCTTACTCAGACTCTCTTCCCACATAATCTAGGTTGTGTCAAGTTGACAATTGAAGCTAACCACCAAATTGACCTCAAGTAGCTTATCTTGGGCTGCGCCCCAACCCCTGCATCAGACTACAAGGGACTGAAAAGGGCTGTAGCCTCAAATGCATTGGCAGCTGGAATGAGGAGTGGGTCAGTTCTATCCATGCTCATGTGGGCTGTAGGTCAGAGAGAGATGTCTTCTCAGAGAAAAGTGAGGCCACTAATTTCAAAATGAAAGAGAACAGATTCTGGGTAGCCATATAACAGCACATTGGGCAGGTTAATAAAAGATCTATTTTCAGACTTACAACTTTCAGGTATGACTTTTAAATCTAAAAGATCTAAAAGAAGCATATAGAGTTTATAGGTATATATGCTTTACATATAAAGTATAAACTCATATGTGGGAAGGGGAAGAAGCATGCTTCAGATTTCTCCTCCACTTTCGAGTTGCACAATGAAGATATACAACCCAGAATTCTACACCCAGGTAAATTGTCACTTATACATACTCAGAAAATACAAGTTTCAGGACTGTCCTTGAGAAAGCCTGGAACAAATTATGCTCATGAACAATAAAGATCAGTCAGGTACAGATCATCACTAGGCCCCATGACTTTCTCTCTGAAATACCCAAGTTGGTCTGTTTTCAGTACCACCCCTGTTACTGGGCTGGTTGGCTTTGTGCTTGGGTAGCAGATTCCTACAGGGTAGCAGTCTCCAGGTTCATGCTCTTCTAGCTCCCTAGCTCCAAAGGGTAAAAGAGCCTTGCTGTTATGCTCACTTATATCATTGACCTTGGGCTCACCTTCATTGACCTAGTCTAAGTCAATAGTGTCTCTCATCTGAACATCGTCACAGCCTGTTTACATCCCTTTTCTCTCTTAATTTTCTAGGCCATTCTTTGTGTACTATCTACTTATCTCCTGCTAAAGCACATCACACCATTTCCTTACTTAAAATAACTTTATGGTTTCTTCTAGCACATAGAGTAAATTTGAGTACCATGATGACAGCACATTCAAGATCATGGCATGTTAACTTTAGCTATGCTGCCTTAACTCAGGAAAGGGCTGAGCTACCAGTCGCTCTCCTCCCCTTCCCCCAGAGAATATTGAATCTGTGGATGAAATACACCAACACATATGCCAGTTAATCTTAAAGTACCTTTGCTAACTCAGTAACTGGGCACTGCTAAACCTCCCCTGCCACCATAGGCATAATTGAATAAAGTGGCCTTTGGCTACTCAAAACCAAAAACTCACGTGACTGGTTGGCTTTATCTCCAGCAGCTACTCTCAGCTTCTTCTCCATGACCCCTCCACTGTGTCCTCCCAAGCAACTCCAAGTGCCCCGCCCCATCCTCAGTCATTGGTTGCTGGTGTCTTTATTGATGGATCAAGAACCAATTGGGGAACAGGACCTTAGCATCAGAGCCCACCCCTACAATGGCCTTCAAGATCCTGCTTGAGGGGCCCCACTGGCCACCACATCATGCAGGAGGAGGACACCCAGAGGCCAGCCAGGTGCATGACCTGCCCTCAGTGGTTTCCACTATAGTGTTCAAGTATGTGTGGACAGATGGGTGAGAAAGAGAAGTGGCACAGTTTGAACTTTCTGAAGAGAAGCGGAACTGGAGACTTGAGTGTGGAGAGGAATAGCCTGCTGTGAGTAGCCAGCCTTACCACCTGAGGCTATGGTAAAATCCTAGCCAGAGCTGCCACTGAAAGCCATGTCTGGGTCTGTAGCCATGTAGCAGCAGGGGTCTGTGTTGGTGTCTGTGGCCCATATTACCACTAAAGACCATGCAGATGTCCCTGGTCTGGGCTGCCACCTGGGACCACATTGATGTCCAAGGACTATGCAGAGCTGGTCCCACCCCTCACTGACTTCAGCATCTGAAGAACAGGCCCCACCTCTCACCAGCTGCAGCACTTGGGAGAGCAGACTCTGCACCTTGTACTCCTTACTGGCTGCAGCATTGGGTGAACTAGCTGGGGCAGTGCTGGAGAGCTCACCCTGGTGAAACAGGTGCAGGAGAGCTGGCAAGATGATCAACTCAGCTGCCACCCAGGCTCAAATCCAGGGCTTTGAGTTGACCCACCCATCTATGAACTGCTATAGCATATGAAGGGGCCAGTCCTGCAGATCCAAAACAGCAGGATCTCCAGGACACAGGGAAACAGCAGCATATCCTAAAGGAGTCTCAGTGAGGTTCCAGGATTGGTGTAGCAGAAGCCAGAGATCCTGAACCAGACCAATGAGTTAGCAACGAACATTTGCAAGTAAAGATGTGTGGACAAAAGGGTGTACTGTGGGACACACTGTGAGACACTGCAGCTTCCACAACAATGAGATGTTTTTTTATACTGTCTTTTGTTACGTTTATTTTTTTTATTTTTATTTTTTTAATTTCCTTTTGGGGGAGAGTTGCAAGTGTAGAGGGCAGATATGAAAGAACAGGGAGACGAGTGGGATGGGGTACTTGATGGGAAACTCAAAAGGAATCAATAAAAAGTTTTTTGCTTTTTTGTTTTTTTGTTTTTGTTTTTGTTTTAGATCCTGCTTGATTGTGCATGTTGTCCCCACTGTTTCATTTGCTCCACTCTGGTGACACAGTCACTTACCAGTTCCTCCTGTTAGTGTGCCATGTCTTACTCTCATTACCATCCATGCCATTTCCTCCATCCTCTCTTTAACCCCCTGCTTCTGGCTGCTTCTCCCTCACGATGCTGGAGCTGACTCATCCTTTCTCTCAGGGAGTAACTGGTCTCATGTTCTAAAAATAGGCTTTGTTCTACATTCTTGGGGCAACTTTACTTCAGATCACTCATCACTATTTTTAATTTGCATATATAAATAGCATGTGTTCACTTGTGTTACATGAATGTGGAGGTCAAGATGGAATTTATTCTGCTCACCTCCAGATTCCTAGGTCTTAGCGCTGCATGTGACACACAGTGAAGCTCAGGTAATTCGCTTAGCCAGAAGGTAAATCCTTTTTCTATTGAAGGCATGAACTATAACCTTAAAAAATGGAGCATAGGGAAAACTTGAAATCTCCCAATTAAATGAAAAACAAAACAACCACAACAGCACATTGTGCTTCCGGTTTCTCATCAGCTCTACAGATTGATGCCTGGTGTGATACGGAAGCTGAACAGAGGGTAGCTTTGCTTATAGGGATGCCTATAGCCTCGAGGGAAGGATAGAGTCGGCGTGTTAGAGAGGGATTGCCAGAGTAATTGTGCGCATGTGTGTAGGGGTAAGGAAGGGAGAGCTCTCAGACTGGAATGCAGTAAATAGGGCGAAGCTGCAAAGGAGCATCAAGACCTCTGTGTATCCGTGAACGCCCAGTGGGCTGAGAATGTTGTCATGGAGACAGAGCTCTGGCCTTGGAGGGCACACATTCCCGGGTAGCACGTACAAGTGTCAGCTGCTGACGCAAACTCCAGCAGGTGTACTAGGAAAAGCTCCTAGTTCATTCAGCAGGTGGGCAACAAGGACCTCTTGTGGCAGAACCAGGAAAGGGTGGACTAATTCAGCAACGAGGCTTGTGGAGTAGGGGAGTGGTACAAGAAAGAACAGCCAAGATTGGGTACCACGAATGTTCGTGAGTGGGTGCATGAGGACTGCCCATGGTGGCAAGGGATGGCGGAAGGTTCTTGATGTGAATTTGTTTTATTCCCAGTGATCCTGGGGGTACTACTGTGTGGGGAGAGTAAGCAGGAATGCCCTCCATTCTTGAAACAGCTTTTCTATGTTTTAATAAGGATGCCCCTTGAGGCAGCCTGCCCAAAGACTGGAGAACCTAGGAACCAGGAAGGAAATCGGGGGGTCAGGGAGTGGTACTCTGCTTTTTTACTGTCTGTAACTGAAAGCTAGTTCAGTATCATCTTGCAAACAATGGAAACAATTTCTTGATTGTTTGCCACCACGGCTATTAAATACATTAAGTTGCAGGATCTCATGTTCAAGTCTATTAAATACATTATGATGTAGTATCTTATGTTTGAGTTAAAATGTCAGAAACACACTAATATTTACAATTCTTTTGAAGGATGTTGTATAATGATTTATTTGGGTACACATCATTGTTAATGTTTCTTTATTTGCGTTCTATGTGTATCAGTGTTTGCTTGCATGTATATATGTGAACCATGTGTGTGCCTGGTACCTCCAGAGACCATAAGAGTCTACTGGGTCCCTTGGAACTGGAGTTATAGATGGTTGTGAGCCACTGTGTAGACACTGGGAATTGAACCTGGGTCCTCTGCAAGAGCAGCAAGTGTTCTTAAGTTCTGAGCCATCTCTCTAGCCCCATACAGCCTTTTTGAGAAGACAAGTATCTTTTTATGTATTTTTGACAATGACACGCATGTAATCAATGCATCTGGACTGCAGGGCGTCCCACCTCCTCCCTTCTGCTCACCCCAGGCACCCCAGCAGGTCTCCCTCTTGTCTTCATGTCTGTTTGTTGTTGTTAATAACTCACAGCGTCAAATTATTGTTGCTCATCAGACTGTTGACTGATCCTGTTCAGGTGACCATCGCTGCAGTGAGTTCCTGGGTGTAAGGGCCTTTTCCAGTCCAGCAGACAGGACTTCCCAGCGCTCTTTCCCATCTTCCAGCTCTTATGGTCTATCCATCTTGTTTCTTGAGCCTTGGAGAGTTGTGTGTGTGTGCACATCCACACATACGAGACCTCAGTAGGTACTTAATGTCACCATTTTGACCAGTTGTGAACTTCTGCCTTAATTGCTGCTCACTACAGGAAGACGCTTTCTGGCCAAGGCTGAAGGCAGAATTAATCTACGGTGATATTAATAAATATTTAGAAGACAGGTTGACAACAGTTCCTTCCTAGGGCCTGTAACCTCCCAAGGCATGGGGTTTTGACCAGATTCATAGCACTACGCCTGAATTCCTTCCTGTGGAGCAGGCCTCAAATTAAACCTCAAAGTAGTTGTTTTCTCCCATAACCTTCCAGCCACTATGGCCCCAGTGGGCACATGATAAGGTATACATTATTTCAGCTTATAATTAAAATAATGAAAATATTAAAAAAATGGCATAAGATCTTCATTGTGAGATCATAATTAAACTACATTTGATAAACATATAGTATTAGACAGCAAAAACCCTCTTCCACAATCTGGTTAGATCCCTCCAGGAGGAACTGACAATTTACACAAACTTTAAAATGCACGGATAGAGTTTGATACATTTCTTAACATGTACACCCTACAGGCCATAGATTGAAGGTCTGAGGTATCAAGTCAGTTTGATACATCAGTTGGTTGGGGCATTGCATGCCTATCTTTAAAAGAATATTGTCAGAGTATCATTGAACCTTCTGAGTGTTTTATGAATTCTTCTGGTGTCCAAGTGCCCTGTACTTCTGCTATTGACTTTTTTTTTTCCTTTTTGGACAGACATTATCCTCCATATCAACTAGTTCTTTGATTGTGCTTGTCATGCTCTTGGATGTTGCAGAACCCTCACTTGGCCATTCATCTCATCTGAGACTTTCTATTAATGTAATCATGTGTGTTATGTGACTGTATGTGTGTGGGTATGTGCACATATGCATATATATGTGCATGAGTATATATGTGCATGAGGAATCCAGAAGAGGACATCGAATTCCTGAGCTGGAGTTACAGGCAGTTGTGAGCCACCCAATGCTGGTGCTGGGAATTGAACTTGGATCCTCTGCAGGAGCAGTCCATGTTCTTAACCAATGAGCCATCTCTCTAGTCTCTTCATCTCAGAACTTACTGGTAATCTTTTAAAGATGTGTGTACCTTTTCATGTAGGTCCTGGATTTCTGGCTCTTCTAGAGCATCAGGATGTGTTTGAAAGTTACTGTAGAAGTTAATTTCTACACATTTTCTCTAAAAATTTCCTAGTAATATCTTTTGTGAGTTCCTTTTACAGACTTAATCAAAGACACTCAGTGTCTCAGCTGTAGGTGAAGGTTCTCATTGTAGCTTTTTGAAATGTGGGGTAAATGACTGCACATAGAAGTCACGGGAGAGACTATCGGCATAGAAGACACAGGAGTGGTCTCAGGAATATTCTTCGTCTCTTCCTTTGCTATCCCTGCTCTATAGCCAGCGACAACAGAGAAGAGTCTAATAAGCTAAGGAATCATCATTGTCACAACACTCTGTTTCTTCATTTGTGGTAAAGAATGGGCTCACAACCTATGCTAGCAACTTAGGCACAGAATCCACTTCCCACCCATTCCCCCCCAGATCAGTTTACTCTGAGACACAGGAAACCACCACAGGGGCTTGTTTTGTACCTTGAGACTGTGTTTTCATCTGAAAGGAAGGAAAATTCATGATCCCCCAATACTCATGTGTGATCTCATAGGTGAGTTTTCATGGTCTGGAACAATAGTGGGTCTGGGTGGTTCTGAGAATGTGGGTCTACACTCTCCTGGCCTTGAAGTAACTCCTCACTTTATTCTTAAAGGCAGATTCTCTTGGCTAACTGAATACAATATCCTCTGTCTAGCCTGCAACTCAGGCAGACTTTAAAGTTTGGTCTTATCTTTCACCTAGTCTCTGAGAAAGTCTGCACTGTCTGCATCCCAATCTCTGAGTGTCCATCCAGTTTTAGGAGACTCACAAGAAAAGATATATGCAGAAGGTGGTAAAATACATGTTGCAAAGATACCTGACCCTTGCATGTATTGCAGAACTAGTCATAATAGCTAAAATGTAGAGACAGTGCATTGGTGGTGAATGTAAAAACAAAATTTATACACATATATGTATACATATACATATACATATACATATACATATACATATACATATACATATATATATATATATGTGCATATATAATGGAATATTGCTTAGTCTTGGGAAAGAAGGAAACACTTATTTGCTACAAAATCAATGGACCTGTAGAAGGGCATGCTAAACTTTAAAAAGTGGATAAAGAAAAAGTTTTGGAGTCTCAGCTAATGTGTGTTATACCAAGGATAAAATACACAGAGATAGAGAATGGGCACCATATTGGGAGGGTAGGAAGCGGAGAGATGCAAGTCTAAGGTTATAAAGTAGCAGATATGTAGGATGAACAAGTCAAGAGTGCACACACTCCCCTAAGTACCTTGAGAAAATGAGGCTCCATAGCCACTAGATGGCACCATAGCAGTCCTTGTGATCAGATGAAATGGACTTCAAACAAGAACTATCAGAGTTGAGGTTTGCAAAGATCTTTTCCCAATTTGTTGGTTGTCGTTTTGTCCTATTGACAGTGTCCTTTGCCTTACAGAAACTTTGCAATTTTATGAAGTCCCATTTGTCAATTATTAATCTTAGAGCATATGCCATTGGAGTTCTGTTCAGGAACTTTTCCCCTGTGCCCAAGTATTCGAGGCTCTTCCCCATCTTCTCTTCTATTAGTTTCAGTATATCTGGTTTTATGTGGAGGTCCTTTATCCACTTAGACTTGAGCTTTGTACAAGGAGATAAGAATGGATCAATTTTCATTCTTCTACATGTTGTCCTCCAGTTGAACCAGCACCATTTGTTGAAAATGCTGTCCTTTTTCCACTGGACAGTTTTAGCTCCTTTGTCAAAGATCAAGTGACCATAGGAGTGTGGGTTCATTTCTGGGTCTTCAATTCTATTCCATTGATCTTCCTGCCTGTCTCTGTACCAATACCAGGTTTGCATGGGAATGCTGGCGGGCTGAGTGTGGTGACAAAATATATTTCCACTAAGGGACTGTCATTCAGCTACACTGCAGATGACAGGAACTTAAGAGATTGCTGAGAATGCAGAGGCCTGGGGGAAGATGTGTGGAGTAGGGTGGGAGGAAGATCAGGGTGGATTTCTTTACTAACACGTTGAGAAGGGTGTTGCTGAAGGTATACTTGCATCTCAGAAGAACGCTGTGCCAGCTCTAAGTCAGGAACGGTAAGGACACATGCCTTCATTGAGCTGGGTTCTCTTGTTTCCACAGGGATGGTAGCATCCCCATATCGCAGAGACTCAATGCTATACCTTAGCTCTCAAGGGAACTAGACTAACTACAAACAATAGAAACTTGCCAATAGTCACGTTGTTTTGAAACATTAGGATCTTGTTGGGATTAATTGATCATGTACACAGATGAATGAAAAAGATTAGCAAGAGAACCTTGCTAATGTTGCTTGCACTATAAAACGGGATCTCAACCTATGTGTCATGACACTTTTGGGGGTCAGATGACCCTTTCACAGGGGTTGCCTAAGACCATCAGAAAACATAGATATTTACATTACCATTCATAACAGTAGCAAAATTATAGTTATGAGGTAGCAATGAAAATAATTTTATGGTTGGGGTCATCACGACATGAGGAACTGTATTAAAGGATCGCAGCATGAAGAAGGCTGAGAGCCACTGATATAAAAGGTCTCGTCACCCAAAAGGATCTGGGTTGCTTCTCACCTTCTTTCTAGGCCTACAGTCTCATGATTGAAGGGGAACAAATGACCCACATAGGTTTCAGTTGGCATCTTTGCTGATGCCATTTGTGTGCTTGCTCCAAGGCCATACATGCATCGGGACTATGCATACATATGTCAAGACTATACATACATGCATCAGGACTGTGCATGCATGCATCAGGACTATGCATACATATGTCAGGACTATGCATACATGCATCAGGACTATGCATACATATGCCAGGACTGTGCATGCATGCATCAGGACTGTGTATACATACATCAGGACTATGCATACATGCATCAGGACTATGCATGACCTGAACAACACAGACTTACCCTAACTGGCCTTTTATGATTGTGAATATTGCCTCACTTGCAAACTGAACTAAGCCTCTGACACATTCCCTAAGGGGACCAATCAGCTCTCAGGGACTAATGATTTATTACAACCATTCCACCAGAGTGGGAAACACATGTTTTTTTTGTTTTTAAACTGTCTGACTACACAATTACTTTCCTGCTTAAAAATCATCTGCCAGCATCACCATCTGTGATTACAAAATATGATGTCTTCTAGGTACCGCTTCTGAGCAGGAGAGTTATTTAAAAGGAAGAGCAATCAACAATGGGCTCACACCCATGGATTAATTCAAACACAGGCTCCCACCAGAAGAAACTGGCTTCCTGGGAAGATGTAATGGCTTACTGAAGATCCAGCTGTGATATGAACTAGGGAATGACACCCTGAGAAGACAGGCCCTCCATCACAAGTGTCAAGTGGTCTTTGAAACAGAGATAGTTATATAGTTTTCATGAGTAGACACCATGGCTGTGGACTTCACTGCAGAAGCAAAGCTAGTTCTTCACACAACCTATGGACTACTCATAGAACGTTGTTTTCCACCTCTGCCCCTCTGAACACTCTTGGTTTAGGCTCAGGGACTTGATGCCTAAGGGACAAAAGCAGGGTTACCAGGAAACCTTCCATTTGGTCCTTTTGGGCTTCTCACGTCACTGAGTCAACAGAGGAGGGATCTCCTGTCTATATTCCTTGGTCTTCGCTGCCATGGAGAATGGGTGCCACTTCGTGGGAGGACTACTGCATCTAGTACAGGTGGATTCTCTGGGGTATTTTTTAAGGATCCATATCTAATAGTAAAGGCTAAGGAGACAAATAACTTTCTCAACTTCTGTCTAATGTGCAACCACAGGTGACTCAGATCCTTCAGGGAAGATATCACCCCACCATATATGTCTCTGCCTCCCACATGCTGGCTCTGCCAATCCACCACACTGCATCCACAAAGCTCGGCTGAACCCCAGACAATATCTGCCATCTTTTCAGTACGCAGTAGAAATGAGACTCTTAAAGCTTAATGATTATCTAAAGGATTTATATATTTAGAAATGCTCAATTAACAAGATGCCCACACAGTTAGAGTTGTTACTCAATATCTAACCTTTCGATAGAAGTTGTTACTCAGGACAGCTTTCGACCCATCCGTGATTCTCCATGGCTGCTAGCCTCCTTATTTTCTCTCCTTCCCCTCTTTCTCCTCTCCCCTTCTTCTTTTTCTCCCTTCCCCTTCCTCTCTTTCTCACCCATCTCCACCTCCTCTTCTACGGCCTAATCACCGAGCTCTACTGCGAATACAATGTAGCAGAATAAGTATCTTGCTACAAGAAAATTTTTCTTAATTAAATTATTTTTTTAGTAGGAAACCCCACTTTTAATTATAGATCTTTTGAGGTGGAAATATACACCTTTAATCTGGGCCACACCCTCTGATGGTAGCCTACATAAAGGATATTGAAGAAGGAAGCTTGCTCTCTTTGCCTCTTTTCTCATCTCTGCTGATTGGCAGCTGATTCCTTCCTTGGTCCTGGGCTGGGCTGAGCTTTGGGTTGTGTTTAAGTGGTTTGGTTTTTCTCATGTGGGCTCCCAGAACACAGCATATGGTTCTCTTGACTCTGTCCTACCAGGCTATGGATAGTCAGATACCTGAGGCAAACTCCTCCCAGCCAGGGTTGCTGTGTTCCTGTGTGGTGACCAGACTCCTGCAGCTTAGACTTTCCTTGGTGCTGCACTGATGGTGGCTCTGGCTGTAGTCCCTGAGAACCATTCTGTGAAATCCCAACACATTCCACTTCTGTAAATTTCCTGATTGGTCCCTTTTAATTCTGTTTGTGTTGGGTAGATGCTGCTATGGCCTTGCTGGCTGCTTGTATCAGCCAAGACCAGTCCAATGGTAGAGAACATTCATGAGTCTGGTAGATGAGGTTTGCCAGGGTGCTGATCAGGTCAACTCTGGGACTTGGAAACATAACAGACAGAGTGATAAAGTTGTCCCCATTAATCTTTAGCTGTAGTCCTGACCACATTTACAGGGTAGATCCTATCTTTACTTTCATAATCTCATATGTTCTGTTATCATCTCTCCCTTAAAAGCCTCCATTGTTTTAGTTGGACAGTTGTTTTCACAGTATTCAATTCTTTTGATCCATGAGTCATCCCATCTTCTGGTGTCTTGCTCAATTTCTTTCTTTGGTGTTTTTTATTCTTACTTTTATTTATGTGTGTGCGGGAGCATCTTTGTGGATGAATGCCACATGTGTGTAGATGTCCATGAAGGGAGGCCAGAAGAGGAGTCGGAGTTCCTGGAAGCTGGAGTTATAGGAGGTTGTGAGCCCATTGATCAGAGAATGGAACTGGCTTCCTCTGGATGACCAGTAAGCATTCGGGAAAGCTGAGTTATCTCTCCAGACTTGTTGTCAATGTTTTAAAGTTTGCCTGGTAGAGACCTATTACTTAATTTGTTAGCCTTATTCCAAGCTATTGTATTTAGTTTTTGAGACTATTGTGAATGCAATTGTTTCCTAATTCTGTTTTTCAGTTTGTTACTGGTATATAGCAAGGGTCCTGATTTTTGCATTTTAATATTGTATCCAGCCTCTTTGATGAAAAATTTTTATTAGGTATAGGAATTTTCTGGTTTAGTTTGAAGGGTCTCTTTTGTGTAGAATCATGTCATCTGCAAATAAATATATTTGAGATTCCTTCTTTCATATTTGTATCCCTTTGTTTTCTTGTTTTGCCTTATTACTCTAGGTAAGGCTTTTTTTTGGTCTGTTTTTTGTTTTGTTTTTTGTTTTTTTGTTTTTTCGAGACAGGGTTTCTCTGTGTAGCCCTGGCTGTCCTGGAACTCACTCTGTAGACCAGGCTGGCCTCGAACTCAGAAGTCCACCTGCCTCTGCCTCCCAAGTGCTGGAATTAAAGGCATGCACCAATGCTGCCTGGCTAGGTAAGGCTTTAAGTTCTGTATTAAATATGACTGGAGAGAGTGGAGCTTTGTTTCTGAGTTTAATGGAAATACTTCACATTTTTCTCCCCTTATCATGATGTTGGCTGTGGCTCTGTCATATGTAGCCTTTATTATATTGGGATATATTTCCTTAATCTCTGCTATCTTCAGGATCTCCAGTCTGAAGAGATAGAAGATTTTGTGAAATACGTTATTAATGGCTATTGAAATGATTTCATAGTTTCTGCCCTTGAGCATTTTATGGGATATATTTATATTTGTTTATTTGTGTGTGCTGAACCATCCCTGCATCTCTGGAATGAAGCTAACGCTATTGCAATGAATCATCTTTTTGATGATTCATAAAGTCAGTTTGCAAGTATTTTATTGAGAATTTTTGTGTCTATGTTCATCAAAAGATATTGATCTATTTTTTCTTTATTGCTTTTTATCTGTTTTTTTTTTGATCAGGATAATGCCTCACAAAGTGAATTTAAGAGCATTCTCTTCTGTTTATGAAATAACTTAAGAAGGAATATTGGTTCTTTTATGGTTTGACAGAATTCTGCAGAGACTCAATCTGGTGTGGACTTTTTTAGTTAGGAAATTTTTAATTACTGCTTCAATCTCACTGTGAGCTGCATATATACTAAATTTTTAAAAATCTCCTTTTGCTCTAACTTTGGCAGATTATATGCATCTATTAAGTCATTCAGTTCTTTTAGATTTTCCATCTTAGTGGAATATAATGTTTTAATGTATGTCTTTATGATCTTCTAAATTTCACTGGTAAGTGTTGGAATGTCCCTTTTATCTTTAATTTTATTAATCTGTGCATTCTTTTTTGATTACTATGGCTAAAATTTGTCAAATTTTGTCAAATATCCTTTCAAAGATACAACCCTTGGTTTCATTGATTATTTGTTGTTTCTTTGTGTATGAGGAAATCTGATACTTTTACACTAATTTAGAAAATCATCAATTCAGTGCTGAGCTTTTTTTTTCCTATGTGACTGCGTGTTCCATCTGTTTGGCCATTTCCCCATTCATTTGCAGATCTCTCCCTCCACTTTGCTTACTTCCGCTCCAGGTCTTGGATATCATATATTTGCTCATTTGTGTCCTCTTGATTTTAATCTTCATTTTAATCAATCAACCAATTAGTTAATTAATTACATCCCAAATATTTCCCCTCATCCCCTCTCACAGAGTTCTTCCCCCTCCTCCATTCCCTATCCCCTTTGCTTCTGAGAGGGTATCCCTGCCCTGGGTATCCTCCCAGTGCATCAAGTCTCTGCAGGATTAGGCAATCCTTTCCTCCTGAGGCCAGACAAGGCAGCCCTCTGCTACGTACGTGCCTGGCACCTTGGACCAGCCCATGTATGCTTTCTGGTTGGTGGCTCAGTCTCTGGGAGCCAGCAGCCCATTTTGAGACTTGTCCCATGGGCAGGCACCAAGTCTTTCCACTATTAATAATGTTATGCTGTGTTTGCAGACAGGAGCCTAGCATAGCTGTTCTCTGAGAGAGTTGGCCCAGCAGCTGGCTGAGAGAGATGCAGATAGTCACAGACAAAATGTTGGACAGAGGTCAGGGACCCCTATGGAGGAGTTAGGGGAAGGATTGAAGGCCCTCAAGGAGATGACAACCCCACAGGAAGACCAACAATGTCAACTAACCTGGACCCCTGTGATGGATCGTTTTTTAACATTAAACTTGAAATTTTCATTCCACAGTTTCCCTAGTTCAGTATTTTTAATTCAATAGTTGCAGTGTTATAGTCTTTTGGAGGAGCGTGTCTTGCTTTCCCATGTTTCTTGTGGTTCTATGTTTGTATATCTGTTAGTTTGGCTCTCTTCCTGTTTTGACTTCTGATCTTTGCATTGTTCAGTCTACTGTTGTATTATTCAGTCAAAGGAGAAAAACTGGAGCTACAGCAACAGCATGAACACACTGACATACGTTTATGATGGTTGATTGTGGGACAGTGGGCTGTGCCACCAGACTGAAAACCTGGTAAGGTTGAGCAGATTCAAGAATCCCCGTACTCTCATAACTGAGAACTGTAGGCATTTCATCTACTCCCAACCAGGTTCCTGTCCTGGAACACATGACCACAACAGCCCATGGAGAGGACTGTGAAGGGGCAAACCTTCCACATGCAGATGAGACATCCCTAATATCTCAGTCCAAGTCAATAGAAAACAGCTGCTTAGACTCCAACCCACCCCAAAATGTATATAAGACCCTATCAACAATGAATAAAACATAAGAGTTATTTTATCAAATACCATTTGAGAGCATCTGTCTTATAGAGCTGTAACACTTTGGGGAAGACAATTCTCTCCCAAAGGAAGCTTTCCTCACTGGAAGCTCCTGGAGCCTACTGTAGTCACTCCCCACTCGGTGGTGGCTCTGATTTTAGCTCCTAGTGGCTCACTGTGCCTGGCCAGCTTGCTGCCATCACCTGCCACTGACTCCAGGAGGAGCAGCAGCGGCCATGGAAGAGACCCAACAGCCCATCTTGATCCAACTCCTCCTCCCTTTGGAGAGCATGATTCTTTGGCTGCTCCAGGCAGGCCAGAGGCCTGCAGCTCTCCACGGACAGCATTTGGTACACAGACCAGCAGTAATCTTAATTGTCAACTTGATGGGATTTAGACTCACCCAGGAGACCTACCTGTAGGGGTGCTGTGAAGAGACTCTTAGAGGTTTGACTGAAGGGGGAAGACACACCCTGAATGTGACTAGCATGAACCCATGGCTGAGGTCCCAGTCTGGAGGAAAATGAGGGAGTGAGTGGCTCGCTCGCATCCATCTCTCTTCGGTTCCTGACTACAGAAGGACTTGCAGTGTGGACAGCTGTCTTACACTCCTGTGATGTCTGTAACTGAGGATGACCTTGAAGTCCTTATCCTCTTGCTCCTGCCTTTTGATTGCTGAGATTACAAGCACGCACCACTGTACCTGTTTTATGTGGTTCTAGAGTTTGAACTCATGCCAGCATCCCACTAACTGAGTCTCAATCTAGTCCCTAAATAATTCCCCAAAACTCATAGTTACTTACTGGAGTATGTAAGGTATTTAGTATATCTGTCTTACCCCAAAGTCCAAAGTTTAGGCAAGTCTCAGATGACTAGATCAGAGTTCTTTTGTGCTTTACTTCAGGTGGCCTCTTTTGTATATTCAGCCAAGAGTCTTGGGTTTATCCCTCTTAAATTTCAACTTGCTGGAATAAACTTATACTGGATTGTCAAAATATTTAGGACCGTCATTCTGTCATTCCTTGTCCCCACTCTCATTCTAAGTATTACATCTTTCTCAAGCTCGACTAAACTTCATCCAAGTGATAGATAGTTCCTCAAAAACCAAAGGAAGGGCAGGAGAGATAGCTCAGTTGGCATGAGCTCTTGTTGCTCCTTCTGAGGACTGGGGTGGGGTGCCCAGTCCATATACAGGCCAGGTGCCTGTAACTCCAGCACCAGGGGGTCTGATGCCCTCTTCTAACATCCATGGACTTGAACATAAATATACATAGAACACACACATGCCCCCCCTCCCCAGGCATACACACACACAGGCACATACACACACAGAGGCACACACATACAGGCACACACACACACACACACACACACACTAAAAAAAAAATTAAAACAGAGGAAAGTATAGAGACTTGTGATCAGCGGTTAGAAACCACTCCCTTTCAGGGTGACAATAGTTTATGAGTCTGCAACCTTTTCAAGGTTCCAGAATCCTACCTTACTTTTAACTTTTTACCCAGATTTTGGGGATCTTCCCCAGCCCTATATTTGAAGTCTACAGACTCTTTCTTAAATCGTCTAGAATCATGGGCTGTTAATAATTAGTAGATACAATTAGCTGCCAGATGTCAGCCAAATGGTGGATGCTTTTAACCTCATATGAGGCCTGGAAGGAGCAGGCTATTGGCACTTAGTGTGAACGCTTGTCCTTTGCACATAGCTCTCCTCTACCCACCCCTCCTCCTCTCACCTCCAGAGTGATTGTTTTCATTATCTGTTGCTGAAAAACAAACTATCTCAAAACAGTGGCTTCAAACAATGGCAATGATTTATTTAATCATGTATTTGACATGCAGACATGGCTCGGCAGGAACATTTGGCTTTTAATACGGGTGTATGAGCTGGAGTCGCAAAGTTTGGCACAACTCTGAGAAGTTCATGAAACTTTTTACTTTCTTCTGCTACTCACTTCCTTGCCCTATTTCCAAGTTCTGCCCCTGTTAACCATCTGGCCAGGATGCCTGTCTTTCCCTTGCCTAACTCCCATGCATCCTTGAAGAGTTAGTGAAGTTCAGCTTTACCTACATGCTTTCTCTAATACCGCATACCGCACACCTCTGTTTCCCTCCTAACTTTTCTACTATGTTCTTCAGCCTGCAGTGGGCCCTCTTAAAAACACTTCTCCCAATGCAACGAGTTGCCCTTTCCAACTGCCTGTTTCTCTCACTAGATTCTTGGCTGTTCAAGGGAAGGAGATGTCGTCTCTTTATCTTCCCATTGCCCTGTATACTATGTGTTCAGTATGTTGAATCAATAACTGGTTTCAGGATATCACAATTCTTTTATGCTAAAATAGTCTTATTAAAATGACAGATTGGCAACAAGACCCAGCCCCTATAAGACTACTTTGGATCAAAGATTACATGATTTCAAATTAGGCGTTTGGAGACATGTACTCACACATAGTAAGCAGTCTATAAGCATCAGTTGCTGCTATTAACATTACCACAACTGTAGCTTTCAGAGGTTTATCTGTCCTGGCCTAAGGTTTTTTTTTTTTTTTAATTCTCCCATGAAGACTCCTCTTTGAACAGGACTTTGAGCTACAATGACCTCCTCCCAGATGGTACGCCTCTACCTCTGGGAGCTCCCTGGTGTTCTCATCCCCTCCCATATAGAATAGAATAGAACATATAATATGTTTTTGTTATATATAATATGTTTACATTAGATAATATATTTGGGGATATATATATATGTATATGTAAATGTATATATGTAAATATATATATTCATCCATCCATCCTCTGGAAGAGGAAGTATGTGCATACAGAATCTGTATGTATCTTCATCATGCCATGCCTCGTTCCTATCAGCTTCTTTCCCATTTGTTTCTGTTCTCAGCAGATAGACTCAGGCATTGCCACCTGCCTGGTGTTTCTGAGTTTCCCTAGGTATGGCAGAGTTACAGAGAAGCAGAAGTGAGTTCATGACACACGAATCTGGCATGCTGTCACATGGGACCAGCATCCTTTCTCTCTTCCATCTCTTCTTAAGCCCAGGGGTCGCTTGGAGAAAGTCTGGGAGGAAAGGCTAGCTGGCAAAGTAAAGATAATTCTACCCTCAGAGATCTACTTCCTAATTTAGGGGAAGGGTCCAGGTTTCCTAAGTTCTTGGCCTTGATCTTATCTGGACTTAATGGGATGGCTAGGAGCTAAAAAGTCCCAGAGTTCTTCATATCAGATACTCTGCCCCCTTTTCTGCCCAAAATTTATATAAACTTGAGTATAGCATTTCAGCTTGATCTGTGATTAATGTTTGGTGCTAGGAAAACTAGGGTTCTGTGTCAAGCCCAAAAGTTTTCTAGGGAAAGAAAGAAGAGAAAATTTCAACTTGGCTCTGAGAATGTATGGCAGGCTAGGATTCTGGTTAAAAGGCTTTCATGGAGAGGGAGTTGGAGGAGGCTTTAATTGGAAAACATCCTTGAAAAGGAGAGCTGAAAAGCAAGATGGGTGAGAATAGGAAATGTAGAGCCCATGAGTAGCCATGCCCGTGGGCAGTTTGAGTAAGCATCTTGGAAGACCTTTTGAAATCTGTTGGGAGATCAGAGGAAAGGATGGAATTGAGATTGTTTTATTTGTAATACTCTGCTGTATTTCAGACTTCAGCCCTCTTCCTTAGAGAGTTCATCTCTGACCACAGGCCAGATTAAGTTCTCTACCACAGGCTCCACAGCATCACCATGGCAACCATCATCCACTCTGGAGCCTGCCTTTGAAGGGTCAGATCCCAGCTTTTGACTCATGAGCTTGCTCTGTAATCTAGTGTGTTATTTATTTATTTAATCATCTTAACAAGACCTCCCCCACATACTGGGCTTTTAAGAAGAAAAGGGATTTACTTATCCCCCGATCTGAGAGGTTGCAAGTCTGAAGTAAGGTATTCCACAATGATGTGGCCTCTGGAAAGGGCCTAATGGCAGGTGACAACATGGTAGGGCATGCACATGAGGGAGATTTCAGGGTTTGCCTAGTTTTATACCAACTTGATATTAGAGAGGAGGGAACATCCATCGAGATTAGGCTGTAGACAAGCTTGTGGAGTGTTTTCTTTGTCACTGATTGATAGGGGAGGGCCCAATTCATTGTAAGTGGTGCCATCCTTGGGCTGGTGGTCCTGAGTTCTATAAGAAAGCAGGCTGAGCAAGCTGTGAGGAGTAATACAGTAAGTAGCACCCCTCCATGGCCTCTGCCTCCACGAGTTCCTGGCCTGTTTGAGTTCCTGTCCTAACTTCCTTCAGTAATGAACAGTGATGTGTAAACCAAATAAATCTTTTTATCCCCAAATTGCTTTTGTCATGGTGTTTCATGGTAGGAATAATAACTCTATCCAGTAAAACTTCCCATTATAAAACAGGATTCCAGGGAGAGGGGCAGGCTTGTTCTTTTGTAATGACTTTCTTAGAACCCAGTCAGGATACCATGAGAACCCCTTCTAAGAGTGGCTCCCAGTGACATAAGGAACTCCCACAAGACCTCACCTCTCTTTTTTTTTTTTTTTTTTTGAGACAGGGTTTCTGTATTGTCCTGGCTGTCCTGGAACTCACTCTGTAGACCAGGCTGGTCTCCAACTCAGAAATCCACCTGCCTCTGCCTCCCAAGTGCTGGGATTAAAGGCATGTGCCACCACTGCCCAGCTACCTCACCTCATTTTTTAAAATTTATTTTTATTTTATGTATATGAGTACACTGTAGCTGTCTTCAGACACACCAGAAGAGGGCATTGGAGCACATTAAAGATGATTGTGAGCCATCATGTGGTTGTTGGGAATTGAACTCAGGACCTCTGAAAGAGCATTCTATGCTCTTAACCACTGAGACATCTCTGCAGCACCTCTTAACATACCAATACCTGAAATCCTGAGGAACAAAAATCAAAGCATATCCAAACCACAGAATCTAGGTTTTCTCAATCCAAGTAATATAGCTAAAAACAGCCTTTTCTCACAGGGTTGTAAGAGTTTGAGTGGGGTAAAAACTTGCTCTAGGTGTCCAGTTGATGACACCTTCCACACCACGAGGAGGACTCTGATTTCCCCTGAATGGGCCCACACATACTTATCCTTCCAGGAAACTTGCTCCAGGGGTGCAGACAGAATGATCTTTGATTCTCTTTCTTTGTTGAGTCTTTGTGTGGTTTAGATATCAAAGTAACTGTGGTGGCAATGTTCCTTCTGTTTCTAGTTTGTGCAATAGTTTGAGGAGTATTGGTATTAGCTCTACTTTGAAAGTCTGGTAGAATTCTGCACTAAAGCCATTGGGCCCTGGCCTTTTATTTTGGTTAGAAGACTTTTAATGACTGTTTCTATTTCCTTAAAGGTTATGGGACTGCTTAAGTAGCTTACATGATCTTGATTTAACTTTGGTAAGTGGCATATCTCTAGAAAATCATCCAAGTATTTTAGATTTTTCATGATTCATTGAATTTCCTCTTTGCTATTATGTCTCCAATTTATTTCTGATTTTGTTTATTTGGATATTGTCTCTCTGTCTTTTAGTTAGTTTGGCTAAGGATTTTTCTATCTTGTTGATTTTCTCAAAGAACCAGCTCTTGGTTTTGTTGATTCTTTTAATGGTTTTCTTTGTTTCTAATTGATTGCTTACAGCCCTGATTTTTATTATTTCCTGCTGTCTTCTACTCTTGGGTGTGTTTGTTTCTTTTTGTTCTAGAGCTTTCAGATTTACTTTTAAATTGTTGGTATGAGAACTCTCTAATTTCTTTATGGAGGTACTTTATGGAGGAGAACTTTCCTCTTAGCACTGCTTTCATTGTGTCCTACAAGTTTGGGTATATCGTGCCTTTATTTTCATTGAATCCTAGAAAGTTTTAAATTTCTTTTTTTATTTCTTCCCTGACCCAGAGATCATTGGGTAGAGAGTTGTTCAGCTTCCCTGAGTGTGTATGCTTTCCAGTGTTTCTGTTGTTGTTGAAATCCAACCTTAAACCATGGTAGTCTGATAAGATACAAGGTATTATTTCAATTTTCTTGTATCTGTTGATGCTTGTTATGTGACCAAGTATATGATCAATTTTGGAGACGGTTCCATGAGGTGCTGAGAAGAAGGTATATATTTTTTGTTTTTGGGTGAAATGTTCTGTAGATAACTCTTGGGTCCATTTGATTCATAGTGTCTGTCCATCATTCTGCTGCATACAAAAAGCACACCTTAAAAATAAAGATAGACATTACTTTAGAGAAAAGGACTAGAAAAAATTTTTCCAAGAAAACAGTCCCAAGAAGCAAGCTGAAATGGCTATTCAAATATATAATAAAATAGACTTTCAGTCAAAACTAATCAAAAGAGACAGCAAAGAATGCTTCATACTCATCAAAGGAGAAATCTACCAAGATGACATCTCAGTTCTGAACATCTGTGCCCTAAATGCAAGGGCACTCACATTTGTAAAAGAAACATTGCTAAAGCTTAAATCATGTATCAAACCCCACATGTTAATAGTGGGAGAATTCAACACCCTACTCTCACCAATCAACAGGACATCCAGACAAAAACTAAGCAGAGAAATAATGAGGCCTGGGATGGGGAAAAATATGAGGAGCCTATGGGGGTGACCCTAGCTGATATTCCTACCAGAGAGGGATATAGAGACTCAAGTGCCACCTCCTGTGGACTGGGACTTCCAGAGGAGGGAGGGGTACATCAATCCACCCACAAAACCTTCAGCCCTAAATTTGTCTAACCTACAAGATGTGCAAGGATCAAGATGGAACTGAGACCGAGGGAACAGGCAACCAATGACTGCCCCAACTTGAGACTCATCCCATGAGAGAAAACAAATCTCTGACACTGTTAATGATATTCGGCTATGCTTGCAAACCTAGCATAACTGTCTTCTGAGAAGCTTCATCCAGCAGCAGATGGAGGCAGATGCAGAGACCTACAGCCCAACATCAGGGGAGCCTGAGAATCCTGTGGAAGAGTCGGGGATGGAAGTCAGCAAGTCGGAGGGGTCAAGGACACCATAAGAAGATCCACAGAGTCAACTGTCCTGGGACTATGGAGCCTCACAGAGCCTGGGCCACTAACACAGCCCAACACTAACCGTGGAGCCAGCCCACAGGAGCTGGAGCTAGACCCCCTATACTTCTGTAGCAAATGTCCAGCTTCACGTGGGTCTCTTAACAAGTGAAGAAGGAGCTGTCTTGGTCTCTGTTTCTTGCCTTTGGATCGCCTTCCAACTGCCTGGTTTGGCCTCAGTGGGAGAGGATGTGCCTAGTCCTGCTGGGACTAGGTGTCCCAGGGTTGAGTGGGGCCTTCTTTGAGGAGAAGAGAAGGGGGTAGCCAGCAGGGAAGGGGAGGGATTTGTGAGGGTGGGACTGGGAGGGAGGGGGCTGTGATTAGGATATACAGTGAATTTTTTAAAAAAAATTAAAAAAATGATTTTTGATACCAGGTGAGGGCATTCTTTATAGAAACATTTGTGGAATTAGAGAACATCATGTTTAGCAAAAAAAGTCAGAGTCAGAAAAAACAAGTATTGCAGATTTTTGTTCTCATATGATATCTAGGGGGAAAAGCAAACATGTAAGTCGAAGGAGATCCATTAGGGAAGAGAAGAGGGGTGAATGTGAGAATTAGCCCCAGATGATAATGAGGATGATTGAAGCATATTTCATAGATGTATGGAAATACATTGATGAAACTGATTGCTATGTATAGTTATATATGCAAATAAATAAATCTAAAAAGAAAAAAGAGGTGACTATATTAATACATTGAAATTATTAACACAAGCCCTCTTCCTGAGTGGTAAGCGGTATCATTAGAAGCATTGGCAGTGGCCTGTGTCTCCTGCTACTGTGGGATCTTTGGGGAGGAGGGCTTTCCACTGATGTACATCCAAAGCCCAGCAGCACAGAACTGGCATTTAGCAGGAGCCAACAGAATTAAAATGCCCAAAGCAGGTTCAGGGACAACAGAATGTCTGCTGGTGGCTAGTTTTTCATTCTTTTCAGTTTCTGTATTTGACACAATTAAGTAAAGTGAAGATTACTTTTGTAATGAATAAAAATATTCTTAAATATAAGACCATGTCCATCCTGGAAGAGAGGCACTGTCCCAGTGTAAAGAATGGACAGGAAAAGAAAGGAGAGTACTATGTGTGTGACTGTCCTCCTTCCTGTTAGAATATAATGTCAGAATCCAGCTGTTGCTCATGCTGTCACAGACCCACTGAGACATGTAGAAGAGGCTCCCTCCTCTACCACTTGGGCAAAAAGATGTCCCCAGTTTTGTGATTTTTTAGAGCTAAGAAGTAATCATGAGTATGCGGAAGATAAAAAGTTTCCCCTTGGTGACATGGACCAGCAGGTCATTCTTCCAGGAGATCAGAAAATAAAGAGACTAGAAATACTAGGGTTAAGAAGCCTTGAACAAACTATGTCTTATATCAAGCAAGTTTATTAGGAAGTATACCATAAGGCCCCCAGAGTGGGGAGACCCCCACTCAAGCCACAGGAGATTACGACCACCCAGAATCATGTGAGACCGAACTTGTTGCAAACCACAAAAGGCTTTATTTCCGGATTTTGGGGTATCAGCCGGCCGAGGCCAAGGCTCGCAAGAAAAGCGTCGACCCCAGGCTCGGGAGCAAGGGATATTTAAAGGAGAAAGCCACAAACTAGGGAGGTGAAGGGGGTGAGGGGGAATCATAAGAATATCTGCAGACAGTATCATAAAAACAGTGGAAGGTCCCCAGGCCATTCGATCATGTGGGAAACACACCCTGTGTACTTATTTTTCTTTTAAGAATTTAATCTTATTTAATCATCTATCATGTGGCCAGCCAGTCCTTGGAACAGCCCAGATGACTGGTATTTTCTTTATGGTCAACCAGTTCCTAGAACCCAGAGCCCAAAGCCTATGAACCAGGTGACCTGCATTCTTGGCTCTGCCCTTTTGTAGTCAGCTAAGTTCTTGGAGCACGGATGGCCTGGCTTCAGCCTCTATATGCCAGGGGCCTCAAAAAAGGTTTATTCTTTTCAATAGTACCTTATATACAGTTTGTAGGGGAGAAATGAGACAGAGTTAGGAGAAAGCTATCACACAGTGGGATGAACTCAGCAAGAAACTCACCAAGCAGTGTTGCTCAAGGGGCAAACAGGATATCTCAAGTTAGTCACAGGCTGAACATGCATTGGACATCATGATACCCATAGTGGGAAGACTTCCCCAAGGCCATGGCCCCAGGCCGTTACTGGTTCTGTCAAGCATGTTCCTGATTTTAGGCAAGGAACTACATTCCTTCTTTGTATCAGAGTGTCTCAGGAAAGACCTTGGGTTGGCCTTGTCCCCAATACCTTGGGGCTCATCTGCTTTATATCATGGATTATGTGTCTCTAGGGACTTGAGTGCTCTGGGCCAAGGGCAGTTGTAGTTGTCTCATTAGGTGTGAAGGAAGAGTGACTCAGAAAGAAGAGGTTTTAATGAAGGGCTAAGATGCTTAGGGTATAATTCTCATTCTAGCTGGCTGCATTATCTTTCAACTACCGAGGCTCAAAATTGCCACATGGAAAAGAAAATCAAACCTCTTCCATATTTATATTGTTTTAATAGAAAACAATATTGTATATAAAAATTTTGGAGATGCCAGGTGTGGTGGTACAGGCCTTTAATCCCAGCACTCCTGAGGTAGAAGCAAGTGGATCTGTGTGATTCAAGGCCAGCCTGGTCTACAGAGTGAGTTCCAGGACAGCCAGGGATACACAGGAAAACCATGTCTTGAAAAACAAAAAATAAAAAATAAAAAAACAAAAAAGAAAACAACAACAATAACACCAACCAAGTCCTTTGGGAGCATGGGGTAAGACATTATCTGTGAATGGGATGGGTATTAGAATTTTAAAGTGTCAGAAGACAGTCCAACAATGGAGTAACGGCCCATTCTGCTACTTTGTAATGGCCCGTTCTGCTGCTCCAGTCCACAGGTCAGGGTCTAGCAAGAGAGAGAGTGGGGATGGAGGGGTGAGAGACGTGAAAAATGGATACAAGACAGAGTCTGGTCAAGTCTCGTTTATTTAAAGGAAATCCTGGGTATTTATACCCTTTACCACCTGCCTTGCCCTCGTGGACAAGCTCAACTGAAGGCACTATGTCATGCGCCTAGCAGCGTAGAGACCACGTGTACCTAGCTGCTGGTGGCACTAAACAGCAAAACAAGATGTTTATCAGAGTGTACTGAGCTATTGCAGGCTGTTGAAAACAAGTCTCTTGTCAGGGTATATGGCTCAAGATAGCTGTAAAGATGACAGCTGCTTTTGGCTAAGAGTCGGCTCCCAACAGGGAATTCAGAGTGCTTGTGAGAAAACTCCAAACAAATCAAAACAAACAAACAAAAAACCTCAACAACAACATCAACAATTAAAAAAAAATAAGACAAGAGTCTTGTGACCTCAGTTTCTTCAAAACACACAATTGTTCTTGGAATACGATTTACATACCCATACACTCCCAGTGTAGTGGGTAGGAGTGAGTTTACTCCAGCTGTTGTTACTCATATGCTTCTGTGGAAAAACATATTTTTGCCACGTGCAGCTTGCCCTTGGGAGTGTACAGTTTACTCAGGTGACACTTCTCAACCCTCAGAATATAAATTGTCTGAAGGAGGCTTTAGTCTGATTCATCTTTAGGCCCCGCTCTTCCAGGTGATAACTGGCTAGCCAGTGATAACAATGGAGAAAACAGCTTTTCTTTAGTACATTGTGTTTTGCCCCTTGGATTTTCAGATTTAAAAGCACAGACTGAGTTTCTTTCTTTTTCCAAAAGCTTCCTATGTGTTCTATCATCCAAGTTCCATTTGTACCAAGTCCTAGAAGACAAAACTGACTTTAATAGGAGATCATTTCCAGGATTTGACCCACATTCTGCAGCTGGATATCGGTAGAGCCGTGCACCAGAATGGAAGCTTTCCTTGTGGCACAATCAACGCTTAACACAGAAATAGATAGTGGTGCACAGACTATAGGTTCAGGATACGGGATTTATTCCTACAGAGTCAAAACTCAAATCTGGCTTTTCTATTCCTAGTTCACTTAGGGTGACAGACTTGTCTGGATTTGTCTTGGACTTTCCCAATGTGGGGACTAAAAGTCCTGTGGCCCAGAACCTAACAGTTCCAGGTAAATCGGGTTGGCTAACCACCCCAACTCTAAGTGCTCATCCCATAATTCAATGTAATTTGGCTTTGCCAACCATGTTGACACGCTGGCTGTAGCTTTGCAGGAGCCAGAAATTATTCATCCTCACTTCTTCTTAAGCGAGAAGTTATTTAAGCTCCAAGAGATGGGAAAATCCTTCTACAAGAGGAACTAGAGTGAACAATTCTGTCTGGTAGACTAAACAGACAGTTGTCTCCTGGCATTGCGCCTGTTTCTGTGACTTCGACCAGTGGGCAGCAATAGCCAAGCATGTGCACCCAGCTCTTACTCTCTTGGGTACTGGGCTGAGAAAAGGGCAGGTGTAGGCTTCCCGGTGTATAATGTTAATCTCATACATGTATGTACAGCTGTGATTTCAGGTGTGGGAGGGCAAGGAAGACACTGTCACATGCACTTCTGCATGTGAGGAAGTAGGAACAGAGAGTTAATTGAGGTGTCCAGAGTTACACCGCCAATGATATCAAATGAGCCCAAGGTCTTGCACAGTCTAAGGGTACACTTGACCACTGAGCTACAGGCCAAGTTCCAAGCCTTTCCATGCTAATAATTTAGGTTCACAGGTTCCTAAAGAGTTTACTCATGGACACTAGAGGAAAACTTGTGTATCTGTGTAGCTTATGTGTACATGTGGTGGTTTGAAAAGAATGGCCGCCATAGGCTCATTTGAATGGTTAGTCACCAGGTACCATTTGCAAAGGATTAGGAATTGTGGCTTTGTTAGAGTAAGTATGGCCTTTTGGGGGGAGTATGTTACTGGGGGTGGGATGTAAGATTTCAAAAGTCCAAGCCATGTCTTTCTCTCTGTCTCTCTCTGTCTCTCTTTGTCTCTCTGCCTCTGTCTCTGCCTCTCTCTCTCTCTCTCTCTCTCTTTCTCTCTCTCTCTCCCTGAGGACCAGGTTGTGGCTCTCAGTTACTGCTTCAGGCCCATGGGAGGCATCATGCTCCCTGCCAGGATGATAATAGGCTAAGGCTCTGAAACTGTAAGTAAGCCCCCAATTAAATACTTTCTTTCATAAGAGTTGCCTTCGGTATGGTGTCTCTTCACAGGAATTGAACAGTGACTAAGATATGTATTCATGTTTTAAAAATCAATTTCTCAAAGGAATGAATCAGACATTTCAGCTTTGCAGTCTGTGAACGTGAACGTAGAATAGCCAACCCAGGGGAGGAAATCCTCTAAGAAAGGGGGCGTAGACAAAACTACTCGGACAAGTCAGTCCTCCATCTGCCACCTCTTGGCTCTGCCTTTGCAGTAAGCCAGGGCCCTATCCCACCCTCCTTATCCTCCTCGAGTCTTCCAAGGGAACACCTTCCCCAGGAACACCCTGGCTCCTATGGGTGCAGTACTTTTCAACTGACACGGGCTATTTTATTTAAGGGAAAAGCCATATTCAATTTCCACAGAATCAGTTTCTTGTGACATGCCTAGACCTGTTAACTGGGGAAGAGGCTGACAAGCCACATGCCATTCCATTTCCCCCAAGGAAAGAAGATTTCTTTTTCTTGTAGGAAGGAAGTTTGAAGTTAGAAGAAATGACAAAGGCTCCGAGGTTAGACAGAGCCCTGGATATGAGTTCTAGCCTAGAGCCACCATGAGATTTGACTGTGTACTTTTAGGGGAGACTGTTCTCTCTGAACCCCAGCTATTTCCTCCTCCATAAATGGGAAAACTGCTTCATGTCTGGCACCCCACAGTTGTTAAAAACAGAGGTCCTGGAGTGGGCTGCTTCTGATTGCTTTTGGTTTTGTTGTCTATCACTTGACAGTCCTTAGGTATTTAATAGCTCTGGGGCTCAGCTTCCTCCTCTGAAACAACAGACACAGAAATAGCATGTACCTCATAGAGTAAGTGTGAAGGATGAAGGACCTAATGCATCCTGGAGTTTACCGCAGAGCTGGGGCAGTCACTGCAGCACCAGCCAGCTGGCCCCCTTTTCCAGCTCTTTTAGTTTATGGAGTTTGAGTATGGCCGTGGGAAATGTTGAATGTTGGAATGAGTCCCTCAGAGCTGATAGAGCTCTTCTGGCTGTCCCTAGAGCAAATCAAGACACAAAATCTTTAGGAGGACAGCTTCTGCCTCCCTGTGGTGACCGAGAGCTATACTGCCTAGAAGGAGGTGACATGTTCTTGTTGGCAGGATGAGGAAGTGACATGTTTGTGTGGCACACTGTAAAATAAAGCCTTTTTGTTTTCTTTTTGAAACAGGGTTTCTCTGTGTAGCTAGGATGTCCCGGAACTTCCTCTGTAGACCAGACTCAAATTCACAGAGATCCTCCTGCCTCTGCCTCTTGAGTGCTGGGATTAAAGTGTGTCACCACTGCCAGGCTTTATAAAATAAATCTTAACCTTCCACTATAGTGGGGCCTGAGCAGCAGCAGTGGAAGCTACACACTGCCAGGAGCCAGGCACAGAAGAAGAAGAAGAAGAAGAAGGAGGAGGAGGAGGAGGAGGAGGAGGAGGAGGAGGAGGAGGAGAAGGAGAAGGAGGAGAGAAGAAGAAGAAGAGAGAGGGAGAGGGAGAGGGAGAGGGAGAGAGGGGGAGGGAAAGGGGGAGGGGAGGGGGAGGGGGAGGGAGGCAGAGGGGGAGGGAGACAGAGAGGGAGAGGGAGAGGGAGAGGAAGAGGAAGGACAACTACTGTTTCTCTCTCTCTCTCTCTCTTTCTCTCTCTCTCTCCCTCCCTCCCTCCCTTCCCCCCTCTCTTCGTCTCTCCTCTTTCTGTACTTCTCTCTCCCCCTTTCTCTGCCTCTACTCCCTTCTCTAGGTCCCCTTCTCTTACTGCCAATAAACCTTCCTTATTCTAGGCCTGTTATATGACTCATTCCTCAGGGAGAACACCTTGGTGGTGGTGGGTGATGGGGTGGTGGTGGTGGGTGGGGTGGAGGTAGGGGTAGGGGTAGGCTGCAGTGCTCCCTCCTGCTGCATTACTATGCCTCATTTTTATAAAGTGCAAGAGTAATTATATTGTGATCCTGAAAATAAAATAACACTAAGTTAAATTAGAAAACACAAACAAATGCAAGGCATTGTGCAAAGGCCTGTCTGTGTCCAGGGAGGATTTACTGTTTAGTCTTGGGGTCTCATGTGTCCTGTGCTCTCCTGATATTCCGTAAGGGTCAGTAGCTTAAATCAGGTACACAGTCCCCTTTCTACTCCTTCTTCTTTGTCACCCTTCCATTCATGCCAGAAAGGCCTGGGGAGGCCCCCCCAAATGTGGGGGAGATAGGACTAAAGAGACATTGGGTCAGGGATGCACTTGCTTGTTAGAGACACATTTGCATGGCTTGTGCCTTATCTGTGTGTGATCAGTAGCCATCCTGACTTAAAAATGGCATCTGTTCCCCCTGGGTGACTCTGGGAAGTGTGGATACTGGAAGAGAAGGGAGATTTGGACTGTAGAGCACTGCACTCATCATGACATGGAGAACTGGAACCCAAAGCTTGCCTCTCCTTAGCGTCTAGTAGACTTACTCAGAAATGCTGTCTCTATGGCCCCAAGTGGATCCTAACGCTCCTTTTCCAGTGGGGATCATGAGAGTAGGATTTATCAGAATTCATACCTGTAGAGCACCAACCTATAGCATATTTTGCATATTCCTACTTTCAACAACAAACATTGTTTTGCACAGTCCATAATAGAAGAATGTCTCACTTATTTTTTTATAATAAATACACAGAGAATAACAACCAGAAGATGACAGACAGGCAATTAATAGAAGCAGTGATTTAACTCTCCCCCAACTCTGTGGATGTGTGTTTGTGTGTGTGTACATGTGTGTATGTATGTTGCATGTGTGTGTGTGTGTGTGCATGTGTGCATTTGGATGTATGTGTGTGTGTGTATGTACATGTGTGCATTTGGATGTATGTGTGTGTACATGTGTGCATTTGGATGTATGTGTGTGTGTATGTGCATGTGTGCATTTGGATGTATGTGTGTGTGT
>NW_021604603.1:430449-480714 GCF_004785775.1 Grammomys surdaster | reverse complement strand
TGTGTGTGTGTATGTGCATGTGTGCATTTGGATGTATGTGTGTGTGTGTGTATGTGCATGTGTGCATTTGGATGTATGTGTGTGTGTGTATGTACATGTGTGCATTTGGATGTATGTGTGTGGTGTGCATGTATATGTACATGTGTGTATGTGTGTTTGTGTGTGTGCATGTGTGTGTATATGTGTGTACATGTGTTTGTGTGTGCATGTGTGCACATGTGTGTGCATGTATGTTTGTGTATGTGTGCATGTGTGTGTTTATGTGTGCTCATGTGTGTGTTCATGTATGTGTGCATGTGCATGTGTGTGTGTTTGTGTGTGTGTTTGTACTATGTGTTAGCTTTTTAAAATAAATATTTGGTTTTGTTTCAGATGCTATATTTTCTTTTTTAAAGATCAGACTGGCTTTGAACTTCTGAAATTTCTGCCTCCCAAGTGCAGGAATGAGTGTGTGCCCCATTCCTGGCTGTACTTCCATTTGTGAATTAATTTCTTTAAGGAACCCTACCAGCACAACATGTCTCAGGAGGTGTGGGGCCTACACCCCTGGATGTGCTGGTCCCTGTGACACAAGGTCCAGCTTAAGCTATCAAATTTATCGAATGAAAACACAGGATGACCGCTTTATTCTGAACTTCAAAGATACATGAACTCTGAGATATGCAGGTCTGAACATCAAAATCAACTGGATACCATGTATCCAGTGGGAATAGGAAAGAGACAGCAGCCTTCTCAAGGGACAGGGGTAGAAAGGAGGGAAAGGGGTGCAGTGAGGTTGGAGACATTCGGCTGGGTTTGAAAGCTGGATGGGTGTTTGACTGTCAGGAAAGTCAGGAGGGAGCTTGCTGGTGAAAGGGGCTAGCAGGATATGGTACTTGTCTGGAGAGGAGGTCTGGACTGTGATGGGTCTGGAAGTCATGGGGAGTGGGATGTGGAGAGATGAGTGGGGGTGGAGGGATGAGAGGGGAGAACCCACATAGCTCTAAGCACTTTCCACATCACCCGACTCTAGATGGAGAAGGGAGCATGGGTGTAGACAGGCCACTCTGTCAGGAGCTATGTTTTGAGAAGTCTGTCACCTAACAAGGTTTGATTTATTATTTTGGTCTGGGAGCACCAAGTCTGCCAAGCATGCATATGTAATTTATTAAGTCAGCCTGTGGAGGGAGGACAGGTTGCTCGCTGCTGGAAGTAAGCCTGTTCACTGAGCCTGGAACACGAGGGACCTCTGTGACCGTGTAGCAGGCTCCTTCTGTTCCCTGTCCCTGGCTCCCTTCATCTCCACGGAGGCTGTCTCATGGCATTGGAGCCACTGATGCTGATGACAGAGTCTCAGGTCCTGATCAGCTTGCTCAGACAAGGCACTCAGTAGCAGCAGCAGGGAAGGAAGCAAGTCTAGGTTGCGGTAGGTGAGCAGATTTGTCATTCTGTGCTCACTGACATGGGTGTGCCCATGTTAGGTTTCCTTAAGGTATTCAGCTCCCTGACTAAGCACAAGCTTAGGCCTGGGGTAGTGACATCACTTCCCCCACTGAACCAACTTGAGATCCCCACAGACTAAGTGTCCGTTTACACCTGATGAGAAGAGCGGTCGGGGGTAGACAGGTCACTCAACCAGGCTTTGGGAACAGCCTCTACTTGCTCGTTGTACCACACGAGAGGCTGGCTCACCTCCCAGTTCATTGTTGTGATGCAGAGGGCTGAACTGTGTGCTCTCTAGCATCTTACTCGACTCATCCGTAAATTCCAAACTGGGAGAAATGTTGTGGGTGGTAAATTTACAAGAACTGGAAAACTATCACCTTTAAAAATTTTTATTTAATGTGTATGGGTGTTTTACCTGTTTGTAAGTCTATGCCTGGTTCCCCAAGGATGCTAGAATAGGTGGACAAGATCCCCAAGTTTCAGATGGCTACATACCATGTGGGTACTAAGCCATCTCTCCAGCTCCCCAATTTATCTTTTATATTTTTCTTGTTTAATTTTTGCTTGAGACAGGGTCGATTTATGTAACCCTGGATATCCTGGAACTCACCCTGTAGACCAGGCTGGCCTCGAACTCACTGAGATCTACCTCCCTCTGGCTCTAGATTGCTGGGAATAAAGGTGTGGCCCTAATACACCTGGCCTCCCAAAATTTTTCTTTAAAAAAATTATTTTCAAAGTTGTCTACAATTCAAAGGATAGTTATGATCCTTAAGACCTCTAAAACATTTTTATACTTTTTTGTCCCCCCCCCCCCCCTTTTTTTTTTTTTTTTTTTTTTGGGACAGGGACTTACTCTATAGGCTTGGTACTCACTCATAGCCTGGCTGTGAACTCATAGGTATACACATACCTCTGTCTCCTGAGAACTGATCATTTTTTCTGTAAATCCTTATTTGCATCTCATATGGAATTTTCTTTTATTTAAAGTTTTTTTATTTCTTCTTTTTAAATTTTTTTTTTAGATCAAATCGTAATTTTTACTTATTCACACAGGGGTTATAAACACAAAAAGGCAGGACGTGCGGACGGGGATGACACGGGAGTGTGGGTGTTCAGGGGGAGTACATATGTCTTTCAGAACAGAGTATTGGCTGGGTGAAGGTTCAGGGACAGGTCACTATGACTCTGCCTATGATTCACGTGTCCTTATCTAAGTTGGTATTATCCGCCAAGGCTACCTATTTACAAGGTCTATGTTATATGGAATTTTCATCCATCACTAAGGACAATCTTTTTTTCTTTTACAGATTTCTTCTTTATTACAGCTTCTAGTGTTTCCTGGTCTTCACAGTTGGTTCTTCCTCAGATCTCTGTGTGGAGTCTCATTCCCAGGGAAAGTGACAGGCGTGCTAAGATTTGCCCCAGGGAGTGGACACATTGTTGTCTTTCATGGACAAGAACTTGTCTCGGCACCACCATGAATGAATGATTCATGCAGCTAGAGTGAATGCAGGCTGGGGAAGGAAGCCTGGAAATCGTGAAAGACTCCAGTACTTAGCAAACACACAGAGAGTATCCTTGAGTCTAGCTTCTTGGTCTTCATTACATTCTTACTGTTTCCCCTTTTGATAAATGAAAAAAAAAATTGAGGATGTGGAGGAAGGGAACAGAGTTTGTGACCCAGGCTGGCCCTGTACATGAAACAATCTTTCCTACTTGCCTTCTGAGTTCTGGGATTGCAGGCATACACCACCATGTGCAATACAGATGGAAAGTTGAACCCTACTCTTGCAATGGTGGCTCAGCTGGGTCGAAGCCCTAATTTTAAGACTGAACAAATCTCTGTGTCTGTAGACCATGTTCACAATTTGACTGCAGTTCCAGAACGGGCACCACTGTGTCTCGATCTATAGCTTAATTTTTAAATATTAAATGTTAGATAGTACAGCTTAGGCCAGAGAGAGTCCCTTCTCATCGATCTCCTTCCCCTCAGTTTAGGGCTTCAGATGTGGTTGTAGATTTAGTAGCAAGCTAGGTGTAGTGATGCAAACTTGTGACCTCAGTACTTGGGGGCCTGAGGCAGGAGGATCATAAATTTGAGATCAGTCTGTGCTACATACCGAGGCCCTGTCTCAAAAAGAAATAATTAATCAGGCTCTGTGTTGAGGGCTACCATTTGATTATTTAATCTCCACATGAAGCCTATGTAGTGAGTACTAGTAGGTACTATTTGTTCAGAAGAACTACCAAGTATGGAGATTAGTAGCCCGTCTTCAGTCTGACAACTGCTGGGAGCACAGCCTGTCAGCCCAGCTTGTAATCACAGCCCCTCTGACACTGCGTGCTAGATGTGGATTAGAGACACTGCACACATTTCCTGTCCTCGGGAAGCTCCCCAGTGTGACATCCTGGGCCTGAGATGAGAGCTGGCTCCTTTGAGTGAACGTGGAGTGAGACTGTGCCCGATCATGTTGCAATGCTCTCACATGTGGCTCTGGGCTCTGACCCAGGTGGCTGAGTCCATGCTGGGAAAAGGGCACCCACCTCCCTGGATGTTCCCACCCATTTCCCAGGAGATTTAACTGCAGAGCTGTGCTTGTCTCCCTTTCCAGAAGGAGCAGATGCACTTACCAAATATTAATGGAGGTGCCCTGTCTTTCTTTGGCAGCGTACTGTAGAATAAATGCCATTTGTTACTTGCTATTTATGTAATAGTAAACACCGTTTACTATGATACAGGCCAGGCCCATTAGTTCATTTAAATCCTCGAAGTTCATGTTACCTGTTTTATGGGGCTTCAGTAAGGTTTTTAGTAGCTTGTGCTACCCAGAGAAGAGGGAAGGCATGGGCTTAATTCCAGGGTGACACCATTGTGAGCCACAGTAGCTTACAGGATCTCTCCACATATATTATTTCGTTAAATTCAAGATGTTGGGCACAGTCTTCCAGATTCTGGGGTTCATTTGTCTTGAACCCCACCAATGGCTCTGATTCTCCTTGATTCTCTCTCTTCCAATACCTTCCAGACATTCTCTCTTTTCTTTTACTCCTCTGTCATCTTAGCTTGAAAACAGGAGTAGGTTCTGCACCTACCCTGTGTGTGGTGTGTGTGTGTGTGTGTATGAGTGTGTGTGTGTGTGAGAGAGAGAGAGAGAGCGAGAGAGAGCGAGAGAGAAAGAGAGAGAGAGAGCGAGCTCTTTGGTTAAACCCCATCTCAGAGTTACTTTGGGGAGGAAACTAGTTTTTAAAATAATATTCTTTTTTTTTTTTTGGTTCTTTGAGACAGGGTTTCTCTGTACAGCCTTGGCTGTCTTGGAACTCACTCTATAGACCAGGCTGGCCTCGAACTCAGAAATCTGCCTGCCTCTGCCTCCCAAGTGCTGGGATTAAAGGCGTGTGCCACCACTGCCCGGTTAAAATAATATTCTTATCCACTCTTTGAAATGTTCATTCCTTTCTATTTGTTTCTATTTCTATTTATTATGCCTTTTGGTCATCTCCATCCAGCACCCCCTCCCTCGAGCTCTTCCTAAAGCCCCTGTCTCACCTCATCTCCCTTCCAGCTTCTTCACCTCTTTTTCATTTTTTTGTTTATTAATAAGCTTCTGAGTTCAATTAGTGTTTCCAGTCCCATATGTGCACGGGAATGAGGCCATCCACGGTGGCATGGGCAGCCAGGCAGAGATCATGTCCCCGAGGGCATGACTCTCTGAGAGGACACAATTATACCCCATCTTTCTGTCACATAAAACCCTGACCCCTGAAAAACTTCCTGATGGAGAGTGGTAATAGGTAAGAAGATGACCTGTGTAAGAGATCCTCTGACCCCAGTATAAGGGTCGTAAGTTCTGTTCTAGGCTCTGCCACTCATTTCTCTTAAGGAACTGTGTACTACTCACTCTCATTTTTCTCTGCACCAATCAAGAACAAAGAGGACTTCTGAGGGACAAATCAAGTGGGAGAGATGACATGAAACAAACCAATAAAAACAAAACAAAAAAACCCTAACAAACAACAAACAAACAAAAAGCAAAACAGAAAAAAAACCAATCTTTTGCCTATAGAGAAAAAGGTTTGTCCCTAAGGAGTTAAGCTAAGTCATGCAAGTAAGAGCCTGGCTCGTGGAAAGTCCTCCGGAGTTGTGTGAGGCATCAGAGAGATGGCTGGTGCTGGAGCCAGAGGACCTGCAGAGTCTCAGGAAGTTGGCTGCGGACAAAGCCAGACCATCCACACAGGGCTTTCCTGACTGTGCTGCAGAGTATAGTTGGTAGCCTGCCACAGCTCCTAGGAAAGTGACCTAACTTGGAGTTTTCACCACGAACACAAAATTGCAAGTAATTCTCATTTGCATGGGGATGGGATTTTATTTTTCCCAGAAGCAATGTGTCAAAACTGAGGAAAAAAAAAAAAAGAGGCATTTCTTCATAATGATTAATCAGCTGGTTCACAAAGAAAAAGAAAGAAAAGAAAATAATTAAGAAAATGAAATACTAAAGAAATGGGAGGGGGAATCTCCTGAAGGTGGACCCACCCAGTAAACCTTGACAGCATTTCCTCTTATCTACCACATATAAGTAAGCTGCCCTCTCCAAGTGGCAAAGAGCACAGGGAGAGAGGACTCTGCTGCGGCAGGAGGCACAGGAGAGGTGAGGCTGGCCTGGGCTATCAGGGGCTTCACTGGGATCATACTACAGGAGTTACCATTTGACTTGTGTTGCCCAGGATAACGAGGTTTTTGTGGAATGTGGAGGAGTACCACAGGGTGTGTGTGTGTGTGTGTGTGTGTGTACTTTCTCGTACCTTCTTTTTAACAAAAGGAAATGGAGAAAAGAAAGAAGAGAAAATAGAGTATAAAGGAATTAAATAAACTATGAAAATTTCATCCCAGGAGCCTAACCTTTTGCAGTATTAACTATCTTTTTAAATACAAAGTACATTTCCTGGTTTGGTGGGACCTGATCAGAAATGGGTTTCTGTCTGGTGTGAAGCTGTGATCTCCAGGGGAGATAGCTATGCATGCAGGAGAGAAGTTGCTTTGTAAATGGGAGGCTTGACCATAACAGGGGAGTACAGAGGTCAGCTGACAACCACATCAGCTCTGGCAACTCATTTTATTTCCCGAATTCCTAGTTCCCTCCCTGTTGAGACATAGATGGGAACCTTGGCAGGAGGGTAGGTGTCAGTTGAAACAAGGTAATTGTGCAGAGGTTTGCTACAGTGCCCAGCACGCCTGCTCTGTAGGATAGTACTGCCTCCTGCTGTTCCTGAATTTCCCAAGATGTCCGGACTCTTTTAGAAGGGGCAGACTGGGGAGGGCCGCCGCCTATCAACTTCCCTTGCCAATGGGGTTCATTTCCTTGTTTTGCTGGTGAATTAGAAATCAATCTCTGCAGTCGAGGTGAATGACTGACTTCCATCTTTGCAGAAGACATGAAGGCACAGTGTGCGTCTCACTGGCTCCTGGGGATGACATTTGTGCTCTGCTCAGTTCATATCTACAGTCTTAGGAGATGTCTGATTTCTGTGGACATGCGCCTCATAGAAAAGAGTTTCCAGGAGATCAAGAGAGCCTTGGTGAGCACGGGTTGTCTAAAGGAGTCGGTATGCTTTACCTTACCTTTATCTTAGTGTGCAAGGCAAGTTCCTGCCTGTTCCTTATGAGGGATCCTGAAAAAGTAGATGGTTCTCATTGATGTCTGTCCTGTTCTCCACAGCAAACTAAGGACACCTTCAAAAATGTCACCATCTTGTCCACCCTGGAGAACCTGAGGAACATTAAGGTACCGATTGGCTTGTGTTTCTTGTGCTAAGAAACAAATCCCTGCCCAATACTCTCTTAATGGCCCAGGCTTCTTTATCATCTAAGCAGTTTGGGCACATCAATGTTCCAATGACTTTGAAATCATGTGCATGGCCAAAGAAGTGACACTTCTCCAGAGAGTAACAGAAGTACCAGATACTTCAGTGGGGCAGGGTTTCAGTGGCTTGGTGGTTGCCTTGGAAGATCCCATGGGGAGAAATGAAATACAACGGAACAGTCATTTAAAAGCTGAGGAGAGTGAAGATAAGCAGATAAAGGTTTAAGACACAGGGGAAATTCGTATAATATCAGTGAAGTCAGGCTGGTGTGACAGGGACAGTGAGCAAGAACATTAGGATGCAAAGGACAGGCAGAATAGTAGGGGGCTGAGAGAGACTGCCACTTCTGGAACTAGGCTGAGCCTCGGCTTTCTGACAACAGGGCAGCTGAAGGGGCTTTTGGGGCTAAAGTTACATGACAGAATTAGTATAGAATGCCTGGTAATTAGCCTTGTAATGGTGGCTCATTGGGAAGGCCAGTAGGATGCCAGCCCCACTCTTCAGGACAAGTATAAATAGGATGTTGCCAGACAGTAGCTTGCTACACTGAATCTCCACTTTACAAGAAGAGCCTGTCAGGTACTTTTAGAGCCATCTCTCATTCAGGCGTGTGGGATGTACCTGTACTCTCATCATTTTGGAGGCAGAGGCAGGAGGGTCATTACAAGTTTGAAGCCAGTTTGTTAAATTTTATGAGTTCCAAGCCAGCCAGGGGTATGTTGATGCATAAACCCAACTTTACCTCAAAGGGAATAAGCAAGAATTTACTCTGGGGTCACATATGAGTGACTACAGCCTGGGATCCAGGTTATGCTAAAAACAGTGCTGCAAAGCAGTACGGTTTCATGGAGTCTGTATAGTAACAAAAGAAAGTCAAACATTAAGGCATGAATTTTTAAAATGTATTGGTGGAAACATAAGATAGTCAGGTTATAGGACATTGTGGAGAAGCTGCTACGGGCCTCAGGTGCTCTCTGATGACATTCTTAGTTTCAGGGACACTAGTGGTCTTTTAGTTTATTCTAAAAGTTTCTCCTGATAGTCACGGGTGCTAGGTCAGACATAGAGGTGAATGACTACTGAGGGGCTAAAGATAGCCCAGGATGAATCGGCTCTGGATCTTCGAGGCTACAATTGCCACAGTCACAAAAGTTCTGATTAATCAAGCAGCCTTATAGAACCTTTATCACAGCCTAGGCTTTTCTCCTGGCAACTGCCAGTTCACAGGTGTCAAGACTCTGCCTCAAAAAGCAAAGCAAATTAAAAAACAAAACAAAAACCCCAACTGTTTTGACCTCTGCATCTATTGGGATGAATGATGCACATTGATGCAGCCGCTGACTACTTACAGGACAAACTAAGGCATGTATCTGTGAGGAGTGGGGACTGTGAAACAGAAGAGGGTGATGAGTTAAGGACCCAGCCAAATAGGACACGCTCCCTTCCAGGCTGTCTGTTTCCAGAGTCTTCCTCCTCTTAAGCTTAAGGGAGAGCTGATGTGGAGAGAGGAAAGGAGTGAGTGAATTTGGATCTTTATCATGTCCCCCTTCCCCCTCTTTTCTCTCTCCCTTTTTCTTTTAAAAATTTATTTGTGTGGATGCATGGGTGTGTGTGTGTGTGTGTGTGTTACTTTTGATTTTTTTCCTTCCTTCATACGGATTCTGAGGATGGGACTCAGGTTCTCAGTTTTGGTCACAAGTTTGTTGACTGCTAAACCTCCTTCCTTCCTTCCTTCCTTCCTTCCTTCCTTCCTTCCTTCCTTCCTTCCTTCCTTCTTCCCTTTTTTTCTTTCCTTCTCTCCCTCTCTCCTTCTGTCCCTCCCTCCTTCCTTCTTTCCTTCTGTATGTTTTTTTTTCCTAATACCTCAGTCTTTAATAACACAGAGGTGTGTGAATTTTTTCTCTGGCTAAGCGGCCCAGTGAGAGAGAACAGCTGAAGAAAAGATCCAGCATTCTGACCAGCCTACTACTACTGTCTAGGAAAAGCTGCTCTTGGGGCTAGAGGCAGAGGAGTAAATCTTACTTAGGCCTGCAGAGAGCCAATTGCTAGAAGGAAGCTGCCCTGCTTCTCTGGGCTGTGCTTTGAGCATCTGGAGTCTTGTCTCTGAGGCTTCTGTTTTCCATTAGAGACCTTTGACCTTCCCAGATGTGCCTGTCACTCTCTAGTCCTGCAAACCTCACCCCGTCCCCAATTTAAGGGGACAAACTGCAAGAAAGCTCAGTAGTGTGGTCCAGGGCTCAGTGGGTAAGATGAATATATTGATGATGCCTGGTATGATACCTGATGTCCAGGAGCCAAGGATGTTGTTGAAGATTACAGAGTTGACAACCTTGGCTTATGGGATACAAACCATCTCATAAAGGAGGTACCTGATTCTTGGAGGGATTTAAGAGTTTCCTGATAATGTGCTGGGGATGCTGTGGAGCAAACCTTGTCTGTGGTAGGATTCCAGGCTCTATTTGCTTTGTAAATATATCTCCTGGCGGGAGTAGCTTGGCTATGGGACCTGTGAAAGAATACTCTGAATTTTAGAAAAGAACATTTAGTCCTTTTAATTTGTACTTGGTTTCTAAAATATTGAGAGCAGAGGGCCTCCAAGGGCAAACTTTAATTTATGTTTGTAGCCTCTAGATGTGTGCTGCATGACCAACAACCTGCTGACATTCTACAGAGACAGGGTGTTCAAGGACCATCAAGAGACAAGCCTTGAGGTCGTGAGGAGAATCAGCAGTATTGCCAACTCTTTCCTCTACATGCAGAAAACTCTGGAGCAATGTGTGAGTCAGGGCATTGGGCTCCCAAGCTTCTGTTCCCATCTGTCCAGAAGGAGCCCAGGCCTTGCAGAGTCAGGACATTTCTTGCCCTGCCATCCATTTCCTGTCCTTTGAGACTTTGCAATGGTCTTGCCAGTCCCAGGGGCTTCCTGCCTGCTGACACCTCATCAGAAGGGTCTCCTTGTGGAGTGACCAACTGATGTCAGAACATCTCTTATGTGTACACTAGTCCACCAGAGAGGGACATGCCAAGGGTTGCATTCTGATCATAAACACACCTCTGGACTTTCTGTTTCTGATCCTTTGGAATTTCCACACTAAGACGTTCTGGGAAGTCATATGGTAAGGCCTATCACTGTGGGTCACCTGTAAGCTCATTGGTCACTTGTTAAAATCAAACAGAGATTAAAAAAGCAAAAGTAACCAACAAAAAACTTAGGCTAAGAGAAACCTTAGGTTCCAGACCCAGGGCTGCTGCTGAGTTCCTGTGTGGTGTGCTTTCTTTGAGGCAGAAGATGTCTTCACTTTTTGTGTCTCAGATTCAAAAATTGTTAGAAAGAGTAATGGCCCCTGACCTGCTTTAAAAACTACAACAGTAGAGTCAAATGAGTATATTTAATCCATTAGCTAACCCTGTGGCATTTCACATTCAGAATTGTAACAAGGAAGACCTGCTACTTGCCCTTCCGATGCCAATCACCTGGTTGACTGTAGACATGTGAGCAGAAGGTTAAATGCTCTCTCTTAGGCTTTTGCACTCATCCTAAGGAAGAACATGTAGGGAGAGGAGGTAGTGTAAGTGTCCTCTAATCAGTGCTGTCCCCATTGTGTCCCAGCAGGTACACAGACAATGTCACTGCAGTCAGGAAGCCACCAATGCAACCAGAATCATCCATGACAACTACAATCAGGTGAGGTCTGGGGAGAGTATAGGGAAGCTGGAAAACTGAGATGGGGGTTGAGAGGATGCCAATATTTCAGCCTTCTCTCCACGTAAAATTACGTATTCTTTCCACCTGTTGACGCCTGTGAAGTGTTGTATCCACTGGGCAATTCTCTGGTCTTCTTCTCCATCCTCCCTCTACTGTTTTCTTATACCTTCATATCAGGCCTGGTCTGCATAAGATATGGTCATACAGAAGGCACAATGATCCCCAGTGAATCTGGAGCTGCTACACATGAACCATGACACATATGTCCTTATGGTCCTTATGGTCGGGCGCTGGCCCTCAGCATCCTGCATACTGGTGTGCTCAGTAGTTCTCATAGGGAGGGGTGCTGATGCAGCAACAGCTGTTGAGTGTGTCATCAGCAAATCTGACTGAAGTTCAGAGTCTGGTCAGTAGTTCTGCCTTGAGGCCTAAGTTCCTCCTGCTCAACACTCTCCAAATGATGTTGGTGCTTTGAAGAACAAAGGAGTTAAGACTGTTTTGGAGCTGTGGATCTTTGGGGACAGGCTTTATTAAGTGAAGATCCAAGTGTTTCATACTGTGAGCCAGATATCATTCCAAGCCCAGGAAAGTGTTGTCACGTTGACTCTTCACAGCAAGGCTCTGAGTATAAACTGCATTAAATAAACCAGAAAATGGAGGCACTAGGAGGTTACATGAGTTGAGCACTTGGTATACACAGGACTTGGTCCCATGAAAGTGGCTTCAAAGGATGTGCCATTCACCCCTACCACATCCTTTTAGTATGGAAGGGGATGGAACAAATCACGAATTGCATTCTAGGTCGGCTTCTTTTACGTGCTGTGTGATGTTTGGGTAGACATCCTTTGGGGGTTTCAGTGCTTTGATAGATCTGTTGAATCAGATGGTTCTTCTTTGCTGCTCCATGCTCCCAGAACTAAGACTCAAACTCATATTTACAAATACCTTGGCCATATAGATAGGCCTTATCTGACTAGATCATAACTTAAATCTACATTTTGCCGTGTGACTGGTTACCTGTGCTCAGGCACCATGCATCTGTTTCGCCACATCTTCCTGGGCGAACCCCCTGTTTCTGGCACTATCCCAGAATCCTTACGACCTACAGGATGTCCTACCTCCATTCTGCCTAAGCAATAGGTCATCAAATTTATTATTGATGTGGGCCACATCCGTACAGATACAAACTAGTCTGTCTACATAGGTCTATAAGGGGCAACATGTTCTCCTTATTCACTGGAGAGAATCAGACTTCCTGAGAAACAAGAGTGATTAAGTTGAATTGATGTGAATAGAAGATTAAAAAGACCTGGCTGGCAAAGCTAATATTTCCTGTGAAAAGAAGGAGAAAAAAGAGAAAGGGAGGCAGGGTTTAAAAGTTTGTGCCTAAGGAGCTAAAATGATTTTAACTGTTTGGTTGGTGGGGTGGGAGTGGTGCTAAGCTATGAGTAAAACAACTTTTGATTTTGCATGCTATGTGAGAAGTTTGATAAAGAGAAAGGAAACCTCACAGGGCTCAGAATATGGGAACTGTAATATCCAAACTTCGGTGTGTCAGACCTCATGATGCTATTTTACATTTTTAATTAGAAATCAATTCATCAATTAATTTACTTATTTATTTCTGTTTTAGCTGGAGGTCTCATCTGCTGCCCTTAAGTCTCTAGGAGAGCTGAACATATTTTTAGCCTGGATTGACAGGAATCATCAGGAAATTTCTGCAGCTTGACACTAAATGCCTTGTCTGATTATCTAGAGATAACAGACTGTGAGGGTTTTTTTTTAAAGTGTTGTTGTTTTATTTTGGTTTTGTTGTTTGTTTGTTTTGTGGTCAACAGATTAGTTTGAAGAGGAGACAGATGTGGAAAGCCTCCATAATTCTCTAGAATGAGGGTCTTTTCTGGGAACTCACTGATGTGGAAGGAATTCTCTTTTCTGGGCTGGAGCCTTATAGAAAAAAATTGGGGCTTGAGTAGATCTCAGCTCCTGGCTGAGGTCTCTGCACTCTGATCCCACCTGCAATAGCTGAGTTGGCTTCTGTGGTATTCATAGCAATATGTGGCTGTTGAGAGACCCCAGATATCATAGGAGCAATAGACAGCTCCTCTAACTTATTGTAAAGCGGCTTCCAGGCCTATGCTGTGCGCCTTGTGGTGTGCTATAGTGCATATTGTACTGACTGACATTTATGAATAAACTGTGGTTTACCTATGAGAATGAATTGTCTTCTGATTCATCGAAGACTTGTCTGTGCAAGTAAAAGAGGCCCCAAAGATGCAGAATAGCTGGAGAAGCTTAGTCCTAGACAGGGATAAAATCTATGTGGATATATGACTACATTTTTCATTGCTGTAACAAAATACCTGGGCTGGGTAACTTTGTCAGCAAAACACATTTATTTAGCTCATATCTCTAGAGGTTCAAGGGTATGGGTTGCACTGTCTGGCCGTGGTGAGGACTACACAGCAGGTGTTGTCACAAGGGAGAGAGTGTGGCAGGCAGAGGAGAGCAAATTGAGACAGAAGATAGAGCAATTTAGGAACAAGGCCCACTCTTCCTCTTTTAAAAATTCTTTTATTTACTCTTTGAGAATCTCATACATATGTGCCCCATCTCTGCAGCCACTATGGCTATCAGAGTAATGATCCATGGGAGGCAAGAAGGTCGGTTTGTTCAACATGACTCAGTAACTGATGCTGGCTCAAACTTTGGGAGTCTGACCCCAACTAGCTTATATTCTGCATACTTAAGCACAGCACAATTTGGTGAAAATTTTCCTAGTGATAAAGAACTCAGTGTGCACAACAAAGCTTAAGGCATGACCACATTGAACTTTTTGTAAAGTACATGTGATGTCTTCCATAAAGATAAGTTCTACAGACTGAGAAAAACAAGCCCCCGATAAGGGTCTAGCGGAGGCACTGATGTGGTCTCGGCCGCACAGATAGTACTGGAGCTTGACTGAGAAAAACAACATTACTGTTCTGTTGCTGTGAAGAGACACCATGGCCAAAGCAATTTTTATAAAAGAAGGCATTTAATTGGGGGCTTGCTTACAGGTTCAGAGGTTTAGTTAATTATCATCATGGCAGGAAGCACGATGTCTGGGGAAGAAGCTAAGAGTTACATACTGAGCCATAGGTTCAGAGAGAGATACTGGGCATGGCATGGGCTTTTGAAACCTCAAAGCCCATTCTTAGTGACACATTTTCTTTCCCTACGACATCATACCTTCTAATTCTTTTCAATAGTGCCACTCCCTGTTGACTAAGCATTCAAATATATGAGCCTATGGGGGCCATTATTCAAACTATCACGTGCATGCTTTTGTAGAGGGTATGAGATCTCCCAAGTCAGGCAGACTTGGTTCCTGTCCTGCATGACTGAACAAGGTACTCAATTTCCTCTTGTATAAAATAGTTATTGACATCCATCTGAGAATGTTGAGTTGATTATACAGTGAGGTGATCCCCTAGTCTCAGCAGGGTGGAAGGTGCTATGATAGCCATAACTCTGGTTCTAAGGCGTCTCTTGCTCCAGAGAGGTTACTTAGTTTCTTTTGTCTTTAGTGTCTGTTGATACAGTCATGAAGTCCTGTTTTTCCCCAGACTTCAACACACTGTACTCTACATAACAAATTAGAAGCAAGACTCATTCCCATGACTAAAGAGTCTCTAACATCTGCCCATTCACATTCCCTAGCTCTATCCTGCACACCTATGCTCAGCCGCTCTGACCTCCTTTGTGTTCCCGGATACACCAGGCACGCTATTACCTCAGGACCAATGTGCTTCACACATATGCCTGCCTGCAAACTGAAGTGGGGTTTCAGGCCCTCACCTCATCAGTCATGCTTTAATGAGACTGATAGGCTCTTGAGAAGCAAAATTGTTTGCAGGGTACTCAGTCTCTTGATGGTGACTATGAATTGCATCCCATGCTGAGCTGGCTGGATAAACGATTCCAACAGTTTTGGTATTTTTCTGACTACCCTAGACATTCCCAGAGACTTACAATACTTGAAGCTTTTAATCCACAGAACCTTGTTAGCCTAACATCCAAGCTCTTCCACCAGCAATCTCATGCCTCTGTTGTGTTTTCCTAGCAGCCTATGTTGTTTAGTGTGTTTTCCGACTTGAATGTAAGCTCCATGAACATGGGGGAGAGTTTGTTTTGTGCACTCTCTGGTACTTAGTATGTGTTAAGTTCACATTTCTCAAGCAAATGATCTGAATGAGTTAAAGCAATTCTTTTAAGCAAGCATTTGTATTGTGTTTGTGTATGCTGGCATCAGTCCCCAAAGGCATAATATATTTTACTATAAATGTATTATATTTCATTCTCATAATAATCCCATATCGATGCTGAGTATGAAGCTAGATTATAAAGGTTACCTCATTGAATGCCAGTAGTAAAGATAATTATACCGCAAGAATGATAATAGAAAAAGAGGTTAAAGTAACATCTCTAATGCCACGCAGCTCGTACACAGTAAAGCTACTCTTCTATCCCAAGAACATGATTCCAGAATGAACAGTAACATTTCGAGCAATGGACATGTTTTGAAGCAGTCCAGGTAAACACTGAGGTGAGAACTTGGGTTTTCTCCCAAACTCCAGCTTTGTTCTGTAAGGTACAGACTATTGGGAGCAAATAAAGAAGGATTTAAGTTTATGGGGACCCAGCATCTACAGTTGTCAGGGTTCTGTAAAGGAATAGAACTGATAGAATGAACACATATGAACATCTGTGCATATACACATACACACAAATGAATACATATGCACATGTGCGTGTGCAGACATATTTAGACACACAGGCTGTGGTCTCAGTAGTTTAAAAATGAACTGATAGAAAGGCTGAGGATCTGGTAGTTGTTCAGTCCATGAAACTAGATGTCTTGGCAGTCCCAGTTTGGTGCTAAAGTACTGGGAATTTCTAGAGTGCCACTCTTCAGTCTAGGTTGGATCCTGAAGACGTAGGCTGTTATACCAGTGAAGTGATGATCCAGAAACAGGTTAATGAACTTGCCAGTCAGAGTGAGGACAGGCAGGCAAAAAGCAATAGCTTCTTTATCTATGTGCTTTTACACAGGCTGCCACCAGAATGTGTGGCCATGGTTTAGGGTTAATCTTCCCACCTCAAATGACTCTATAAGGAAACTCACTTATAAGCATGCCCAGCTGTTTTGGTTTTAGTTGATTCCAGATATATTGAAGTTGAAAACTAAGATCAAGCATCATGAGCTGTAGAAGCAGAATCCAAGCTCCAAATCCTCAATCATGGGACCTGTACATGCATACTCTCCATGTCTCTAGTCTACCTACCTCACATCTCAGCTCTCAGACTTCCCGTTTTTTGTTTGTTTTATTGACAGAGTATGGCTTTCTTTTTCCTTTCATAGGGTTGATGCTTGAGAAATATTCAGAAATAATGCAGAAATACTGTGCTTACTTGATCATCACATATACTATTCTAAAAGTGGAACAATATAAAGAAAATCATTGTAGTCCCTGTGGAAATAACACACAGATGTATGATGTTCTTACAGATATTGTTTCTGTGTTATGCAGGACAATTGATGGAAGAGAGAGAGGTACCACTCACAGATGTATTTAGGCTTCTAGCAGTAGGAGGATCAGCCTCTCTAGGACTCAAGGCCAGCAGCTTCACAGAAGTGCTTTTTTACTGTTATACAAAACACTTTTAGCAAGTGGATTTCTGAATACCAAAACCTCTTATCTAATCTGGGAGTTGTCTGAAGGAACCATTATCTAAGCAGTTTTCTAGTTTGCCAGGTATGTCTCAGGGATTAAGTTATGCAAAGGCTCTGAGAATCCTTTGGAAGAAGAACCTCATTAAAACCTCAGATAACAATCATGAACTATTTACAAAAGGCTGTTTCAAAGCTTGGGTGCCATCACTGTGGAATTCATGCCAGATACAATGGCTCTGCTAAAATTCTGCTACAAGACTGTCAAGAGAAAACTAGCCTCAAGAATCAACAAATGGGATTGGGTGAAATTTAAAAATTTCTGCATAGCAGAAGAAACCATCAGCAGGGCTGTTAGGTAGCAGTTTCCTCCAAAGTTGAAGCCTTCCATCTTGGAAAGAAACTTCTTAAGACATAGGCTGTGAAGGGAGAGGAAACAACAGGCTATTTTAGAATAGAATGTTTACAAAGAGGTAAAACAGCAAGATGTTCTAAGGGGGAGGTAAAACACTCCATCTGGGAGATAACATACAGAATTTACAAAGAATTGAAGAATTAACCACCAAGGAAACAAAACAGTCAATCAATAAATGGACCAATGAGATGAACTGACAGTTCTCAAAATAAGAAATACAAAAGCCAATAAGTACCTTAAAAAGTATTCAGCTTCCCTATGCATGAGAAAACTTGAAGCTTTGTGATTCCACTTTGAGGGAAGAGGAGTCACACAGACCCCTATTAGACAAAAGAAAAAGAAGCTCTAGGCAGATTAATGTAGTTTTCACTTAAACATTTAAGATGGCCAACTTCCTGTCCCCCTCTCCCCAACTCTAAGACAAAGATTTGGTAAGATTTCATTCCACTTTTCACCTCTCCCAAGGATGCTATTTAGTAGGACTTTCAAATATCCTACTGGAGTGAGTCTGTGGTGGAAACCAATCATCTTCCTGTCTTTGTTCTGGATTATCCAAACTCCAGTCATATCCCAAACAAGCCACTGACAAGGGAGAAAGGGAACTCATTTCATTCCAAAACACCAAACCAAACCAAAACCAGAAAACCAAACCACCACCACCACCATTTCTTCTGAGAAGATTCAGCTCCATATCTGAGTCCTCTTCATAGCTAAGAACGTCTTCCTCCCTCCCCCTCTGTTGGAAGCAACCTTGCTTATACACTGAAGGCCTAAAGTCAGCCATAGGCCTAAGTCAGACATACATGCCTGCTAACAGAGTCTTGGTCTCTGTGGGAAAACACTAACCCTAGAACAGATAGCTATAGATCTTGTAAACAGGCAGCCTTAGTGGAAAACTACCAGCCTGGATAAGAATGGGTGGTCATAGACCTTGTGGATAGATAGTCTTAGTGGAGGGTGCCAGCTTGGTTAAGAACAAATGAATCATAGACAGAGTCATAGTGACCTGTTCCCTACTTCTTCACCCAGCCAATATCCTGTTCTGGAAGATATTGGTACTCCCCCTGAGAACACCTATACTCCTGCGTCATCCCCTTCCCCACATCCTGCCTCTATGTGTATATAACCCCTGTCTGAAAAAATTAAAATAGCCGTTTGATCAGACTATAGACAAGCCACTGTTCTTTGCGTTCCCTGTTCTCCAGTTCTCTCTTCCAGGTCTTCTGATCCTAGTTCAATGCCCCATGGGACTGGGGCTCCCTTTTCTCTCTACTCTCCCTCCCTCCCTCCCTCCCTCCCTCCCTCCCTCCCTCCCTCCCTGCTTCCCTCTCTGCTTCCCTCCTCCTCTTTCTCTTTCCATCTTCTTTCTCTCTTCTCCATGTGTTTCCAGCCAGCCTCTTCCTCTCTTCACCTCTCTTCTCTCTTTCTGTCCTTCTCTGTCCCCCTTTCTATGCCCCTACCCCCTTCTCCAAGTCCCCTTCCCTTCCCCCAATAAACTTCCCTTTGTACTAGGCCTGTTGCATAGTGGTGATTCCTCAGGGGCAAACCTTGGCCAAGACATTCTCCCCTGCCACATTATACCATATTTTATAAAACACAGCAGTCCTAGCTTTGGTTCCCTTTTTCTTCTGTTCCTGGGAAAATTCACTTTGCCCTGGCTGAGCTTTATAATGCAGGGCCCTAGGGTTCTGCTTTGAAAGGCACTAATGTGCATAATTAAGCCCAGAAATACCATCAACAACTTGGTCTGAGGAGGGCAAGCTCTGAAGTTGCACTGAAAATGGATCAAAAAAGCAAAGGGGCAAGAGCCTGAGTTCTGGATGTGTCACCCGGTATTCAGTGTTCTTGGTCCAGCTGGAAGTCTGGAGTCCTCCTAGTGTGGGGTGGAGATTCTATTTTCCTTCTGCTTTGCTTAGAATTCCAGCTTTTATTAATAGGAGATGTGTGCCTCTGTCTGGTCATGTTAATGCTCTAAGAAGACTCTGTGCTTCTGCTCCTTGACATGAGAAATATGAGATTAGTTTCCCATAGTTCACGGAGTTGCACAAGGATTAAAGAAATCAATGCAAGAACTGGACATACCGTAAGAGCTACAGAAAGCCGAAGGACCAAGCCCCACCCTAGCTGAAGATCTTGGGGATTGACACCCCCCTGGGGGAGGGAGAGTTGATTTTTAAGAGTATATCACCTGGTAAGTTGACCACACTCTGGGAGCAGGCCACACAACCATGAATATATGGGCAGCATACATTAAACATGGCGGGAAAATCAAAGGACACAAAGTTAGGTGGATAGGGAAAGGGGGTACAGCTAGAGGCATTGAGGAAGGGGTGGATATGATTAAAACACATTGGATGGAATTCTCAGAATTATCAAAGAGCTAAAACCAGAAGCAAAGTCTGTGGTCAGCTTTTGGCATAGCCTAACTCTATCTGCAACATGGGCTTCATTTCTGACAGCCAATTCTCCCCAGAGCAGAGCAAAGCCCCCTCTCCTTCTTCAGCCTCCAATACCTCTTTGTGTTTCCTGGGACACAAAGCGGAATCCCAGGTATTAGTAAGTCAGAGCTGTCTCAAGGATCATCTCATCTTTGCATGATTGGAGTGCCTGAGGGCACTGCCCTTTTTTCTGGTCTTATTTTCTTTCATTGTTTGGAGACAGTGAATCAAGAATACCACACTGACCTTAACAAAGTTATGTAGCTGAGGATCTTGAACTCCCGAACCTCCCATCTTCACTTCCCAACTGCTGAGATTTCAGGTGTATGTCACTGGCTCTGACTAGCTACCCTGGGCATGGCTGTGGTCAGTATGTGCCTGTTCACTGAAGGATTTGTGCATCATGAAGCAAAGGTAACACTGACTTTGAGTTTGGGACTTGAAGGCATCCTCATATTCTTCATTTAGAAACCTCAATATTTGCTCCATTTACTAGGTTTGAAGCCTATAAAATAATTCAAGTTTCTCCTCTTTTTCACCTCCTTAACATTAAAAAAGAAAAAAAAATAGCTTTTTTGTTTATTTAAGTAAGGGTAGTCCATGCTAGCCTCAAACTTGCAGTCTCCTGTAATAGCCTCTTGCTGATTACTATGCTGATTTTCACCATGCTTGATTTTCAATCTTGTGCAAGAGGTTTACCTTAATAGTTCTTTGCTGAATACTCTGAAGTCTGAAGGTCAGTCATTTCTGCTGTAAGCCATGGGTAAACAGACTTCTGAGACACAGTGTTGATCAAGGGCCTGATCACCTGGGAGTCTTGTGGTCCCTAGTGTGCTGGCTGTGGGGCAATGTCTTCTGAATTTACTATTATTACTGGTTATGTATGTGGATGTTTTGCCTACATATATGTAGGACTGTGAAAGGCAGCCTGATTTCTGGTTGAGCTAGGTTTGAAACCCAGGTGACCCAGCAGGTGATCCCTCAGGGTTCTCTCCAAGAGATGGTAGGCATTTGCCATGCTCCCAGACGCTAGGCTCCTGACATAAGCCTGCAGACTTCCATAAATCTATGCCTTTTAGTCATGTAGAACAATGCCCCCATCCCCTCCACTGGTAGAGGGAGTGACTATAGGCCACAGAGCCTGAAGACAGATCTCCATATTAATGAGATACCTAAAGGCCAGAGGGCTTAGCCAATTAAACATTCCTTCCCAGACCTTCCTCTTTGCAAAAGGTATTTAACCTCAGACCCACCCTGGAAATACTAGGGCATAGTTTTTATCTATTTTCTGCCATGACAATAAATATCTTAAGACCATAGAGTATTTCTCTTCTTTGGGACCCACCGAGGGGAACAGTGGAGCAGGTCTCCATCCACAGAGCTGCTGTCTAATCTTCCATAGAAGAACTCTCTGAGTTCCCAGCCATGGAAGTCACCAACCCAAGCAAGCAAGCAAGCCGAGCCAGACATGACACAGCCAAGCAAGCCACTGCAACCAAGAACTCTCCTCCCCGTAGGACACAGCCAGAGCTTCTCTCCCTCTCCCATTCTGCTGTGGGCAAATCTAGCCCATGTGCCCCCACTTCATTCTTGGCCCTTCCACAGCCCCCCAGCAGCGCCTGGGGGGCCCAAGGGCCTGAGAACAGCTGATTCTCCCTGCCTTTGGTCTGGGGATCCCCAGGTCAAGAGTCTCAGCTCCCCATGGGACCTCAGACTGTGCTCCCTCACCCTTGGAGCAGAGTCCTGTGGCTTCACATAACCCGATGGCACCCCCGCTCCCTCATGCCAGCATGGAGTGAACACAGTCAAATTCCTGTGCCTTTGTCCCCATGAGAGGCCCTAGCTATGTGGTGATACAGACGCTGGACTCACACATCAACCCACACACACTACAACCCAACACATTTATGTATCTATGCGTCATGTGCATGCAGTGCCTGTGGAGGCCAAGACAGGGCGCCATATTACCCCCACACACTAGAGTTACAGAGCAACTGGGGTGCTCACAGATCATTGTAATTGTCACTTTAAAAAATTTAAACCTTCAATACCTGCCCTAATCTCACCAAACACCCACAGGGCAGTGTCCCCAGCACAGGTGCAGGAACATTTTTTTGATCTGAGGAAGCTAATCCAGCTTTCCTTGCTGTGAGGAGTACAGACCCTTCTGGCTGCCACAGTTTCTTCATTCCCAAAGCCTTCAGGAACATTAGTTCTAGGTTTTGCTCAGACCAGACTTTCTCCAGGAAACCTTCTTGGATCCCCTCCTTGTCCCTCAGAAGCAATGACAAGTCTCACCTCACCCAAGTACCAAGCACGAGCATGGGCTCTGAATTTTCCAAGGAAATCCCTGAGGACAACTCTTCCATCATCACATGTAGATTTTCTTCTCAGACCACATGTCACGCTTGGGGAGGTGTGGTCACTATACATACCATGGTGTCTATGGCTCTACTATTAAACAAGGGTTCTTACCTCTTAGTGTGCCATGATGTTTCTGCCATATTAGTAAGACTTAGGGATTCTACTCAGAATAATGTTTCTAAATACATGCAAGAGGTAAGAAGCCAATAATGTTAAAATGCAGCTATGGCAATCTAAAGATAAGGCTCTATTTCTTTGTTAATACATGAACATGGTTTAACAGCATTGATAAGTGTAGCATGCAGTTTTTGCTACTCTAAGCTCTGGGCAGACCATGTTACCCAGGTTCCTTTAGATCCATGGATAAAAAAACCACACACACACACACACACACACACACACACCAGTTAATCTTAAAGTGTCTTTGCTAACTCAATCATTGGGCAACTCCCAAATCTCCCCTGCCATCCCAGGCATAATCTGATAGAGTGGCCATTGGACACTCCAATCACAAGCTCACATGGGTGGTGGGCTTTATTTCTGGCAGCTACTGCCACCTTCTTTCCCAGTTCTCCTGATTCTCTCTGCGTCCACCCCACACAACTCTAAGTGTCCTGCCATCTTCAGTCATTGGTTGCTGGTATCTTTATTGATTAATCAAGAACCATTTGGGGAACAGGACCTTAGCATCAGAACCACTTTCTACAGATAAGCACTGATGAGTACAGATGCCATTTTGAGATGTCTGAAAGTATTATAATGAGATCTACCAGGGACCAAAAATCATCTGTTCACCCCATGCTGTGGTGGCCAGTATTTGTTGTCTGTTCTTACAACTGAAGAAAAATGGTCATGTTTGATTGAAGGCTAGTGCAAAGATGTAGTTTCTTCCCACCCAGCCCCCCTCTCCCAGGTTTAGAACTCCTATGTCAGGTGGGTTCAAGATCAGTTCTTTTCCACTTAGATGCCACTTATAGTGATCCAGTCCAGTGACTGCACTTGGGAAGATTTTCCATGTTTGTACATGAGATTAGAAGGAAAATAATCGTGTAAATCCCCAATCTTGTAGATGAGATAACCCAATTCGTTTTCATCTGGATTCTTGTACCTGACCTCAGTCTGAGAGAGGATGTTCCGAAAGACAGTTGGCAGGTAGAGTTGTGAGAGGGATTAAGTGAGGTCAGAAGGAGGGTTTGTGCATGCAGGAAGGGAGGTGGTGAATTGACCTGGTGGAATGCAGCATGACATAAGGATGCAGGAAGGGGAATGATGTCATCCACACAGTGGGAGGACAGGGAAGCGGGGGGAAAGAAAAGCACTTCTGCTGAGTCAGCTGTTTTATTCTTTCCTATTCAGCCTGTCTTCCAGAGAGTTCCAAGTGCAGCAAAATTCCCTGCATGTAGGCAAGGGAGTGGCAGAGACTTCTACTTGCCTGGGCACCCTGTGAGCTAGGATTCTTCCTCCAGACTCTGAAGCCCCTGCATTTCCCTGCAAAATGATGCAACTGGGCAGGAAACCCTGATGTTAGCAACTGTGACACCATGGACCAGGAAAACCCTGAGCAGCTAACTCAGGACCCAGTATGGGAAGAGGAGTCATTAGGTTTCTTTCTTGGTGTCTACACAAATTTTTCCTTTCCCCTATCTAAAATGGCTTGCTTTGGAACTTGGATTTGTTTCATAAGAGGGGATTCTCCCTCGTATTATCCTCTGGTTAGATGTTCACAGCTAGTTTTGAAACTCCATTTTCTCAAGCTGGCTTGATGTACCATGAAGTGTGAGTCAGGATAGAAAGGCAGGGATAATTATGGATATAAAAACCAAAGGAGCCCCTCACCCTGGGGACTGGTTGAAGCCTCTCCCAGCTGTGAATCAAGAATTGTAACAGAATTAACAACATTTGCTAAGGAAATGCTGTTTCCCTCTCCAAGCTATAATCCTTCAAAATTTCTAGGAATTAGAAACTCCATTTAAAACAAAAGATGTGTTCTGAATTCTGGGAATCCTAGTGACTCTTGGTTTTCCTTTACTAGATTGTAACCCATCCAAGTCACTCCTGGAGTCATCTTATAGTGTCACCAAAAGGAGGGAGAAAGCGGGGAAACTGAGTTTAGGTGAGAGAGAGTAGGGGTGCTCCCAGGGAATTCCATTCTAGTTCAATAATTTTGGTTTGACATCCAGTCATCCCTCAGGCAGTGCTTGTTCAGGAAGATGTTGGGATGAGCCAGGATGCAGAGAAGCACTTTGGGACTTGAGGAAATGGAGACATCACTAGAGAGACTCCAAGGGCTTTCCAGTCCTCACCTCCAACAGCTCATTTCCTTCATGTGGCATACATATAAGTAACTGAGAGCTTCTCGGCTTGAGACAGACTCCTAGGAGACCAGAAGAAGCAGCGCTTCGTGAACTCAGGTAAGAGACTTTCTCAGATGATCCTGGGGATAAGCCCAATCCACACAATAATTTACCCAGATATATTGAGGATCAATCATGCCTCCCCTAATCCCTTTCCAGGACAAAGTCTCTTGGAGAAACAGGTAGTTTTGTATCCAGCTGGTAACAGTAGCACAGCATTTAGGTCAGTGGGTGTCCAACAAATGCTAGTCTGGTTGTTGAATTTATGATTGTGTTGATACAAAAATTACAGCTCTCATTTAAAAAAAAATAAGAGAGAGAGAGAGAGAGAGAGAGAGAGAGAGAACTTATTCTGGAGCCATTTTTGAGTAATCATGGTTACTTACCCTAACTTCCATGTTCCAACATGGAAACAGTTTCATAAAGTTTTATAGCTTCACAGAACGAAGAAAGTAGGTTTAAAAAATAGAGGGGAAAGGGGGCAACATTATTGTTAGACTACTTCCTGCTGACCAGGGGCATCAAGTTCCTTGGAGAAAGTTTGATCTTCATGATCTAGATATCTAATTTCTTCCTGTTTCTTCTTTGAGCATAATTACTTAACAAACTACAAACAACAGCAACCAACCAACAACCCCTAACAACATCTGCTCCACTTCTGGGGCCCTAGCATTTATATAACCCCTTAGAAGTCCTCAGAATTCCAAACATCACATAATTGCAGAAACTATCTGCTGTTGGCAAATTTATGCCCCTGCTAGAGCATTAGACAAATCATAGTCAGCTGCAGTAGACAATCTGAAGCAGCCCCATATTCCACACCTGGGATTAAAATGAAAACACATTCCCATAGTATTTCTGTGTTTTTCCAAGGAGCAAAATTCTCATTATATGTCTTTTTAGAATATCTTTATTTCTGCCAGGCCAGGTACATGATGTGTGTGTGTGTGTGTGTGTGTGTGTGTGTGTGTGTATGTGTGTGTGTGAGAGAGGGGGGAGAGAGAGAGAGAGAGAGAGAGAGAGAGAGAGAGAGAGAGAGAGAGAGATATTAGGCTTTACAATGATGGTCCCCAGAAAAGGCCGTATGCTATTATAGATGACCCAGGAGCAGAGAATGGAAGGGTCTAGAAAGTTTCAGTGGTACTCAAACATTTAGCGGTTTCCTGGCTAAGAAAACAGAATCAAAGGAACACACAGAAGCCATATTTAGCAGAATTGATCAGTTGAATGACAGTCAGGAAAACTTACCCACAATGCTTAAAGATAAACCTCAGGATAAACCCTGAGAATTCTGGGTAGGGGTTACAGGTGTAGCTTTATTTGGTTATCTAACAACATGAAGTATTCCTGTAAGGATCTGAGATTTTTGGCTTTAAGTCTGAAGGAAATTTTAGGAGTGTTGCATACTAAAGACACTTATGAGCATTAGAGGAAAGACTGCTGCTCAGGGAAAACTGTCAGCTGGGAAATTGAGACAGGAGAGGAGGAAGCAAGGTCAAAGAAAGAGGCGAGGAGGAAGAGATTTTAGAACTTATCTTGATGGATCCATGGAGCTGCCTGGTTTCCAGTGGGGTGATCCCTCTGGTGAAAAGGGTACCATTCTCGGAACCCCACATTGTGACAGCAGAATTTTTTGGAGGAAAAATGACATCTCTCATCTTTAAAGGAATAAGAGATAGTTTACCCTGGAACACGGATGTAGGTTACCTCGAATCCCATGTTGCAATGCGGAAGTCATTTCATGAAATTTGTATAGCTTTACAGAAAAAAAGGAGAAAGTTATAGATCAGGGCAAGGTTAGAATACAATGGTGGGTACACCAGAGAGGCAGGTACAGCAAGATGAGAGGAGGCTTTCTGTAGGCCCAAGATGCTCTCTGATGACATTCTTAGGTTTAGGGTTGGTATAAGCTAGTGGTCTGCTAAGCTAATAGATTCCAAAAGGTTTCTGTCTACCAATCACAAAATGTTAGCTCAGATGTGGACATGGGCAGAGAATTGCTCTTCTAGAAGGTTAGAACTAGCCCGGGACATGATAAATAGCCTCTGGACCTGAAATGTTTCAGTCTCTCCATAGGACTAACATTGTACGCAGACACGGCTTCTTTCCAGGGCTTCTTTTTCACAGTAGGGTTATCACACACTCACTGAATGTCAGTGAATGTCAATCTCAACATAAAATGAATCACTCTCTCCCTGTGTGCTAAGTATATATACCATATTTTATTTAAATACGAGTTTTAGAGTGTGATAATCACCATTTTGGAGCTAAGAAAATAAAACCCAGAGAGATGAGTTGATTTATAGATGTAGGGTGTCCAACTCATTCTGGTTTATTTGTGACTTCCCATTGAAAAAAAATACCTTTACTTAGTCAACACCCTCAGTCTTGGGGGAAACTGAGTCAACTGACTGAGGCAGGAACTGGCAGAGCAGAGATTTTATATGGTTTTACCTTCCCTCTAAACCCACTAAAAGCTGTCAAACATATTGAAACATTAGATAAGCTTATTATAATGCTAAATGATTGTGTGTGTGTGTGTGTGTGTGTGTGTGCATGTGAAGGCATGAAGTCAACCTGTGGGGTAGGGGATCCTTCCTCAGAAGCCATCCATCTTGTTTTAGAGACAGGATCTCTTACTGGGGAGTAGAGCATAGTGGTTAAGTAAGGCAGGGGCATCAAGTCCAGGGATTGCCCTGTCTGTGCCTTTCCAGCCCTGAGACTACAGGTGTGCTCCAGCTTTTCACATGAGTTGGGAGTGTGTGCTAAACTCAGGTCCTCATGCCTATGAGACAAGCTCCCTACTGACTAAGCCGCCTCCCTAGGAGCATTGAAACATTTCACTTAGACTTCCAAATTTTTATCTGACCTTTTTTTTTTAAGGGAAGAACACACACCCAACAATAATATTTTTATCATATAGTTTTAAGAAAACATATTAAAAATATGAAAATGCATGTACAGGGGTACATGGCTCTCCTGTTTCAATGGCTCTGCATGCATGATACCGCCGACTTCTGTTATCATTTAAGATTTTAATATTGTTTGACCTTGTTTGACACTGCATTAAAATATTCTGTCCCCACCCTAGGGTCACTGTTACTGTCAACAGGTAAGGCCTGGAGCAGCAGACATTTGCAATGAGTTGACAGAGAATGGCGTAAGACTTTCCACAACGTCTAGTCGTTTTATAGTTGGGGGAGGAGAGCCTCACTTCATCCTAGGCTATTCTAATTTTATCTTAAAACTCAATAACTATTCCTTCTTAACTGAGCAAAGAACACACAAACTGTTTCAAATGCGTTTCTGCTGTTCTGGTGGTGCTGATTCTCTCAGCCTCAGGCCTAAAGATACAGGGCCGGGGAGAAAGCTTGTTATTGTTGGATCCGCCATAGTTGTGTCTTACTGAGGCTCCCCTGCAGGGGGCACTGTGGAGCCCCAGGAGCCTCTGGACGGAGCCTGGTGAAGGGGAGCCCCATCCGTTCTTGTCTTTCACCAGCAGAAGGACTGTTATGAAATCGATGATTTTGTTTTTTTGGCATCAGAGCTGCAATGAACCTAATATGCTTCATTAACCACTCTGATCTCAGACAAATGCCAAATAGAACTAGGCACTTTTGCCCTCTGGGTGTTTGTAAAATCTACACACTTTTCCCGCAGGTATTTTTTGGTGGCATGGTTACGGCTTCTGTGACACTGTTTCCCCCTGTAAGTCTAAGAGGACTGCAGAAGGAGTTGCAGCTACTTTCTGGAAGGGGGATGGGGTGTCTACGTCAATTCCCTCCAACAAGTTTTGACATTTCTTCTGATATGTCATCTTCTGTTGGTTCACTGCAAGTGTTTGCTGCTCCAGGCCTTCTCTGCTGGCAATGACCGTGGAGCTGGGAAGACGACCCAATAAAGGAGCCATGACCCGTGGTACTACTCAGTACCTAGATCCTGAAGGGAACTGGGAGGCTTCTGTCTGAAGCAGTTTTTCTTAGGAAATTGTGTGAACACATAGCACTGCTTGCAGCTGGAGAAGGCTGTTAGTTCCTATCCAGTGGATAGCTGGTGCTGACATATTCCTGGTGGCTAGACCAGAGACATCAATAGTCCTGGCTGATCTCTTTGAATTTCCACTTCTGGTCTCCAGGATATAGGTGTAAGATGAAAGGCGTTGCTCTTGCCTTTGGACTGTTCTCTGCTGTGGGTTTTCTTCTATGGACTCCTTTAACTGGGCACAAGACCCTCCATTTGGGAAGCTGTGTGATCACTGCAAACCTACAGGCAATACAAAGAGAATTTTCTGAGATTCGGGATAGTGTGGTATGTAAAGGAGGGCTCCATCTTTTCTGTCTGTCTGTCTGTCTGTCTGTCTGTCTGTCTGTCTTCACAGTGTATCTCTGGTAGTGTGCTAAAGAAAACTGGGAGGATGGAGAGAGATTCCAGTCCTGGACAGTGTATTTCCAAGAGGTGCCTGTACTTAGTAGTTCCAAAATGCCTCTCACTAGACCCTGGTGGGAAAGAGACCAAGAGCTTTGGTATCTCAGACCTTAGCAGCAGTCAATGACCACCTGTCTCTTCTTGTCCTTCCTCCTGTTTAGCAAGCTGAAGATGAAAATATTGACCTCAGAATTTTAAGGACGACTGAGTCTTTGAAAGACATAAAGGTCTGGATTTGATCTGGGGGAGTTCATGGAGGGTGAATCCAGGTGAATCCATCAGCCTGGTCTTGTCCCTGCTCTCCCTGTTGATATACTTGTCTTCCTCTCAGCCTTCGGATAGGTGTTGCTTCCTCTGCCATCTGGTGAGATTCTATCTGGACAGGGTATTCAAAGTCTACCAGACCCCTGACCACCATACCTTGAGAAAGATCAGCAGCCTCGCCAACTCCTTTCTTATCATCAAGAAGGACCTTTTAGTCTGTGTGAGTAAAGGTATTAGTTATACAGTTTGAAGGACTTAGCAAGCAGGCTCATTTTGCTATCCTATTGAATGGGTAGAGAAATTGAGTCCAAAATTACTTAAAAAAAAAAAGCAAAACCAAAAATAAACATGTTAAACCTGTAACTCTTTTAGAAATATTGAATAATTAAATATATGTTCCATTCAAAAAAGCATCCTAAAAAGTTTGAAGAAATATGAAATGCTGGCTGTTTGGTATTCATGATTATTAGCTAGTATCTGTGAAACTAGATTTTTGTTTTCTATAGGTAATGCACTCTACATCCTTACTAGGACATCTTGTGCTCAAGAGGTAGGTCAGTGGGCTATCAAGATTGATTTTAGGTTATGAACAGGACTATAGAATTCCATTCTTTCTGTAAGGACCTGGATTTGCTCTAGAGTCTCCTAGCCAGGAGCTAGAGTAGGAAGCCAGTGGGGCACAGGAACTGGAGAAACCTTCAGCACTGTCTTTAAAAACACTCTGTGAGCTCCATATTTAAAACTGAAAAGCTGGCTTATTAGCCTGATGGTTAGTTAAATGAACCTAAATGATGAAGCAGGAAAAGACTTTCTACAGACATGACTATTCATAGGGTTAGAGAATCAGAATTCTCTGCTTATCCCAATATCAAGAGCAGAAAGACAAAATTTTAAAATAAAATTAGAAGTGGAGAGAGATGGCTTAACAGTTAAGAACACGGGCTGCTGCCCTTGCAGAGGACCCAGGTTTGATTCCCAGTACCCACAAGGTATCTCACAACTCTTTGTTAATTCTAGTCCCAGGGACCCAGGACCCTCTCCTGGGCTCCCCTGGCACTGTGTGAACATGGTGCACAGACTTACATGCAGGCAAAACATCATATACACTAAAAGATAAAAATAAAACTTACCATTCTTTGGGTCTTTTTTCAGCATTCTCGAATGGCATGCCATTGTGGGGAAGAAGCAATGGAGAAATACAACCTAATTCTAAGTCACTTCACAGAGGTATATACATACTATGTTTGTATGGATCGTGGGAGGTGTGGTTTTGGAACTGAGATTATAGATGTGGGAGGGATATTCATGTTGGTAAAAAAAAAAAAAAAAAAAAAACAGGTTAATAGTTCACTATAGCCCTAGGGATTATCCCAGGTCCTAGAAGAATACATTCTCTACATGATTCCCCACCAATGAAGAAAGAAAGTCTATGATGCCTCCAACCGTTCCAGAGACACCTGAATCTTCTAAAGGGGGATAAATGAGAATTGGTTGTTTTCCATTACACACATACACACATATGTTCAAAACACAACATCACACAAATCCATCCAGGTTGTTTCTCACAATGATACTCCTGCATGCCTCCCAAGAAAATGCTCACTGACCTCCTCCCCTCCCTCCTCCCCCCTCCTCCTCCCTGATTCAGCCTAGGCCATCACCTTCCGGAAGGTAGTGGATGCTTCTCCCAGAGTTGGCTACCTCTTGCCATACTGTGGAAACTCCCATCATTTGGTCATCATCCTTCACTTCAGTTACTGTTCCTGCCTGTCTCCATTCCTCAACTGAGAATTCCTTATAAGCAAGGATTGTGCTATTGACTTCTGAACTGGCCCAGTGCTTGATTTGGTCAATATTTATGAGATCAAAGTATGCACAGAAAAAAAAAAAGTATGCACAGTAGGGAACACACATAGACACACACACACACAGAGAGAGAGAGGGAGAGAGAGAGAGAGAGAGAGAGAGAGAGAGAGAGAGAGAGAGAGATCTCAGCTGACCTACCAACAGGAGGGAGGATTATTCCTGACAAGTGTCTCTTTTGCATCTCTGACAAGATGTGTCTGCTCTTCCTTCAGCTTGAGCTTCAGGCAGCGGCAGTAAAGGCTTTGGGGGAACTAGGCATTCTTCTGAGATGGATGGAGGAGATAATATAGATGAAAATATCAAGGCTGCTGAGAACACTCCTGTCCAGAGTCCCAGACCTCAGTACCACGAAGACATGGTCTCAAACCACCACCCCCTTGTGATATAATTTAGTGCTGGGTCAGTGTATATTATTTATGTATTTTTGGTTCCCTTATGTGGATGTCTTCATGTGTCTCTGTATTCCCTTACACTATAACTTTGTAAAATTTTCTGTAATGCCTTTTCTAATGCTTTCTATATTTATTCACTAATATGTGTATTTATTTTCTATTGAACTTCTATTTATTTTTATACTTGAACACAAGACTTAGAAGATTATATTTATAACCTGTCAAGAGCAGGTGATGTATTTTCATATAATAAACAATCCTGTTAGATTCTAGAAGAGTAACTACAGGAATTGGTGTTTAACTGAGGATGTACTTACTACTGAAGCCCAGTAAGACAGTGAGCCAATGGTTCCTTGATGTGAATTTTGGAAGAAAACATCAGAGAGAAAATTATTTTTGGAAGAAGGTGTCAGATAGGAAATTATAGGTGTCTTATAACTATTGACTATTCCAACTCAACTTTTCAGAATCACATGTGTATGAATCCAGCTATGGGCTCTTTGACTCATATGTATTTCTATAAATAAAGTTGTCTTTGTGTAATATCAGCCTGAAGTTTGAAGATACTCCCAGAGAAGAACACTGCAGAGGTTGAGCTTGGATCTCAGGATCAGGCAGGATCCTTGGCTGCCTGGGAAGGAAGATGGTGAGAACCTGAGCGTCTTTCTCTATGATCCATCCCCACCCAGCCCCATGTCTTAACTCGCTGCCATCTCCAGTCCTTAACGAGCGACAGAGTGAAGGGCTTCAGCCTTTCTGCTCTCAACTCACAGGCTCTGAGCACAAGTGTCTTCTCACAGCTATGGTTCGTTACCAGGTACCCTGAATATGGGTACATATGATAGGGTTTAGAATATGGGGGTGCAGTATTGCTCCAGAGTCTTCCCAGGGGAGGGGATGAGCTGTCTCCTGAAGCCCCATCCATTTGGATTTTCTCATGCCGTCTACTTTGCTGCTGGATCAAGTCTTTGTCTTTGTGACTTTTGCTTAATCAAAATGCTTTCTTTCTGGGCTCTTCAGATGGAGCAGTCCTGGATTCTCAGGAGCCAGTTTCTGACCTGGCCTAGTCTCTTCTTCCTCTCTTCTTCCTTTCTCCTCATTCAGAACGCTACCCTCCCTCGCCTCCCCCCCCCCAGCTTTGTAATGTTCAATTTCCCAAGCCAGCTTAGCTCCTTGGATTCTACCATTGTCTCTTTTTATTGCCTCAGTTTTTTTTTTACTTTGATATATTTTTAAGAATTAAATTTTTTCCCTCAGTTTATGTATAAGTAACAGCTACTCAACAGAGAAAAATTGGAAAAATAGAGATAAATACAAAAAAGAAAACTAAAATTATCCTCATTCTCACAACCATAGGAAACAATTTTTAGATATCCATTCTCTCTCCCTCCAATTTCTTTCCTGATCTTCCTCTTTGTCAGTTGAGTTTGAATCATGACTGTGTTCTTATTACCTCTGCAGGGCCCACCCATCTTCTTCACCAGGTTCTTTGTATGGCTGTGCGTGTCTTACCTGGTACAAATGAGAACTTCAGCAATAGATAATCAAACCAAATTAGTGGGAGGTGCCTTCTGTAACTAAAATGATTGTCATGGTTAAGTACCTATCACAGGGGAGACACTGTATTGGGAACTTAACTTATGTTATGCTATTTACGTCTGAGAGTAGGCCTGTGAGGAAGGCATCCTCATCACCTTGTACAGGTGAAGATGTGTCCAGACATGCTCACAGGCAGCAGCAGAACCAAAGCTTGATACAGGCAGCCCGATTCCTACAGCCCAAGGTCACATGGTCACTGGTGATAAGGTAAAATATGGTGGCAGGAGGTGGTGGAGAACCAACTCACTTTGGTAGACCGATGGAACGCCCAGGCTTAAACAGCACTTGACCAAGTGGTGGTTTTCAACACTCAGAAAGTGCCGAGCCTTTCCACCAAGGTGGGGAACTAAGCATGGGTTTCCTGGTGAAACTTATCTCTACAACATCTGTGTTGAATGTCAGTCTCTCATATTTCTAAGCCTTCTCAACAATCAGGGCTGACATGGAGTTTTCTGTAGTAGATTACAGGAGAAGTATACTCAACTTAGAATGACCTATCAACTCTGGCTACCACGAGCTGTTATACTGGAGATGAAACTCATCTTTTCTCTTCTTTAATTGATGATGAGAAATTGATATGCAAACGGAGGCCAGATCATACCTAAGAACAAAACCCTGACCCACAATCTGCAATAGTCATCCCAGGAAACCAGCTCGGTATCTATAATCTCTAACCTGAGAAACTAACCTACTGTTAACTCTAAGTCAGATTTACAGCTGATTGGACAGACCATCCTCCTCATCAATAAACTCACAGAGCAATAACCCTTGTAAGCAATTGGCTCCAAATGATCAACTTATTAATAACCAGCAAAGAAACCCAATATATAATTCCTAATCAATCACACAGGATGCCCTGCTTAGGGTTAGCTCTCCTACAGGTTCCTCAGGCCAACCACCTCAAGCCAGAGCACATCTGGCGACATCCATTTCTTTCTACAACAAAACTTGTTACACTTACGGGGCAGTGGTGGCACACGCCTTTAATCCCAGCACTTGGGAGGCAGAGACAGGTAGATTTCTGAGTTCGAGGCCAGCCTGGTCTACAGAATGAGTTCCAGGACAGCCAGGGCTACACAGAGAAACCCTGTCTCGAAAAAACAAAAACAAACAAATAAACAAACCAAATCTTCTTAAACCTCTGCCCACTCTTGAGTCTCTGCTAAGACACAGCTGATGGGGGCAAGCTCTGGAAACATAACCTCCTCTCCCCATCTTCACCTGGTAGGTTTATCTTGGTTTGAACTATTTCTACATTGCTTTCTTAAAGTGAAAATAATAGCATGGGTGATTCTGGATTTGTTTCCAGACACTGGATTCTATCATGTCTCTGGGCATCAGAAGTGTCTGCTGCCATCACTGCCTTCCTTGGCCTAAAGGAATCTGTCTGGTTTAGCATCTGAAATGAGTGTATGTGGTCAGGCAGGCCAAACTGATGGACCATGCTCTGGATGTCTGGAAGCATGGACTGTTTTCCTTCTGGTGAGAGGTGGGTTCTCCTTCAGAAGTCATGGTATCCCAAACCTAGGAGTGAGGACAAGGGACGTGTGATTCCAACAATAGGAAGGACCTGTTCTGTCCTCTCATTTCCACTGTGACTTTGGGGCAGCCCAAATCCTCTATTTTTAAAGAGTCAGGCCTTTCTGGCATAATTCGTTCTAACTTGTGTGTATCCTCTGTGTAGACAGACAAGACTTTTGCTTCCTTGCTGGATCCTTGTAGCAACTTTGAGGATCAGACTGTTTTTATCTCAGGAATCTTCCCCATTCCTCCCATCTTAGGATACTTTAGTACATTACTGCCAACAACCCCTGAATCCAAAAGTAAGAGAGGTGCCAGTATTTGTATAGACTATCAAGATATAAAAAAATTACTCAATGAATTTTTTGTTTGTTGAGTAGCTTGACCTTTGCTGTAAAATCCATTTTGTTCTGCAGAGCCAAGGTCTTGTTCATGGCAGGCCAGGTGGCACAGCAAAAGGCACAAGCACGGTGAATACAACCACTCCCTGTTTCACTGGAAGGCCAGGAGAGCAGAGGTGACACCTCAACTCTCCTGATGGCCATGAGTCAACACTTAACGGGAAGAGGAAGAGGCAGAGCCCAGAGGCCTAAGGCCATGAGTCACGAGAGCCCCGATACCACTCAGAGTGTGCTCTTTGTCTTACTCAACCTTAGAACCGATCACCGATACCATGCAGATCAGTTCAGATAGCAGTTGGGTTTCAGAGAGGGAAAGTGAGTTGTCAAAGGTTGCACAGTAAGTCATGGCAGAGTTGGCACTACAATTAAGGTCCTTGTGCTTCCAGTAAACTTAACCTCAATTCTACTCAAGAATAAATTAAAGTCATCTAGATTAGAAACAAAGAGTCTCTGCATTTGTAGAGGACCTTCTTATCTAGGTTGAAATAGCCAATGGAAGCCACTGAAAGCAGCTAGCATGAGAAGTCTTGGTAAGATGGCAGAATATAAAATTCATACACAAAACCCAACTATATCTTCACATTTCAGCAACACACTAATGGGACTTGAACTTCAAAACAATCATTAGGGGGCTGGAGATGGCTCAGCACTGACTTACCCTGTCTCGAAAAAGCAAAAAAAAAAAAAAAGCACTGACTGTTCTTCCAGAAGTCTTGAGTTCAATTCACAGAAACCACATGTTGGTTCACAATCATCTGTAATGGGATCTAATGCTCCCTTCTGGAGTGTCTGAAGACAGCTACAGTGTACTCATATACATAAAATAAATAAATCTTTTTAAAAATTACTAATTATGATAATACCAAAACTTTAAATAGTTGAAAGAAAGCAGGCCTAGAGCAATGGCTCAGTGGTTAAGAGTATGTTCTGTTCTTGCTGTGGACCAAATTTGATTCCCAAAATCTGAGTTGGGTGGGTGGCTCATAACTGCCCATAGTTCTAGCATTAGGGCATCTGACCTCTTCTGACCTCTTTGGGCACTCATGTGTACAAATATATATATGTATATATATATACACACACACATACACACACACACACCTTCTTCTTCTGGCCTTCAAGGGCTCCTGCACACACATAAACTCACACAGGCGAACATGTATTTACATAAAATAAAAATAGATCTTTAAAAACCCTTTTGAAGGATCTGTTTTTTTTCATCTATGTGTGGTATGTGTGCATGTGAGTGTGTATGTTTTCATGTGTGGGGCTCACATATGTGGGGGTGCATTATGTAGAGACCCCAGGCTGATGTTGAGAATCTTCCTCACTGGCTCTTTCTCCTCAGTCTTTGAGGCAGAGTCTCTCAGTCAATCCTAGAAGTTGCTGGTATGATGGCTTGCCCCATTAGTCATCTTGTTCTGGGAATCCCCTGTGTCTACCTTCCAGGCTGGTTACAGGTGGGAAGCCACACTCACCAGGCATTTTGTGGGTTCTGGAGATCTGAACTCCAGTCCTCAAACTTTCTCAGCAAATGCTTCCACTTCTGAGCCCTCTTTTGGGCACTAAAAATTGTACTGAAATCTGTAAACAATTGTGGAACAAAAATGGAGGTGTCCAATGACAGAGAATTACACCACATTCATGAACAAAAGACTCGGTGTCATTAAGGTGTCAAAATTTCCCAAGTGGACTTACACAGTTCAATGTAATTGCAATAAGAATTCTAGAAGCCTCCTTTGGATAGAAAAGAATAAAGTAGAAACTTACTATGAAATAAAACAGAACAGATCTGAATCATATGAAATACTGGAATATGAGAAAGGATAAAATGATAGGGTTAATACTATCTAACCTCAAACTCATACAAAATGCTGATGACTGAGACAATGTGTACCTGGTGCGAGGCTGGACAGACAGACCACTGGGACAGACAAGAACACCTGGATGTGTATAGACAATTCATTTTCAACAATACATGGAACCATAGAATAGCTATTCTAAGAAATGGTGCTATAATAGTGGCGGCATAGGCCTTTAGTTCCAGCATCTGAGGTCAGAGGTTAGCCAATTTAACCTAGCCTGAGCTACAGCATGCGGTCCTATTTAGAAAGAAAGAAAGAAAGAAAGAAAGGAAGAAAGAAAGAAAGAAAGAAAGAAAGGAAGGAAGGAAGAGAGGAAGGAAGGAAGAAAGAAAGGAAGAAAGAAAGGAAGGAAGAGAGGAAGGAAGAAAGAAAGGAAGAAAGAAAGGAAGGAAGGAAGTAAATAAGAAAGAAAAAGAAAGAAAGAAATATTGTCTATTCCACAAGTTGAGGAGGGTACAGAAGAACAGAAATGACCCCCCCCACTACCATGGGAGGTGGGAAGGGGACAATTGGCTATTCATGCAGGAAAAACCCTTAGATTCATGCTTCATTCTATATATCGCCAATCACAATGGACCATAGCTCTAAGTGTGCTACCTGCAACTGTAAACCTTCTTAGAGGAAGGGTTTTGAAAACCGTTGTGGACTTCCAGTTACTCAGATGTGCTTGGACGTGGCACCAACACACAAGCCATGCATCAGCATGTCTGTAGTCTGTACTTCATGAAAGTGTTTTAAAGGGGCTGCCCATGATGAACCATCTTAAAATGAAAAGAAAACTCACTGTCCAGAGACTCCATTTGAAAGCCCTCTGTCTGAAAGAACTTATGTCCTAGAAGTACTCAAAATTCAGTGATAAAAAAACAGTGCAATAAAAATTAGGCAAAAGATTTGAACAAAACCCAAAACAGATAAATAGATGCCAGAAGGGAGCACACAGGGCCACTCACCATTGTTTCCACTTACGTAAATGCAAATTTAAACCACTGAGTACTCCTATTAAAACAGAATTCAAGAGATTGTCTAACTGGGTATGGTGGCATAGGTCTTCAGTGCCAGCTTTCTGAGTGTGAGTTAAGAGGGTAGCCAGTTCAGCCTAGCATGAGCTACACAGCATGAGGCCCAGTTTCAAAAAAGAAAGGAAGGAAGGAAGGAAGGAAGGAAGGAAGGAAGGAAGGAAAAAAGAAAGAAAGAAAAGAAGGGAGGGAGAGAGGAAGAGAGAGAGAAAGAAAGTGAGAAGCAAAGAAAGAAAGAAAGGAAGAAAGAAAGAAAAGATCAAAACATTGTCTATCCCAAGTGCTGAGGGACATGTGGACTGACCCGACACTGCTATAAGAGATCTGTTGTAAAGCCCAGAGTTAACCAGTAAGCCCCACTTGGCCAGAAAGCACTTCCTTGAATTCAAGTAACTTCCTTGAATGCTGGGAGTAATAGTTCTTAAAAGAAAGAAACAAAGCCTCATGGGAAAGTATGGTGGCCTATAGGTTTATCCTTACAAGCCCCTGAAACACATGGTTTCAGATCATTCTAGTTGAGAAACTCCAGGGCATGGGACTGGCCAAAGTTCATTTCTTGGTCAATATTTACTATTTAATAAAGTTTGCTTTAAAATTGGCCGCAAATGTGGAGTTGTTTTTTCTGGTAAATCGGGATTAACAACATGAAGGTGAGAAGTGCTTCAAAAAGCAGTTCAGTGGAGTTCTATAAGGTTGGTAACGACCATGCTTTCAGGTCTGAATATATCTTAAGTGTATTAAGTATGTAGCAAGCACAAGTAAACGTATAATGAACAAATAGCTGATAGAGTGAAGCAATAAACATCAAAACATCATCAAATCAAATCGTGGCTCGCAGCACTCAGTAGAGAAACTGGAGTAGCCTGAGACAGTAAACAAAAGATAACAGGGAGCTTCCAAACACCCAGCAGAAGCAGGAGAATCTCAGTTTCCCATTGAGAGAGTCCTGGGTAGGGGTTCCTCTCTGGCCTCCAGCTCCCAGTTCCCCCTGTAGGCATTTCTGTAGAGTGGAATAAAGCACAGTAACCTCTGCTGGAAGTGGCTTACCTTTCAGGTGTTCTCAAGAACAGAAGAAGGAAGACCAAGTGGGGGTGATTTGGTCCTTCTTAGAAGGAGCAACAAAATACTCAAGGGAGCAAATATGGAGACAAAGTGAGGGACAGAAACTGAAGGAGGGGCCATCTCAAGACCACTCCACCTGAGTATCTATCCCATGTTCAATCACCAAAGGTAGATGCTGATGTGGAAGTCAGGAAGTGCATGCTGATAAGAGCCTGATATGGATATCTCCTCAGAGGTCTTCAAGAGTCTGACATACTCAGAGGCAGATGCTCACAACTAGCCATTGAACTGATTATGGGGTTCTCAATAGAGGAGTCAGAGTGAAGACTGAAAGAGGTGAAAGGATTTATGGCACCATGAGGAGAGCAACAATACCAACCAACCACAGCTCCCAGGGTCTAAACCACCAGCCTGGGAGCACTTAGGGAGGGATCCAGCGCTTCAGTTGAATATGTAAGAGTGGAGGGCCCTGCTGGGCATAGGTGGAAGAAGAGAACCTTGACCGCATGAAGGCTGGATGCCCCAGGGGGTGGGATTTTTGAGGGTGGGGAGGTGAGAGTGGGGGGGTAGATAGAGGTTACATCCACAGAGAAGGAGGAGGAGGGGTGAGGGGATTGGGGGTTCCTGGGTGGGTGGGGGATGGGGTAAGGGGACAACATAGGAAATGTAAATAAAACATCCAATAAAAATTAAAAAAAAAAAGAACAGAATGTTTTCTCCCTGGGGCTGCTTTGCTGCTCTCTCCTTGTGTCAGGGTTAAGGGGCCAGCTTGCCCAGGTCAAGGATTTTTTTGGCGCTCACTAGAAATGAATATACTAGAGTCTGAGACAAAAGGGCCCTCCTTGCTCCTGTAGTCTGCTTTCAACAAACTTAAACAGCAAGTGACAATTTATTCGTTTGATGTATATTATGGGCGGTTCCTAAAACAAAACAAAACAATAACAAAAAAAAAAAACCAGTCAAGCAAACTTCTTCCATATGATCATCCACTCACTTTCAAGGTATTTATCCAAGAGAAGACAAAGTACATGTCTGTGAAGAGACTTGCACCTGATTGCTTATTTAGCTTCATTGTTTTAAATCAGTAATTATAAGAAACAACCTGCAAGCTCATCCACAAATAAATAGCTAAGCTGCAGGTATGGTGTGTGTGTGTGTGTGTGTGTGTGTGTGTGTGTGTGTGATCTTGATGGTGGTGAAGGTTCTGTAGGGCCTGCCTATATCAAAGCTCATCATATTGTATGCTTTAAATATGTGCAGTCAATTGTATGCCATTTATATCTCAGAAAAACTGCTAGAAACAGCTCAATTCAAGGCTACAACCTAAAGGGATTGGGGTGGTAACAAGACAGGCATAGCTCCAGGACCAAGTTAGAAGACAGAAACCCATAGAACTGAGCCTTTCCCTAGGGATGTAATTTAAATTCATAAAAGTTTATACAATTTTAGGAGGTTGAGAAGCTATGTAGAACTTTTAAAAATCAACAGGACTAATACAACATATACATATATATATATATTCAGAGTTGGCTAAAGAAGAGCCCCAACAACCCCCTGGCTGGGTTTCAGGACCCCATATATCTCTTTCCCAAGAGTAATGACAACACCTACATAGCCTAACCATAGCAGGAATAGAAACAAACCCTAGATAATCTCAGGCTATGGATTAAGCTGACCTGTGAATCTTTGAGACTTTCCAAATATAAAGGCCGTATCTCAAATAGGAATAATCAACATACTAGTAGATAAAACAGTGTGCCAGAAAGAAGAGGGAGAGAAGATATGGAGACCGTGTAGCTGTCAGATATATACTCTTTAAAGGAACTAGGATAAATATGTACAAGGAAATAAAAGACAAGATCTTTTCATGTAATAATCTAAAAATGGAACTATAAAAATGAAAAAATTTGAAATTCTAGAACTTTCTAAAGCAATTCAAAAGCTTTAGAATCCAATGGATGAAACTGTACTGAAGATCAGGTATAAACAGAGAGGTAATTAACAGACAAAGACATAGGTCAAAGAAAATATCCAGAAAGGAATAGAAAACAGAAAAAAAAGTATATAAAAGACTTCATCTTTGAAGATTAAGGTTGTCCTGGGCAATTCTACCCTCCAATCAACCATGTCTGTGGGTGAAGCACATATCCCAGGTGAGCCAGTCCAGTACCATGAAACAGAGATCCCTGAAGGAAAGGCAAGAGACTGTGGTGAAGAAGCAATATTTCTAGAGATGATGAAGCAACAATTCCAAAAGCTGGATAAAGGCATCTATTAGAGCTTCCATAGACTCATGTTAAATGTTTTGTCCATCTTTTGGCACTGTCTGGAAATCTTGTGGAAGGTTTAAGAGGTGGGCCCTTCCTAGAGGAGGTAAGCCACAGGGTAGTCTTTAGGCCCCACTGTGTCACCCCTCTCTGACTTACCACAGCTAGTAACTTGCAGAGCCAGGGATTCAGACAGAATGTGACTTCAAGGTCTGCGTGTTTTCCATGTACTATATGGTCTCTGTATGGCTAGAATTGGGGCTAGAGGCCTAGGATCAATTCCAGGTAATTCCTGTTTTAGCTGAATGAGTTTAGGATGGTTACTAAAACTTTCTTGGCTTCAGAATCAAAAAAGACTGAGATAATTTATCTGATCCATTTCACAGGGCTTCAGTGACTATCATACTATATATTTTGCAAAGCATTATGTAACTGCTGGCTTATTAAAGTAGAGCGCAGACTCCCGCCCACCCGCCCGCCCGCCCACAAAGACATGCTGCCAGTAGAGCGGCAACACTAACTGAGAGTGTCATTTACTTGGAGTTATAAGGCAACCAAAGACTTGAACTCTGTCACACCTAGGGCCCAGACACACATAGACACCGGTCACAGAAGCGTGGAGGGGCCAGGCAATCTTCAAAGATGAATTACTGTGAAGGGGAAAGGAGTCTGGTATGGTGGTCTGCACCCAGGAGTAGGAAGCAATGGCACTGATACTGATGTCTTAGTCACTGTTCTGTTGCTGCGAAGAGAGACAGCACCCCCAAGGCAACTCTTAGGAAAGGAAGCATTTAAACTGGGGGTTTGCTCATAGTTTCAGAGGTCTAGTCCATTATCATCACTGTGTGGGCATGGCAGCATGCACAGTGCTGGAGCGGTAGCTGAGCGCTACATCCTGGTCCAGAGGTAGAGTGAGAGAGGGAGAGGGAGGGAGGGAGGGAGGGAGGCAGAGACACAGAGTGAGAGTGAGACAGAGACAAACGCTGGGCCAGGTGTGGGATTTTGAGCATCTTAAAGCCCACCCTCAATGTCTCACTTCTTCCTACAAGGCCACATGTCCTAATCCTATCAAAGAGTACCTCTCTCTAGTGACTAAGCATTCACATGTAAGCCTATGGCGACTATTCTTATTCAGACCTCCACACCAGTCCCAATCCCCAAGCCACCACACATGGGTACAAATGGTGGTGGTGGGGGAGTGTCCCACTGACCTCTGAAACACTGAGCCTAAATTAGGTGTGCATACCACCTTGTGACATTTTGGGGGGAGAAACGAGATGCCACTGAGAAGGTGGAGAGTGCAGCCAGCCTTCTTTTCACCAAGGGTGGGGGGGGAGAACTGGTGAATGGAATTTGCAATAGCTAGTTGCACTGGCCCTGAAGCACAGGCAGGTTCATGGATTTATGAGGACCACACCCACACCATAGGGAATTCTCCAGGCAGTTACCAAGATTCTGCAAGAAACTGTTGTATTAAAAAAAATAGGTAAGACCACTGAAACTGGAAGATTTTCACTTCTAATTGGGTTTGTTTTTACAAACCATCATGGTGAACAACCTGCTTTTTTTTTTTTTTTTAAGTCGCCTAATGAACCAATAGGAAAAAGGTATGCATACTGGGTAAACAGCACTTGACTGGTTGCCATCTTGACTTTGGGATAAAGAAGGTTGAGTCCTAGTTTCACCACCATCTTTCTTAAGGGCAGCAACCCATGACGTGATCAGGGTAGCAGGTACTGGCCCTCAAACCTGTCAGAGACCTGCTGAATATGGCATTCAAAATCTTAAACTTAAGATGCTTAAAATGACAGAGACTCTCAAATCTCCCTAGTGGTACCCCCAAGGTCTCCAACACAACAACAAAAGGATTCCACCCGGATCTTGGTACGATAACCACTGAGAAAGATTGCTCCATTGCCTAGCTCGCTGCTGAGGCCCAGGCTGAACTGTGAACAGACAGGACTCCAGACATGCATCGAGTTGCTTAGGACAAAGTAAGGTCAGTCTCCCAAGTTCCTCCTCCACAGGAAGGCCTCTCAGATTTGTCAGACCTGGCAGCTGAAGACTGATCCTGCCCTGGGACTGTGTTCCCAACAAAACCATCGACATCACAGGGACCTAGTGAGGTGACTGACTAATAGGTGTTCTTTCAGAACCTGCATCCAGGAAAGCTCCAAAACAATTGCCCACAGGTGCTCTGGCCCAGCCTCACAGACTGCTTCAACTTCGCCTGTATCCTTCTAACCCAAGATGTCCCACAACCTGGAGAGCAGTGAAACAACCAGCTCTTCCTGGACGTGGCCAACATTCTAGCTTTTTGTCCACACCCCCAAAACAAAACTGCACCCCAATGTCAGTAGGATGTAGTCATAAACAGTTACACAACCCATTCATTTATTATCAACAAAAGGCTGGGATGTTGGTTTCGGACCTGGGACAAGGGACTGAGGTGCATATTTTACATACCAAAACAGACCTGGCCTCTAGGTTCTCCCAGCATCCCTCACTCCTTACCTGGCATACCAGACCCCAACCTTAAACTTCCCAGCCAAGCAGCTGGGCTGCCCTTCCCCCAGAGCCTCTTCCCTATATAATCCAGACATTTTGGTCTCTCCTTCTTCTCTTCTCTCTCTGTGAGCACGTGCCCCTTTCTTCCTCCCCTCCCCCCTTGGGGGCCAGTGAACTCACCCTAGAGCAGGTTCCCAATAAACTTGCCTTTAATATAATCTAATCTGTCTTGAACTGGCTTATTTCATCAGCAGCAGAGAAACAACCTATCTTTTTTTTTTTTTTCTGAGACAAGGTTTCTCTGGGGGAGGCTGAAAGAGGGTATTGGATCCCCTGAAGTAACTTACAGCTTCTCTTAACCACTGAGTCAGCTCTACAGCCCCTCAATTCTAAATTCAATCATATGCTACACAAGTTATTTTAGTCATCATCGTCGTCATCATCATTTTTATTATATTGTAGAAAAACATTCCTTGGTGCAGATGAAGCAACTATATCCAGTTGTGTTCTGTGTAGCCATTTCCAGGGCCTGGGTCGAGGGGGTGGTTGCTTTTCCAGTCAGGAAACAGGCAGTGGAGGAAAACACCCCCTCTTTATTTTCATCTGCAGGGGACTTTCTCTCAGAGTTGAAGGCTGCATAGAGGAAGCCCTGTCCATGGCTGCTTCTCATCATCTCTTCAAACTTTTTTTTCTAGCTCTGGGAAAAGGCAAAAGCTAAGGAGCCAAAAGAAAATGTAAAAGTTATTGGCTATGAATCCAACAGGAGGCTGTGGCATGAGCCTCATATGTGAGGCTTTTAGGGACAATCTTTAGTTGCTCTTTTTCTGGGGCAAGAACAGACCTGCCAGGCCTTAGCCTTTGTCTGTTTTAAGGTGTTTGTGTGTGTGTGTGTGTGTGTGTGTGTGTGTGTGTGTGTGTGTACTGAGCTAAGCCTTTATTGTCATCCAAAGCACCTTTAAATAGGTGCCTTATTTCACTCTCACCATGAGCCAAGGGTCTCTTCTGTGGATCTGTTGGAAGTCTTTCTTCTGTCCCAGGGCATGGAGCTGCTGTTCTCACAAGGTGACCCTGAATGATCTGTATAGGCTATTGCTAGACCCCAAGGCACTCAGCATCACGCTGTGGAACCTCATGCTGCTGAATGTCACATTGAGCACTTGCTTAGCTTCAGAGGCTTAGTCCATTATCATCACGGCAACTGGAGCAGTAGCTGAGAGCTACATTCTGGCCTGCAGGCAGAGAGAGAGAGAGAGAGAGAGAGAGAGAGAGAGAGAGAGAGAGAGAGACAGAGAGATAGAGAGAGACAGAGGGGCAGACAGAGACTTGGAGAGTAACTTTGGGCCAGGTGACCCCGTGTGACACACTTCCTTCAAGAAGGCCACACCTCTTAATCCTCCTAATTCTATCAAACAGTTCTACTGCTTAGTGTAGTGACTAAGCATCTAAATGTATGCGCCTAAGGGGACTGTTCTCAGTCAAATCTTCCCACTGGTCCCAATTCCCACGCTACCACACATGAGTGGTTTCTCTAGGAGAACCCAGTGCTTACCACTGAAGGAGGAGCTGAGAATCTGACTCACAGCAGCCTCTGTTAATAGCATACAGAAATACAGACTCACCTCCAACGGAGCTCAGATCGGTACTTTGAACAGTCTGATGCGTTGCTCACAGCAATCTGAATTCAGGGTTGGAATCCATTTAGATACTGGAAAGGTGTTTCAGGCCTTCTCCCCTCTGACATTCTTTCTGCACTCATTAGTTTAGGGCAACTTATGCTGCACTAGCTATCATTAATCTTGTTCAGTAGCTTATTACAGCAAAATTATGTCTTGCATTTCTTATCCCTGTGGCAGTCAGTGGCATGGAGGTGACTTGTTTTGAATTCTCAGGACTGGGGATGAGGAAGTGTTACTATCCTGTAGGATACCAGTTCAGTGAGAGCAGGGCAGGAGAGGTCAGGAGAACCGAGCATTGCTCCAGATGGAATGGCATACATTTCTAGTATTTTCTTGGTCTTACACTCACACTGCCATTACCGAACCTCAATACAATAATGATGTATAGCTTTTCCTGCCCATCTAAAAAGAAGAAATATATAAACACCTGGGATCAAGTACAATGTCTCTCACACATTCACACCAATAGGAAACCTTAAAATGTATCCTCTAGTTAAGGTCTCAACACAGTTGCACTAAGTTACCCAGGCTGACTGGGAACTCACCAACTCATCATCCCGCCTGCCTCAGCACCTCCACTGTCTTCCCTTTGTTTTCTGGCTCACTCTGCTTTACCGGTAAGGATGGAGAGTAGGCATGAAAAGATCCTTTTTACTGAGCCAGATGTTGCAACCTCAGGAGCAGCACAGAAGGACAGCTTCCACTGATTGGGAAAGTGAGCTGCTTGGAAGAAATGGAGTTTACTTTGTTTCACAGTTCAAAGGTTACACCAGCCCATTGGAGTGGAGAAGCCAGGAGAACAGGAGCTTGAGGCAGCTGGTCATATCACAGCCACAAACAGCAAGCAGAGAGCAACGGATGTTCGCACACAACTAGAGCAATGAGTGCTAACACAGAACTAGAACAATGGATGCTTGCATACTAGTTGTCTCCTTTTCTATGCAGTCCAGGAACCAGGCCCAAGAAATGGTGCTGACCTCTTTCGGCAGGAATCTTTCCACCTAAATTAACCCAAACAAGATACTTTCTCACAGGTGTGTCCAGAGGTTAACTCAGCCTTCACAGGTGGACCTGTGGTTAGAGGTCCTGTCAGGTAGACAGTGAATGTAAACCATCCCAAGCGAGGTCCCTCTGATCAGGGCCCTCACTGACTCACTTCAGCTACCGTTTACAAGTCCAGGCTACCACTCCATTCTGCTTCTGAGCAAATACCTAAAAACTAAAGGTTTTCATTATGACTTTCACTTTTTTGCTTTTTTTTTGTTTCTGTAATTACTCATAGAAATCAGGAAAACAGCTTATTTACTAGATTACCAGTTCATAATTCTGTAACTGCCAAATGGGAGAGATACAAAAGGAGGAGGCACGTGAGAGGGGGCTCAGAGTCTCCACGTGCCATCTGAGCACACTGATTTCAGGTGCCTCTGGGATGTCACTACCAGGAAATTCCCAGAACCCTCCCCTTTGAGGCTTTCACGGAAGCTTCTTTGCCTAGGCATGAAGTGTTACCATCTGGGGTCTTGCAAGGATTTGTTTTCTCTGCCAGCTCAAGAATTAAAAGGCATGTAGCAGCAGAGAAAAATCTCACACAGCAGAGGGGAGCAAACAGAATCAACAGTTGAAGGAAGTTGTTTATTGGGGGTGCGGAAACAGGCATGCAGTTGGCGCCCACAGGAAAGACCCTCCAAGCAAACAAGGACCAGGAAGTAAAAAAACAAAAACAAAAACAAAAACAAAAAAACGAATCTCTTCTCCAGGGCTGGGTTTTAAAATCTCTGAAGGTTCTTCCTCTCCTAACTTAGGGTTGGTCAATTTGAAAAAGGAAGGCTGGCTGATTGGCTCGCAACTGTTGTATAAACATGTCCTCATCTGGCCTTGAACTTGCTCAGCTAGTCCATCAGCTGGGGGACTATTGGTAGAGGAAGAAGCCCACAAGCCCTTTGTTTTAAGCTGCCAGGTTTTTGTCTCAGGTCAGGAGAGTGAGGAAGAAGCCAGCCGTCTTGGAAGTTTGCCACCTTTATTACCTGAGTCATGGCCTCTCTTCCTATCTGTCTGCCTACCAGTGAGTGTGTCTAATTCCATGTCCCTCAGAAGGATTGAGTCATGGGGCTTCAGTGAGGAACAAAATTGTCAACCTCCCTTCCTTCCTAGAGGTGCATACATAGGCGGGTCCCATCCCAAGACCTATCTCAATATCATAAAAAAGACAATCACCACTTCAGAGATTGCAGGAGATTTGAGAGTGTGTGCCAGAGAAAAGGAGTGATGTCACATCCATCATACGACATTCCCTCATCTGACAGTGCTGACTAAACTCCTGTTACTACCAGAAGGGACTTCCGAGATAGATAAAACTTGAGGCTCAAAGGATGACATTGATGATGCAAAACCGAACAGTTGTTGTCCATAGGAGCTCAAGAGAGGAGAACCAATGTTTTCTGGGAATCTAAAAGTAACTTGTAGGTGGGGAGAACAGATGGAACATGAGGGGGAAAGGTGGCATTTTTTTCACACATCCTAGTGATTATGAGAATGAGATATATTTTATTTCCATTGACACATTCTCTCTCCCTCCCTCCTTCACTCCCTCCTTCACTCCCTCCTTCCCTGTCTCTCCCTCCTTCCCTATCTCTCTCTCCTTCCCTATCTCTCTCTCCTTCCCTCTCTCCCTCCTTCATTCTCTCCCTCCCTCTCTTCCTCCCTCCTTTTCCTTTCTCCCTCCCTCCCTCCCTCCCTCCCTCCCTCCCTCTTTCTTGGGGGTGACCCCTGTGGTAACCTGTCACCACGTAGGCTTTGGTCACTTGAAAGTGTATTTAGAGTTGTGCAGCATCACTGTCCTCCAACTTTAGGACATTAGCAGTGTGCTCCTCAGCATTCATTACACTCCCGATACCCACTCGATGCTGATCCCCAGGCCTGGGCAACAAGTCTGTTCTCTGCCCCTGGAGATTTGCCTTTTCTGAGCACTTCACACAACCGTTACCATAGTAATTCTAGCATTTGGGAACCTGATGTAGAAACATTCAAAGTTTAAGGCCAGTCTGAGGAACTTGGTGAAACTCAAGAAAGAGTTTTAGAAAGAGAGGAGAGGAGAGAAGAGGAAAGCAGAGGAGAGGGGAGGGGAGCAGAGCAGAGCAGAAGAGAGGGGATGGGAGGAGAGGACAGGGGAGGGGAGGACAGGAGAGGACAGGGGAAGGGAGGAGAGGAGAGGAGAGGAGAGGAGAGGAGAGGAGAGGAGAGGAGAGGAGAGGAGAGGAGAGGAGAGGAGAGGAGAGGTTGAACAAAAGTCCAGAAGACTTGCCTCTCTTGCCCTGGGGTTTGGAGAGACAGGGCAAAGGATTCACAGAATGCCTGGGTATTCCACATCTGTAATCGCATGACTTTTCCTGTCAGTGGAGAGATTAAAACAAATATTAAATATCTGTCTTAAAACAAATATTAAGTTCAATTCATTGGAAGAAAAATGATGATATAACTTTCTTCTTTCGTTTGGCTTTCAAGAAATCCTAATTAACATGCTCATTACTTCGCTCCTGCAGGGCAATTTTTTTCACCTAGTGGAAAGGGGGCAATTTACATTTATTGAGCTTTTGATTGCTTCTTGGAGCAGAGAGGGATTCAGAACCGCAGTGGCTGAGACCTTTGCTCCTTCATTGTCAGTTTAGAGGAACTTGGAGGAGGAATGAAATGGAAACAGACTTCTCATCTAAAGTTCTTACTTTCTAAAGCTCTTGCTTTCTCCGGCCTCAGCAGAGCTCCAGGGGCAGCACTAATGATGTTTCGGGTGACATCATTCTCTCTGGAGAGGGCAGAGCCTGTGTACTGCAGGATCTCAGCCACATTTCCAGCCTGCCCATTCCACCACATGTCAGCAGTCCCCACCAGTCAGGACAACCAAAAGTGTTAACAAGCATTGCTCACAGAACCCTGATGACAAAATTGTCCACCAAGAGTCCTGCTTTCGTTCTTTCTCCTTCAACTTGGTCCTAAATGGTTTCCACATGGAAGACACTGGGACAAGTCCTTCAGATGCTTTCTGTACTCACCTTTCAAAATGTAATGAGAACCACCTTAAGTATCTCTTGAAATGAAGGAAGGTTCTGACTCAGCAGCTTTAGGAAAGTCTTACACTGGGTTGAATCAACAGTGTTGGTGCTCGCTCATTGATCGCACTCTGGGGCAAGACTGTGCGTGGCTCTGTCTTCAGAGCCCATTGGGGACTCTGCTATGAAAATGAGGACAAGGCTGGGCAGCTCACACAAGGAAGACAGGACTGCTGCTGCTGGAGCCTAGAGTCAGAATGGAGGGGTTTGGGGCTAGGGTCTCTGTTTTCTCTTCTCATCTCCCTTCTCAAGAAACAGTATGATGACAGCTTCACCTGAGACTCACTATCAGAATCACATTCTTCCTCTCTCAGACAGAGCCATGCCAGTGTCTTGGAGCCTTCTGCCACTATCCCTGTCTGCCCAAGAGCCAGCCTGCTCCATTAGCTAGACTTCCCAGTCCATCGGTAGATGGTCAGAGCTGCAGCTAGAGTGGGGCTCCCTTGCTGCTTAGCTTCCTGCCCTGGCTGTCTAGTTGCTCTCAACTTTATCTATTGCTCGACTTCTTAACCTGGCTTCTTCCCCTAAAGTGGAAAGTGGGTTTTGGGACTAATGTAGGAATGGATGGAAAGGAAATTACAGCCTAGCTTTAGCTTCTGGACTGTGTGTTTTTATCACAGCTAGGGCATAATTATTAAATTATTTTGACAGGAGGAAGACTGATATCCTGAAGGGGAGAAAAGGAGTGTGGTAGAGTCTCTGCCTTTGGCAAGAGCGTGACACTCAGCATCCCCAGAAACAGGAGGAATCAAGCTCATCAATAGCCAAGCAGGCTGCTGGCCAAGCATAACACATGAAGCAGGATAACGTGTGTGCCATGAAGAAAAGGATGGTGCTGTCACAGCAGAATAACCCCCCTCCCCTGGCTTTGCCAACAGTCTGTGCCATGTCCTGTCCCTTCTCCTCTGAGCTGGGTGAGAGTACCCCGCCTCTTGTGTTACGTAGCTCCCGTGTCTTTTGCCTGAGTCCCGGTTTAAGGATGCTCAGCCTGTGTAGGAGGATGCTCAGCCTGTGTAGGAGGAT
>NW_021604603.1:353699-430439 GCF_004785775.1 Grammomys surdaster | reverse complement strand
GGAGGATGCTCAGCCTGTGTAGGAGGATGCTCAGCCTGTGTAGGAGGGCAATTTTTAGCCTGATGGAGCAAGCTTTCTCAGAAGTGCCCCAGAGTAGATGCTCTAGGCTTTGTGGGCTTTCTGCTCTCCCTGGCTGCTAGCTAACCTCTGCTGGAGCATCAACGCAGCAGGGCCATGTGTGGCTGTGTCCTACTAATGTGTATTTGAAATCTGAACCTCACCTACCTTTTCTTCAACTGTCGCAAAATATTTTTCTTCTGATTTTTCTTGCCATTTCTTTAAAAAAAAAAAAAGCAAAGCTATTTTTTAAAACACAGGCTGTTTGTAGCAGTAGTAACAGGTCACTACTTGTTGGACCTGGCCTCAGTTTGCAGATTGCTAACCTTTGACTTTGGAATCCACTGAGTTCCTCCAGGACATGGGTGAATACTTACAGCAAGTGATAACGAGGCTATCCCTACCCTTCTACTGGTCCCCTCAGTCTGTATTGCTCTCAGGAGCAATGGTCATTCCCATGAGGGGCTAGTATATCTTGGGTGTCTGTGACTGGGCCGGCTGTGCTTCCTCCTGCTCCTTGTGTGTTTTAAAGGCAAGCATTCTGCATGCCCAGGTTCTGGGTGTGTCTTTGGAGATTCATGGCTTTAGGCCATGCCTGAGCACCTTGCTAGCCAGAGATACGGTCAGGTCTGTTGCCTGTGTAGCTGCTAATATTTTGCAGTCTAGGCCTAGACTAGATTACCAGGGAACAGGGATCCCCCATATTTATAGGTTTGTCCATGCACACATTATTTCTTCCTAGTACTTAAGGAGAGATATACTTGGGGTGATTGTAAGCCCAGAGACTGTGGGTGGCTGCAAGTCAGAAACTCCCTAAAATTCTTGGCCCTGAGGATCAAAGGAAGGTATTTATGGGCTAGCCTTAGCCTCTGGGCCAATCCTCATTACAAATAGAGCATAATTATTGAATGTTCTTGACAGTGTACAGTATAACAGACTGGTATATTTTGCATAGTAATGGTATGTTTACATGTGTAGAGAATATACACAGTACTTCTGTATTGCTTTTTTATACCTTTTTTCTAGAGAAAGTAGGTCAGACCTTTATTTTGTTTTATTTTATTTTTTAAAGACAGGAGCTATAATTTATGTAGGTCATGAACTCACTAGCCAAGAGTGACCTTGAATCCCTGATCCTCCTGCCTCTACCTCCCAAGTGCTGACATGGCAGGCGTGTACCACTAGGCACAGTGTTTTAATACTTTAAAAATACAGTTTTGTAGATGTAGGAACTGCAGTTTAGAGAAGTCAGGCCTCACTCACCTGAGAGACTAATTTCTGCCCCCCACCCCTCCCCACTTTGTCTAAGAGCAAAGGGTGACTAGGTGATGAAGTAATTCTCCAGAGAAGCATGACCAATCTCCCCTCCTCCACATTCCTCCCCTCAGCCCCTCCCTGCCAGACCCCTTATATACAGTTCTCCAAGCCCTGCTCACCCTCACAGTCTTCTCCTTTGGAAATCGTTTCCACAGCTGAGACAGGAGCTTCCTACCCACCAGAAGACCCGCTACCGCTGACGGAGCTTGCCCAACTTCTCGTGGGGCAAGAAAAAACAGCCACTTTCACACAGCAGCCTCCAGCATCACTTCAGGACACAAGGTGAGTGGTGAGGTTTCGCATAGCCTTTGCTCTGAAGCAGTAGGCTGTTGCCTTGATTGGGGGAGGGGGGAGGCTTAAGGATAAATTGGCATATATCCACCCTTTGAATATTTATATAAGAAAAAACTGAATGAGAAGTTGCTTACTTTCTTAACACCAAGAAGACATGGGGTTGGATGGGTAGAAGGTCAGGGGATAAGAAGATCCAGGGATGAACTTCAAGAGAAGCTGGGAAGCCTCTAGTTTTTGACAGAGGAGAATGGGAAGAATTTTGACAATGGACTCTGGTCTTGGGCACCTGTTCTCTATCCCAAGTGTTAGTAATCATTCTAAGGCCAGTTTCTCTGCCCCCCTCTGCCCTTCTGGGGTTGGCAGTTTCTTCAGGTGTGAGGAGCCACATAAGAAGGCCCTTATTCGGTTGTAGAGAAAACTAGGGGAGTGGGGTGGGAGGTGTGCAGAGGAAAGAGACTAAAAGCACAAAGTGAGGTCAGCAGGAAAGACGATTCTCTGTGGTAGTCTTGAGGCAGGCAGGGTGCTGACTCGTTCTGCTTGAGGGCCCATCACACAGTCCTTCCCATTGGCACTTCAGAGAAGACTGTTTGAAGTGACTCACCTGGAGCTCATACCCTCCTCTCTGGCTTCACTTACTGGAAAGATCAATTCTTAGAGTTAGGAGCGAGTCTGCCAACTGAGGTGGCAGAAATGAGTGCGTGACCCAGACCTGCCTTCTGTGCCTCTCCCTATGGGCCTCGGTTAACCCTGCTACCTTGTGTTGAGGCATAAGGGCTGCTTGCCTCCTGGAAGGATAAATAAGGCCTGCTTAAGTTGGCCCGGTGACTCAAAGGCAGGCCCTAGAAATCAGAGGTGGAAGTGAGCTCTTCTTCCTCCTGAGTCTGGAACCTCCTGATGTGCTCCTGGATGAATTTTTCTTCCTTCCTCTTGTTCTCCTTTCTGTGGGTGGTCAGGAGAAGTGTGAGAGGGAAGGAGGGAGGTGCAGATATGTGGAGGGAGAGGAATATGGTGGGGGAGGGCAAAGTCGTACTAGCTAGTTGTAGTACTAGCAGCAGCTATTGGGCAGAGGATGGGAGGGCCTGGTACTCCGCCCCACAGCACCCTGCGAGGTTTGCAATATTCTTGTCTGGGATCTCACTTGTCCAAGGACCTTTTCAGTTGTTCAAATAAAACATCACACACTGAAAAGCTTATAAAGAAAGGATGTTTGTCTCACAGTTCTGAAGGGAGGCAAGTATCAGGCGTGACATTCGTTTGGTCCTTTAGGTTGGTAGTCCCAAAGCAGAGTGCATTGGTATCATGTTGTAGGAAGGGACAGACAAAGCTGAGCTGAACTGGCTTTCATAAAATACCCACTCCAAAGCTATCCTGTCAACCAGTAATCTACACATTCATGGGTTCACTCAAGAGGCCAGAGATCTGGTAACCTAATCCCCTCTCAAAGGTCCTACCACTTCATACCTCGCTGGAGGAAGTAAATCTAAATATGAATTCTGGTGGAGACATTCAAACCACAGCGTTTCTCCAGCCTCTGGCATCTCATTTGTGTGTTCCTAAAGGTAGCATGTACCTTGGAGCAGTGTGTGTGTGTGTATGTGTGTGTGTATGTGTGTGTGTGTATGTGTGTGTGTATGTGTGTGTATGTGTGTGTGTGAAGTTCCTAGTTAGAGGTTGACGTCAGAGTAAAGCCTTTCTTTCTTCAGCAGGGGCACGGGCCCTTTCTTCAATACAGATGAGCTTGGGACTACAGGTTCTCCCCTGTCTGAGCCTAATCCTTCTTGTTTGGAACCAAGTACCAGGGCTTCAAGGTCAAGAGTTCCGATTTGGGCCTTGCCAAGTGACTGGGGTGGTTCTCCCAGAACTGTGGGAGGCCTTCTGGACTGTGAAGAACACTGTGGTGAGTGCAGGCTTATTCCGAACCCTTTCGCGCTGGGTCCCCTACTGGGAGAGGGTACTTTTTCAGGATTCTGGTTCCCTTTCCAGGTTGTTTAATCAATCTCATACATAAGGACCCTGTTGAGTTCAGGAGGATCAATAAGCCTCATGTTACATCCGAGGAGATTGGAGCTCAGTCATCCATGGGCAGCCTCCAGGAAAAGCAGCAGAGCCCTAGGAGAGTAAAGGAACCCCTGAGTGGCTTAGCTTCATCCTGGGTGAGCTCTGGCTCTGAGTTCCAGGACCAGGATGAGAGGCAGGTCTTTTGAGAGTCCTCTAAGAGAAAGAGACAGCTATGGAGATGAGCCCTACTCTTCATAGCTCTTAAAGCTGAAAAGTTTATTTCCTATGTCACATATGACCAAAGGAAGCACAGGTCTCTTTTCAAGTCTGTGGTCAGGGTCTAAGAACCCTGGGGGTCCTGTTCCCATTTGGGATGAGCAAGCATAGTAGTTTTCTGTAGATGGGACCTGTACCCTTCCCCCATGATCTAGTTCATTTTGTCCCTTCCTGGGTCCTCCTTTGGTCCCTCTAGCCTCTGCAGTCTCACTACAGAGGGATGGAGTCTACTACAGTAGGGATGGAGTTTGACATTGGGGACAGTATATTGGCAAGACTGGCTCCTATAAAATTCCTTAACCTGGGAACATCTTTTCTTTCTCTTCCCAAAGCAAACTCAGGATGACATCACAAGCGTCCGGCTGTTGAAGCCACAGGTTCTGCAGAATGTCTCGGTAATCAGACTGGAAGGGGATAAATCTCTAAGAGGGGTCTATGGCAGTCCTTTCCTTCTGCTTTGCTAGGACCCTACACATGGACATGAGGCAAAGTGGTTTCAGTTTGGGGTTATTTCTCTGTGAGTATGGGGTGGTGGTGGAAATTGAAGTCTATAAATATCATTTTCCACTCAGTCTGACACTTGCCGGCCATCTTTCTTTCGCTTCTGTAAACACAGTGAGCATCTACCAAAGTGAGCCCGCCTTTCACCTCTATCCTTTTCTCTTCCGTGTTACTATCCCCTTACTATCTGTCTAGACAGTCTGTGAGCATGAACAGACTGATCCCTCCCAGGTGCCAAGTTTCAGGAGCAGAAAGAGCCAGGCAGCGTTTGCTGTGTTCAGGGTACCAGGTTTCTTATTCTTCTTCCAGTAAATTTCCTCCTAACTCTCAACTATGAAGTCAAAGTTCAAATGCTTTTCAGGATCCATCATATTAATGAGGCCGTATAGTAGAGAAGAAAGGGACTATCACCTGGGTGGTGAGCTAGGAGTCCTGGGAGTTAGCCTAATTGCCTGAGTTACTTAGGGGTGGGTAACTTTTTTTCTGGGGCCTGGATTCCTGCTGTGAATCACAAGCTGTTCCTCAAGACTCCTGCCATCTCTTCTGATCTATCCAGTACCACCATCATTTCCAAGGAGACCCTGTCGTGTTCATTTTTACCTTGGGTGGTACATTGACAAAGGCTTCAGTGGTTTGCTTCTTCCCCAGGATGCTGAGAGCTGTGACCTTGCCCACAGACTGCTGAAGTTCTACTTGAACACTGTTTTCAAAAACTACCACAGCAAAATAGCCAAGTTCAAGGTCTTGAACTCATTCTCCACTCTGGCCAACAACTTTATGGTCATCACGTCAAAACTGCAGGCTAGTGTGAGTCGATTGTGGCCGGAGGCTGGGGAGTGAGTGCTTGAGAACCTGCCCTCCATTTATCTAGTCCTGGCTTCTTTTCCCAACAAAGAGTAATGGGGAACATGGGAAAAGGCTATATAGGTTCAGGTCTGTGTCTATCCTGATCAGATAAGGAACCCTTTCGAGGTACTCTGGGCTTCAGTTTTGTCATCTATATAAAATGGGGGTGACATTTCTACCTGTAGAGGTTGTGAGGAAAGATAACAGTCCTGACATATGCTGGGAGTCTGGCTCTGGCTGACTCTGAGGTGTAGGACTCTGATCAGTCCTTGCAGGATTGGAGAACCCTTCCCTGTATCACCAGGAAGAGCAGGAGAGGCTTCCACTCTGATCTAACTTTAGGAATTTTTTTTTTCTGGTAAGCAGAAGGACAATGCCATGCTTCCCATTAGTAAGAGTGCACACCGGCGGTTTTTGCTGTTCCACAGAGCATTCAAACAGGTAAGGCCAAGAGCTGGGAGCTTCGTACCCAACAGAAGCAGACAGAGGAGTACCCTAGAGACTTAATGCAGAACCGAATGTAGGTGCCTCCTTCAGGTTTGTCCCAGATCTACCTGGCCTGGGAGAATAATAATAAGCATCTGCTTTGCATACATCAATGTAGCCTTTTTTTTTAACTGTTAGTTTTCAAGGGGGAAATGCTATTATATTTCCTTACAAGATAATTTCATGATTGAAGAATTTCCCTAAGAGAAAAGTAGGTCCCTGATGTCAGAATTGAGAAAGAAGTTTGATAACTCACCTTCAAACAGATCAGCAACATTTCTACAATGTTCAAGTGGTCTTGTTTATGAAAAAGATATAGAAAATTTTATTATACCTCTCTAAATTAACACACCAAAGAAAACTCAAACTTAAACCCTAGTACCCTCACCCTCAAAGAAAACATCCTTGATTTTGAGCACTTGATAGAGGAGCAGATGTAGCAGTCTACAAATACATGGTGGAGTATAAACTTGAGCTCACGTCAGCACAGTGAATTCCCCACATCTTTCCTAGGTTGCATCCAATATTCTTATATTCTGGGTACCATGTTCTTCTTCAGCCCTTTACCTACCACTTAGTAGCCTCTTTGTCCTCACCCTGGAGACCAATTCACATAGTTGAGGTACAAGCGTTGGGTGGATCCATTTATCAGAGGCCATGCCACAGGTGATTCAGTTAATTTGGAGTCAGGTCTATATGAGGCAGGCCGTGTTGGAAGGAAACTGTTCTCATTGTTAACATAACCTGACCCCCAACTCTCCATTTGCTGCAGTTGGATACAGAAGTGGCTTTGGCGAAGGCCTTTGGGGAAGTGGACATTCTGCTGACCTGGATGCAGACATTCTACCAGCTCTGACTGCTAATCCGGATAACTTCCTCTGTTCTCCATGCCATATCAAGGCGTTGTTTATAGCCTGCTGTCCTCAGGGCACTTCAGACCCTTGGCCATGGAGCCCGTTGTTGGCTCAGGCCTCTCCTCAGACCTCACTCTTCAGTCCAAGCATCAGCCATGGATGACACCTTTGGAAGCTCCGACTGATCCACAAGTAGATTTGCATATTTATTACAGCCCTATTTATTGTTACTGTTTTAGTGGAAACTATTTATTTGTGAGACCGGAAGTTCCATGAAAACATCAGAATTCAGTGCCCCAGGCTTGTACCTTACTTCCTGTGATCTGGCTCAGCATGGGGGCAGTGGATGGTTGCTCAGTAAATATTTAATATGGACTGATTTTTAATTTTTTTCTCTGTCTTGGATTATTTGGGAAATATGATGGGATATGAATCTAAACATTAGTGCATGGAAAACATGAGGAACAGAGTGCCGGACTGGAAACCAAGGGCACTGATTTGAGATTTTACTTGTCTTTATGTGTGGGGGTGTTTTGCCTCATCTCTGTGCACTGCATGCATGACATGCAGTATCCTTGGAGGAGGCATGAGAATGTCAGGTCCCCTGAGAATAGAGTTAGAGGCAATTGTGAGCTGCCATGTAGGTGCTGAGGATCAAACCCAGGTCTTCTGGAAGAGCAGCCAGTGCTCTTTACCTCTGAGGTGTTACTCCTGCAAAGGATGCTGGTTTGAAGAATAAATGATGAAAGCTACCATCTGGGCTAAAACAAAGATTCATACTTGACATTCCACCTTATCCCTGAATACCCATCCACCCCTCTACCCTGTTTCTCCAGGTACCCCTCTTTTCTTAAGATACCATTCTCTCCTTATCTGTTTAATATGGCGTGTCAGGCAGATGGTGACATTGTACCTGGATGCACGGTCAACCTGGGATGATAGTCCCTGCTAAGAAAGCAACTCAGGTAGCCACTCTATTCTATTTCTGGAAAAGTGTCTAGAGAACTTCTGTTGTTTATCTGGGAAAGGCCTTCTTTTCAAAGGCAAGAGCTGGAATTCTCTTGCCTCAAGCTTGGGTTGAACTTTGCAGCTGGTGTCAATTCAAGAGCTGTGACTACACTTTGTTCTAAACTTCAGATAAGAAACGTGTGCGGAGGTGGGGTATTTCTTCCAGGCCAGAAGTGCTAGTGCCGCTCCTCTGACCTTTTGGGATCCCCAGGGTGCTTTTCTTCCATGTCTTGCTATGTGTTGTCTGATATTGGCAAGAGAGGGGTGATAGTTTGGGATAGCTAAAATAGCTCCAAGTTAAGGTACTAAGATATAGAAGAAGATAAGGAGACTGCAAAGATTTTCTAAAAGCTGAGATATGCTAGAGTCAGGTTATCTGTACCAAGTGATAGGAGATTAGAGGGAAGAGGATTCATGTGTGTGTGTGTGTGTGTGTGTGTGTGTGTGTGTGTATCACCAACACTAACAAAAGCTTAGTTCTAAAAATTAAGAATAAGTCATCATATCAAGTAAGCTACCCTTTGCCATGAGACTCAGGAAAGACAGAAACTCATTACCCCCTTTGGATCAGGGCCTGGAAGTGTTGGCTATACTTATTGTCTAGCCTGATATCACATGAACTAGGGTTAAGTCAGCAAAGACCATGTGACCAAAGACAGTGATGAACCACCTTGCAGGTCCCATCAGCTGTTAGATGGTACAGAAAGGACAGCTGGCATCATGACAAATGAATGCTCTGCCTGTCGCATTCAGAATGTTCCCAATGAACGCAGGGGGCTTCAATGGGGTAAAAAAATTAGCTTGTAATTGATCATTCTCAAGGCATTCAGATAGTCAGGTGAGAGTCGAGTTAGGGTATGGGACAGAGGAGGTGACAAAGATCTTATAAGCAAAAAGTGCATCAGCAAACAAGCAGGACTCATTGGCATGAAGGTCTAGGTCCTGGGAGGTAGCTAGGGAGATGAGGTGGGCCAAGAATATTGATGTAATCGTCTGAGTCAGGGTCTTCCACGTTGACAGCAGGCTGGTGGCACAAACTCGTGTAGTCACAACTCATCTTCAGAGGTGGGGTCTGGGGCCAACAAGTTTCAAGTACCTGGGAACAACCAAAGGAGTGTCACTAGCTCTGGCTGGGTGATTGACTCATCCCTTGAGGTGGATTTACACTGCAGGAAATGAAGGAGCAGGGACAGAGTTGCTGAGCTCCAGAGCGCAAAGGTGCGGGATTGGCTGAGCGCCACTAAGTGGGCCAGTCCTGGGGCTTCTCAGGGTGCAGTCCCACTCCAAATAACTGGAAACCACTTCATTCTATTGTGGGCAGGACACTTTGCATGGGGTTCAGATTGAAATCAAAGGGCTGAGCAGTGTGAAGGAGGCCCACCTGCAGAAGTCTCCCCTTGGGGATAAAGGGATATGACTTGTTCGGGAAATATGCATCTTCTCAGGCAACCAGTCAGAGGTAGGGTGAATCACTTCTTGTACCTCTGCAAGGACTTGGAGAGGCCATGACATGGTACAAGAACACATTCCAGCAAAGGGCTGGGTATCAGAGGAAGACTGCAGACCACGTGGGCATGATGGTGGTTCTCTTCTCCAGTTCTCAGAAGACCAGGCTATGTCAACACTAACATGGCACAAGTACTGCAATTCTCACAGAAGAATGCCACCACAGAGACGTCAATCAGTCATCTAAACAAAAGTTCTAAGAACTAGAAGGGCAGTCCTCTGAATGCAGGAAGCATCTGTTGTAAGGGACATCTACATTTTATATTTTACCAATGAGAGAAACAGCAGAAGGTTGCTTCAAAAAACACATCTCCCACTGCATGTCAACTTATTTGGTTTAAAAAAATAAAAATATTCACTATGATATTCACTATGAAGAGTGAAATAAGCCATTGAGCATACATACTTTGTATATTTGATACACACATATAATATATGATATATGATATATGATATATGATATATGATATATGATATATGATATATGATATATGATATATGATATATGATATATAATATATAATATATATATATCCATCCCTTATTGAGAGAATGATACAGGGTTAGCTTTCAGCAGGAGGCAGTCCATAAGAGGTTCTGTGAGCTTAGGGCAGAGCCACAATAAAAGGCAGGCTTTTGGGTCGAACATTCAGAAGCCCAAGCTTTGAAGACTGGTTGTGTGTGAGAGAGAGAAGGGGGAAGGGGAATACATTCAAACGGCTGGAGGTGACTACAGAGCTAGGTAATATTCTTCCCCTTTTAGCCAGATACACGAACATTTAATCAATATATTTCCAGCCAGGCATGACATTCATATCCTCCCTTGAAGGCAGACATGACTTCATGGCAGCTAATGGGAGGCAAGTGTTAGTGAGATATGAAAATTCAGGGTCATGATCCTAAGGAAGCCATCATCCTGTGGGTAGAAATAAGAACACTTGGTTCTGGGGGCTAAGTACTAACCATGGACCAGGAAAGTTGGCTGGAGTTATTGGAACAAAATGTCCCTGGATGACCTCATGGATTAATCTTCCTGTCCCTCTGGTTTGAACCCTGAGGGTTTTGGGGTCTGTTGTATTTAATTAATTTATACTAATCAATACACACACACTTGGTGCCCTTATTAATATTTTTCTGACTACAAAACCCAATGTTTTAGTCTTTGAGAATGCTCAAAGAAGGTTCCCTTAATTTGAGGAAACAAAATGACACCTGCTGTGTTGAATGTCTACATCTCTGCCCAGGCACTTTAGATAAAGCCTAGCGGTCACACTTCTATCACTTCCTCTCGTTTTTTTTAAAAGAGATGTCTGAAATGCCTCCCTCACAGAGGTAAAACTGTCTCAGTAGCTTCCACCCTATCTAGCCTTTCTAGAAACCTAGCGTCCTTTTACACCATAGTCACTGCAATGGTACCTTCCCTACTAGACTGAAGATATCCAGCATCCATTTATCCAAAAAGAAATGCTTGACCAGGTAACTAAGATATCTACAGATATCGCAGGGGCCAGCCTTCCAGAGGGCTTCAACCCAGGGACTGGATACAACCGGTATCCAGTCAGCGTGGGCTAGGGAGGGCGGAGCTTACCTGCGGCAGGGCGGGGGACGCTGTGGCTGCGGCGTGGAGGAGTGGAGCATCCGCTGGACCTATGAGACAGAAGAAAGCGGTGAGGGCCCGGCCTTCCCTCGCCTGGTCAACCACCTGTCCCCGGTTCCCTGCTGGTCTCCACGCCTCCCTGGAGTGTGTGCTCACCCACGCTGTCGGGTCCCCGTGCGCGCCGGGGGCAGGCGCTGTAGATATTGTTCTGCGAGCGCGGCCTCTGTGGGGCATCGCGGCGCTGTGAGGGGTTCGGGCGGGAAGCCCCCCGGCCTCGCATCCTCATCGCCCGTCGGCCCGCTCGTCTGGAGAAGGCTTCAGGAGGTCACCAGGAAAAAGAGAAGGGCATGACATCAAACACAAGTGGCCACCTGCCTCTACTTCCCCAGACTGAGGGCTACACACCTCTATGATGCCTGACAGGGTGCAGAGCGCAGAGCAAGGGCAAAGTACTTTTAGACTCCACTCCCACCCCAGCTCCCTGGAAATCCAAGCTGGATCTGAATGCTCTGGGCTCTTGTACCTCAGGTCTCCCAACCAAAGCCCAGAGCCTCAAGTGGCTCACCTCTCCTCCTTTGAACCGCTCTTTTTACCACTAGTCCCAAAAGAACCAGCAAGAGAAAGCCCAGGAAGGTTGGAATCAGGATGTGAAATTCTGGGATGGGGATGTGAAGCCCTCGGTCTTCTCTCCCATACTGTGGGCCGTGGTGGAGTGTCCTTGGCCGGGAAAAGAGAGAGAGGGAGGGAGGGAGGGAGAAAGAGAGAGAGAGAACTTAAACGAGGAAAGGAAATTTAAAGACTCACCCTTGAATGGCCACCTTTCTTTGGAGATGACTTAGAGTTGACCCATTGTTAACAGAATTTCCTCCATCACCCCCAAAGAGATTTGTTTATGGGGTCAGGAGTCTTTGGTTCAAATTCAAGTTCCTCATTTTATTGGTTTTGTGGTCTTGAGCGAGTTTTAATTTCCCTGAACCTTATTTCCTTATAAGTAGGCATCATAAGAACTGTACAAAACTGTACCGACCAAAACTAAGGGAGGTGAAAAGAATTGAAGGCAGTTGGTCTGTAGCAGGATCTGATACGGCTGCTAGTCCCACAGTTAGAAACCTCGGCATAGGAAGACTTTCATTAACCAAACCTGGACATTCCGTGTCTTTATCACAGTTGGCATTAAAGAAATGTTTATTACATAGATTTCTGATATAGGAACTAAGAGTTCTGTTTTCATTGAAACCATGTAGATTTTATTCCCTCAGTTCCCTCACTTACAGGATCCAAATGTTTCTGAGAGCCTTTTTTCTCACTAACCAGTTTGTATTTGCTCAGGCAAATACTTGTGGGTTTTCATAAACATTTGCTTTAATGCTGCCCCCTAGTGGTTCATTGAGGTCCGATATTTAGAACAATGCTAAGCAATAGACACATTTGTCACATAGTGTTAGCAGCATTAAGTAGGAAAAGATAAAAATGAGAGTAACTTTAGTGCTTATTAATTAGTAAATACTTTTAATTACTTGAAATGAATTAAAAACTTTTATCATTTAGTTATACATTACAACAGACCTGAAAGAATCTGTATGATTGAAAGACTTGAGTCTTTCTGTAAGATCAGAACTAGGGAGTTGCAAAGAATACAACATTAGAAAACTTTGCTAATTAAGGTCGAAGTCCATCATGACTGGATAGCCTCTGGGCCCAGCGCAATACGAAAGACTCCCTTTATTAGTGGGACCCACTGACCTTATCTGGGGAATTCTAAGCCCCACATGGGCTTCTACCTGAGGAATGTCTCAGAGCCTCAATTAGTGTGCATCAGTTTTCTTTCTTCTGATAAAACTTGTTCAGCCAGAACCTGAGATTCCTAAAATACTTCCCCATGCTAATGAGGCATTCCAGGTACCCTAAGCCCATAGCCAGTGACTTTTGCCCATCCTGGATGTTCCTACTCTCAGTACCCCAAAACTTTATAAGCCTTGAATCACCCTAAGTAAAATTGATCTGCCTCTTCATAGCTGGTCTCAGAGTGGTTAGACACTGTATGTACTCACAGGGCTTCTGAAACCACTCCCCTCTTGACACCTCTGCTCCCACTGCCCTTGTGGACCGAATTGGCTGATGTCCATGAGGGCAGGGAGAACCACAACAACAAAGCATATTCTTTGTTGATAGGACTAATGCATTTATATAGCACACTCAATAGCAGAGCATTTCTCGGTGGATTTCTGGAGACAAAGCTGAGAAGGGTGCAGGATGACTTCAGGGCTCTTAGGTGCACAGGCACTAAACATAGAAGCCTTTCTTACCCTTGCCCATGAAGTCTGGTGTGGTGGCTGTAGCTGGCCTCCAGGGGCCTGATTGCTTGCTGAGTAGAGGTCTTTGAGGCTGTGGTAGCTGGTAGGGGCGCTGGGGACTTGGTAGCTGTTACAGAAAATGCTCTGTAAACTCTGGGATGGCGGGTTACTGAAGCGATGCTGGAGGGCTGGTGAACCAGAGGGACCTCAGTCTTTGGAGTTGGTGTGGTTACTTCAAGAGAGAGAAGGGAAAGATTATATTAGTGGTAGATAACGCTGTGTTCTCCACTCTCCAGGAGGAGTGGGTCTCCTCTTCCACCCTCAAATATTTCTCCCCTTTTCCCCGTACATACCACCTCTGTTTTTGCAGTCCTTGTGGCCAAAAATGCCTTTATAGCATGCCATCTACACGGAAAACTTTCATTCATGTATGCTTTAAATATTTTCTCCAGGAAGCCTTTCCTGACCTCACAGGAAGAAGCACTTTCTGTCTTCTGAACATACTTTTTTTTTGTGCTCATATATTCTCCCCGAGTTATCCCAGTCAGTCATACTCATGGATCTATGATCTGCCCAGTTACACCGTTTCTTTTGACCCCAGCAGGGTCTCCTAGTGCAACAATGTTTATTAAAGTCTGGAACTCCTCTGGTATATGTTAAGATACTTGGAAATGTTAGTTTGATAGTCATCTTTTAATTGCCAAATAGAGTTGTTAAAACCACTAATTTCCTGCAGGTAGAAGACATCCCTGCAGGTAGCAGGAAGCATAATGACCTCCAGCTGGCAAATCTCTGCCCAGTCTTGGTTTCTAGTCATTCAAAAAGGACCTAGGGTTTGTGAATTGGTCACTTTGTTACTTGTATGCCACCTGGTGGTGGTATGTGACTCCTGCAACTAGGGCTTGGCTTCTTAGCTGTCAGATGAAGGTCCTTTCCAAGGACGAAGCATGGGAAAGTCACTTCTGCTTTGCTAACCACTTTATGAATTGAACGAAACAAGTCTCCCTCTTTTTCCGCTCTTGACTCAATGGACTGACCTTTGGATATGATTCCAGAAGAGCTGGCATGTTCACCCATATGGAGCCACGGAATCTGATGCTGCAGAAATCTGAACAACCGTCTTGGTGGCTCAGATGTCGGTACATCTTCCCAGAATGGTTCTGGGTATTCTATTAGAGGCAAGAGGGATGCGTTGGTGATCATCAGGGAAGAGATGGGACTGGAAGTTCTAATAAGAGCTGCCTCAGCCAAGGTCATGAGAAGATGAGAATGGTCCACAGAGACAGCAAAAAAGGAACTGGGCATAGAGCCTCCCTGGTGTGCTGGCCTTTCCCTTCAGCATATCCAGCACTCCCTATAAAACCATTAGGCTGTTGGGATTATAAGTTGCTGAAGCAGTCATGCACGTGTTAGAATGTCATTGAATACATTTGGCTGAATCATTGTTTCTCAGTTTTATCTACCCAAGACCTCTCATGAGATAGGACATGTGTGGCTCCTCTGCTGGTTTCCTCAACCTCAAAACCTCTCTTCCGTCTAATGTCTAACTCTCCATTTAAGTCCTGGGTAGAATGGGCAACATACAACATCTATCTTTACTCTTTTCATCTCCTGTGGCTAGAAGGTTCTAGGCCATGGTGTCGGTCAACTGTGAAGTTAGGCTGTGTTATTCTGTGTTAATACTGGGCTGGCTAATATGGCAATAGTATGAGATGATTCTAGTTAGATGCTGGTCTCAGTTTTCTAAACACTTACCGTTATGGACATTCAGGGTGACTTTCTGGGTCTTGCCAAGGTCTGTGTTCATGCCCACACCACAGGCATAGATTCCATTGTCATTTTCTGTCAGCTGTGTCATCTCTACTAGGAATAGCTTCTTATCCAAGCATGGCTTCAGGGTGACTCGCCTTTCATATTCCTTCTTGACAAAGTTGTTGGACACCACAGTGGTGCATATTTCAGGGTTGGTCATCTGCCGGCACAGATACATCCTCACCCGTGTCTGAGGGAGTGGGCACTCGATGATAACAGATCCACCCCACTCGACATCCAGCTGTACTTCTGGGAGGACCTTCAGGGCCCCAGACACTGTGAGGAGAAGAAATTAATGCAGAAGAAGCCCTATTCTCAGATGTGGCTCTACTCCAGCCATATCTTCACCCCCACACATCTCTCCAAACCTAGTGCCAGCCCCAGAACACCTCCATTAACCCCCAGATCTAGTCATGTCCCTGTCATCAACCCAGCCTCAGTCCTACAGTGATTTCTGACTACTGACTTAAGCTCAGCTCCTTCAAGGTTTTCTGCTCACTCAGGCTTACTCTGTGCCCACCCCATGTCCTTAGCCTCAGCCTCATAATTAAACCTGAGACTGTTAGGACTTAGACATTACTATAATGCCTACACCAAAGAGAAATAGGATGCCAGGAATGGCCCCCAGTGGCACATAACCCCCAAGGGACTTAAGTCTGGGGGTGAGAAAAGTGACCCATTCTTACAGCACAGTTTCCTTCTGGGTTCTTTTTTCCCCTCAAATCTGTTCACCTACTCAATCCCCCTTTCAACTCTACTAAACCATTCAACAAGCACACATTTGATGCCTTTCATGAGTGCTCCTCTCTCATACAATAAGTCATGTGGTAAATTATACCAACAGATAGCTACTACAGTACAATGTAATAGATTCCTTGAGAGATAGATAGCTCAGAACTCTCTGAAAGCAGCAAGCAGGAGTACCTGACTCAGGCTACTTAGGAGATGGTGTCCTGGGAGGAAGGCTTTTGAAAGAAGTGTTGTCCAGCGCTCTACCCTGAATAATGGGTATGGAGGCAAACTGAGAAGGTGATACTGGTCACTATGTGGAGAACTCATGGAAGGAAAAGCAGGGTGTGCACGAGTGTGAATATACATGTATGGGTATGGTATGACATATATATGTCTGGGAGAGAAATAGATTAGGGAAGAGTGGAAGTTGTAGGTCACAAGTTCCTGACATCAAAAAGCAAGAAAAGGAAAGTATAGCATAAACCAACCCACTACGGCAGAGGGTAAAGCCACAGACAGCAATCTAAGTGGGTCCCAGCAAGTGCCTCCATATACTGAGAAGAGGGATGTCTTAGTTGCTTTTCTATTGCTGTGACAAAACACTATATGACCAAGACAACTTATAAAAAATAGCATTTAATTTGGGGCTCATGGTTTCAGAGGGTTAGAGTTCATGACCACTGTGGTGAGAGGCATGGCACCAGGCAGGCAAGTGTAGTGTTGAAGTAGTGGCTAAGAACCTATATCTTGATCCACAAGTAAAAGGGAGAGAGAGACAGACAGAGACAGAGAGACACAGAGAGACAGAGAAAGAACTGGAGTGATGTGGGGCTTTAAAACCTTAAAACCCACTCTCAGTGACACATCTACTTCAACAAGGCCACACCTCTTAATCCTTCCCAAGCAGTTCCATCAAGTGGGAGGCAAGCATTCAAACATATGAATGAGTGGGAGCCATTCTCATTCAAACCATCACAAGAATGATAATACAAAGTGTGTGTTTATAGTGTAAATCATGTGTGTGTTTAGGTGGGCCTGGAGGGCTAAGGTGAAGATGAAAAGGACCTTTCAGGTAACAAGAACAGATTGTATCAAGATGGGGATGTGAGAGAGAATGAGGCAGGGAAATCTACTGGTTTACCGATGTTTATTTATAAATGGTAAATTCTGAATAGCTTCAATGAGCTCAATCATATGAGAGTTAAAAATTAGAATATCAGTGGGCTTAGGGTGTCTAGATTAGGATATTTCTGGTAGAGGGGAGTATTGAAGGGTAGAGAGGTAGAAAAAATGGGCTAGAGATGGGGGCTAGGCGAGGGTACAGAGGAGCTGGAAAAATATACACAGGAAATGTTAAGATCTCAAAGGGAAGCTATGTTAACAAGCTTGAGGGGGAAGAGGCAGAGAGGGCTCAACCAGAAGTCCATGATCTGCCAAGGAACCTTGCATACGATACACAAAGCTCATTACTGCTGAAAACTGTTGCCAACAGAACTCATGAGATGTTTTCATGCCTAGACTCAGGCAACGGAAAGGTAACACATTCACAAAGTTCCAGCCAGCCAAGGCTGAAGACCTGATCCAGAGGTTGAGGGAATCTCAAAAATGACCAGATTCCAGGACAAACTAACTAGCTGTCTTTAGTTTATAGTAGCATCTATGACAGATTGGAAGAACAATGGGATGGGATGAGATTTCCAAGACAGAGAGAGGTCAATAGGATTCGTAGTTTAGAAGTTTGAAATGCTGGGTCTATGTAGGAGGAGCTAATGTGGGAGGAGTAAGGAGGGGAAGAGGAGGAGTTTGAAGAGGAAGAGAAAAAAGGAAGAGGAGGAGCTAGAGAGGGCAGAGATGTAGGAGGATGGAGAACCACGCAGGTATGGAGAGCAGTTGTGGTGAACAACTTATAATTAGGTTAGCTAATTGGGGTACAACTAACTCTCTTTGTATGGGCATCTTGTTATTAATCATTACCAAACATATAAAGCCTTTGATTAATCTATAAGAATTAGAGTCTCATTCTCTTACTGGGCCCGCGTGGGTAGCAGAATGGTCTGGGCAATGCCCAGCCTTAAGGAGAGAGCATGGATATTGGCAGAGCCATCTCTCACTCTGGCATCTAGTGGGTGGCAGGGCTGGTGTTTCTGGCGGGCTGGTTCTAGCTGCTGCATGCACGTGGCCTTTGGCCGAGAAACATGGTGGCTGAGCTAGGCAGAGCCACTGCAGCTTAGATAGTTGGATGAACCAGAGGACGGTTTTAATTAATTACCACAACAGGTCTACATCAGTCCCTGGGGGCTTGCTGATGCCTATGAAATTGTCTTGTCCTTGGGCATGGTGGCTCCTCTGTCTAGGCTGATGTAGGGACCTGCTTTTTTTTTTTTTTTTTTGGTTTTTCGAGACAGGGTTTCTCTGTGTAGCCCTGGCTGTCCTGGAACTCACTCTGTAGACCAGGCTGGCCTCAAACTCAGAAATCAGCCTGCCTCTGCCTCCCAAGTGCTGGGATTAAAGGCATGTGCCACCACTGCCGGGCTGGACCTGCTTTTTAAAGACACACCCCAGATGTAATTCTTGGCCATTTAAAAGTGATTCTTGGGAGAAAAGGGGAGGTGGAGAGAAGGTATCTAAAGGAACTCACCAATTTGATACTAATGTTGCAAAGGCAATTAAGTGATCTCTAGCTTATAAACTCTAATTTGGTGACTGAATTGTAGAAATAGTAGAAAAGAGGAAGGATGTATTTTGAAAAGTCACTGTTGATAGATATATAGTGGAAACACGTGTTTGAGATGTTAACGTCCTATAGCCTTTTCACAGTGCAAAAGGAGAGAGATAAGGAAGGGCCTTGAGGGCTAAGGCCGTACTGGAGATTTTCTAGGTGGGAGTAGGATTAAGCCCAATCTGAAATAGAATGCTTGAAAAAATGGGGGAGGGAACACCTGGCTTCAGATTTGAACGTTGATAAAGAGCTATAGTTTCTGAGCGTGTGTTTGTGGGACAGACATTCTCCTTAACTGAACCTGCAGCTCACTCATTCACCAGCAATCCTGGGCCCTCTCTTCTCCCCACCTTCCCAGCTCTGGGCTCATTAGGTGTGTGTCACCGAATCTAGCTTTTTATGTGGATGCTGTGGCTCTCAACTCAGGTTCTCATGCTTTCGTGGCAAGCATTTTTACCTACCTACCCAGCCCCTGACTGTAAAACTTTAAATTCCTTTTAAAAGGACAAGAGGGCTGGTGAGATGGCTTAGCAGGTAAAGGCACTTGCTAACAATCCTGGTAATTTCGGTTTGAGTCCCAGTGCCCACATGATGGAGAAAACGTCTCCTTAAGATTGAAGGACAACTCTTTTGGGTTGTCCTCTGACCTTTGTATGCATGCTGTGATACATGTCCCCAAATAAACAAACTAACAGACAACAAACAAACAAATAATGTAAAACTATTTAAAAGCACGAGAACATTCCACTTAGCAACCTGTTTCCATCCACAGTAACCTGCACGTGGACAGGCCTGGCACCTGCTGTTGGTTCTGCTCCAGGTAAGGATCCCAATTCTTTTCATAGGGCTGAAAGCCAAGTCTGGCCTTCTTAAGTTTTAGAACGTCTGTCTGCAATGAGCCCCCTTTCTGCTGCACCATTGGTTTGCTGTTCTCTTCAGCCCCCCAGTAGCTCATGCACAAACTCTGACACTGGCACCTTTAAAACCCTCAGATGATGTTTGCATCTCCTCCAGTCTTTTCTATGTGCTTTCTCAAACGCCTCATACAATTTATATCCATTTCTACAATTTCTCTTTGATCAATTTCAATCAGAATTTTGTCTCTAAACGTCCGCCAAAACTGCTCTCATCTGGGTCAACACAGCTGTCCTGGTCTGGCAGTCTCATTTGTCGTCATCTGTGGAAGTATTTGACCCACCTGAGTTCTCCTTCCTAGGACCAGTTTTTTTGTGCACCACCTCAGTGCCATATGTTATAGCTGTACCTGTGGTGGCCCATCTCTTATTCACCTCTATTTCTCTCTTAATGCTGGGCTTACACAGAGCTTGGTACCTGACAGATTCTTTGTGTCTTCCCTCTCCCCCTACACTTGCTCATTTACGCTAGAATCTTTTACATACAGATGCTGATAGGTCAGATTTCAACTAAACACATGCTTGTTTCTAGTCTTGTTTTTACAGCTCCCAACTGGCTCTTGCCCTTGGACTCCATTGTATACTTAAGATAGTATCTAACAACATCGAGAAGAGAATTTCCCATCTCTCTAAACCTGCCTGTTCATAAGAGTTTTCTATTTTGGGAAATAAAACTATCATCCAAGTGCAGGAGACCATTTCATCCTCATGGCAATGAATCAAGATTAAATTGCATGAGGTACAGGGAGACGGCTCAATGGGTAAAACGGCTAGCTTGACAGTCCAAGTTCAATTCTTGGAACCCCTGTAAAGTGCCAGATAAGTGACTGTAATCCCCTCACTCTTATGGTAAGCTAGGAGGTAGAGAAAAGAGAATTACCTGGGAGTTCATAGGCCAACTTAAAGTATGTCACATAGCAGCAGAAACAGTGAGACTCGGCCTTAAGTAGGTAGAAGCTGTGTCACTTATCCTCTGATCCCCATACATTTTATTGTGTGCTGTGGTATGCACACAATAACAATTTTAAAAGAATAAACTTTCATTCTCTCTCTCTCTCTCTCTCTCTCTCTCTCTCTGTATTTGTGTGTATGTGTGCGTGCATATGTGTGTGTGTGTGTGTGTGTATTTACCAAGTCACAATATGTATATATATTCTTATTAGTAGTCTAGGTAAATTTGAAGCTCACATCCTATTGTACTGCCTTGGGTCATTAGGGACCTTCCCATAGGGCTCCATTCAGTATCATCTGGGCACTGGGGACAGGTCTACCCCAATATTTGTAGGCCCAAGGGTATTAATAAACAAAGGCCAGAGTATCATACATACAATTATTCAAAGATATTTTCAAGGAGTAGGGATGTGGGATATGGCTCAGTTGCTAGTGTGCACACACAGAAACCTGAGCTTGAGCTCAGGCCCGTGTATCCAGGTCTGGTGGCCCATGCCTTTAATTCTAGCTTTTGAGATAATCTGCAAGAGGATCAGGAAGTCAAGGCCTTCTTCATCTAAATAGCTCATGAGAGGCCAGCCCAGGATACAGGAGATCCTGTCTTAAGAAAACAAGATTAACAATAAACTATTAATTAGAGTATTTTGTATGTTCATATCATAATAAATCCACATATTCCTTCTCTGTTGCTTATGGCACATGTGATCCCTCACCAGGCAGGCTCCGTTTGATACCTGCAACTTTCCTCGGTGATGTGATTTTTCCCACTATTCTGGAACCTCCAGTATCCTGGAGTCTCCACTGCTTTACTTCCATACCTACACAGCTACCCTCTCAGGTTCTTTGTACAGAAAATCCAACCTTGCCACACTTTGCCTAGCCTCAGAGGCTGTTTAGAACCTTGGTGCTGGCCCTCATGACCCTTTACTCTTATATTTTGTACATCTGCAAAGGCAGCTGAGTGTGAACAGAGCCAAGTTCTATTATAAGCTCGAGATGTAGTGTGGTCCCCTTGGACCACAGCTAAAACAGGATCTATGTTTCCTTGAGGAGAGCCCTGAGAAAACACTTACTGAGGTAGCGATGTTGTAGCATCATGCCCTGAAGATTCTCTTTCTTTAATTCTCCTTTCAAAGGAAAGTTTGTCAAACGAGTTTTCATCACTACATTCTCTAGTTTGGGAGGTGGAATATTGTGCTCAAGACACTTTTCCTGTTGTGCCATTGCAAAGTCCTAGGCTTCTCCTTGTGCTGGCCAGTTTATGTCAATTTGATACAAACTAAAACCATCTAAGAGGAGAGAACCTAAGTTAAGAAAATGCCTCTATACGATTGAGTTATAGGCAAGCCTGTAGAGCATTTCCTCAATTAATGATTGGTGGGATAAGATCCAGTCCAGTGTGGGTGGTGTCATCCTTGGGTTGATGGTCCTGGGTTCTATAAGAAAGCAGGCTGAGCAAGCCATGAGGAGCAAGGCAGTAAGCAGTACCTCCATATAGCCTCTGCATCAGCTGCTGCCTCCAAGTTCTTTGATGATGAACAGTGATATGGAAGTAAAAGCAAAATAAACCTTTTCCTCCCCAAAGTGATTTTTGGTCATGACATTTCATTGCAGCAACAGAAACCCTCACCAAGACACTCCTTAATTGCACTACTTTCTTAAAGAATTTAAGCTGCTTTGTCTGGACCCGTTTGGTCTGTTCTATTTGTAGCTTTAGCTGAGTTCAAGCTCCTTTCTTTGCCAAGCAGCACACTTTCCACACACTTGTGTGCTCCCTCACTGTAAATCTGGGTAGACACTGTGAGCAGTAACCATGCCATGGCATCAATGCTATGGCACATTTACATTTCCTCTGTCAAACAACTTCAGGATCATTCAGCTTATGGAGATACAGTCAGAACACAGCCAGACTCTTTATAACATGAACAAATGACTCCTGCCCTAATTGCTGATAGAGTCTTGTTCTCCTGTGAGCAGTATTTTGTTGTCATTGTTGTTGTTCTGGTCCTTTGTGCTCTCACTAGCATGACCCAATTAACCTCTGCTTATAACATTCTTGAATTTCTCTAGCTCATCCACGTCTCAAGCTTCCTCCTGAAAATAGTTCTGAAGGCCTATAACTACGAGGTCAGATGTCTCCCAACAGTAACCTCACTTCTTGTTATCAATTTACTCTGTTCATTACTTTTCTCTCATTATTGCAACAAAATATCTGATGAGAAGAAACTTCAGTGAGGAAAGGTGTATTTGCATTCAGTTTGAGGGTATAGTCCAGTGGTTCTCAACTTATGAGTAACGACCCCTTCAGAGGACGAGGGTCACCTAAGGCTATCAGAAAACATAGATGTTTCCATTATGATTCATATCACGAGCAAACTTACAGTTACGAGGTAGCAATGAAAATAATTCTATGGTTGGGAGTCACCACAGTATGAGGAGCTGTATTAAAGGGCTTGCCGCCTTAGGAAGGCTGAGAACTGGTATAGACCATCTTGGCATGAAAACCAAGGTTGCAGGAGCATGAAGCTGCTTGATTATATCCAGGGTGGGCTGGTGGGGAAATCAACAAATGGAGGAAGGTGAACACAGTGCTCCACAGCCTTTCACTTTTTTCTCTTTCTTAAATGTTTTTTTTTAAAGATTTATTTATTTATTTTATTTATGAGTACACTGTCGCTGTCTTCCGACACACCAGAATAGGGCATCCAATCTCATTACGGATGGTTGTGAGCCACCATGTGGTTGCTGGGACTTGAACTCAGGACCTCTGGAAGAGCAGTCAGTGCTCTTAACCGCTGAGCCATCTCTCCAGCCCACTTTTTTCTCTTTCTAATCTGTTCATGACCTCAGCCCATAGGATAGTACAATCTACAGTCGAGGTGGATCTTCTGCCATTGATTAATTCTTTCCGGAAACGACCTCGCAATCACAGTCAGAAGTAAGCTTGACTAAAACCTCAGCATTTCTTGATCCATTTAAATCCTCACCAAAGCTTAATTATCACAAAGCAGGTATTATTGATAAACTAAAAAGCACACTGAGCCAAGATATGATATGACGGTGCCTGGAATTCAGAAGATGCTCGGGAATGCTATGAGAAGTAGGTAGGTTTGCTATGGACTGTGAAGAACACGGTAATGGTAAACAGGGAGGAATGGTGTTCCTACAGCAGAGACAGCCTGAGAAAGGGTGTAGTAACGGGAATCTGTAGCATTTGTTCAAAGAATTCTGTTTTTCTGGAAAAAGATCTAAGGGAGCACAATACATGCAGAATATAAGGGAGGAGAGTGTATTTTAGTTAGTAGATAATGGGAGCCATTGAATGACATAATCTTAGAGATGCTTAGGACAAATGGAATAGCTGGTTTGTATGGAGACCAGGGAAGTATATTAGGCAAGGCATTAGGCACATTGTATTCTAGATCTTGGTGATCATTCAAGCGGGGTGCCTGGTAGGTGGCTGTAAGCGGAGATAAGAAGTGTAGAGACTAGGTCAGGGAGTCTCCATTTGAAGTTGTAAGTTGCCAGAGGGAAGAAGAAAGATCTACAGGAGCAAATACCCACAAGAAGAGCGAACCTTGGAGACACACGTTTTAAGGTCTCAATAAGTGATTCTTTAAGATATGTGACAACTTCAACCCTTAAAAAACTAACAGCTGTCTAGGGTGGGAGTCTGGAAGGATGCTGCCTGTGTGGGGAGGGGCCAGCACCCACCTCACAGGTCTCTATCTGTCTGCTCTGTGCCCTGGCTGCAACTGCATCTCCCCAGAATCATTAGAGCCAGAGACGGCTGTCACCCGATTACCTCTGGCTAATTCAAACCTGGTAGTTAGTCTGGAGAGTTTCCTCAGAGCACTCACCTGGCAGGAAGTAAAGTAACCAAAGCGAAAGGTTCATGGTTCCTTGTGGCCGGATCCCATCCAAGAGGCCCTGGAGTGAGGTTGACACACACCAATCACCTGAGAGCCTTCTACAACTGGGTGCTTGAAAGTGATGCTGGCCCTCCTTGAGGGGCAAGGGCTTAAAATGAGGAAATGATAATCTGTCTTGTTTGCTGGCTGGTTTTTGTCTAAAAAGGAAAACACCAGCAAACCACAGCGGAAATCAAGAGTTGAGAAAAACACGGACTGCATAAAAAATGAGTGAGCAAGGTTCAAACTCACGCCTGGAGCGACTGCCAGGCCTGGGCCCCTCTTCTCAAAGGCACCTCCCAGGACTCATATGTATTGATTGGCTTCTGAGCTAGAGTCATTTGTTGTTTCTCCATCCTCAGGACAACACAATCTCATCACCAATTCTCTCTCAACAACAAAGCCTATGTGGACCAAAGCTTGACTTGAGAGTCACCCGTTAACTCCTCCGATGAGCACTTGTGAACACCTACTATTTGTAGTGGTATTGGCCATGGATTTTGTGTGATCCGCTGCTTCTCTCAAAAATGCTTCTCATTTATCTAGAAAACAAATGGAGGTGAGATGCCATGGCCTCTGGCACCCCACCGTGCACACTATCACTCTTGAGGTCTTAGCCACAGCTTGCCCAGGGCCTCAGTTAATCTTCAGGCCTCATTCTCCTACAGTGGTGTTCAAAAGGAGCACCCCTCTGGCAGAGGCACGAGCCACTGTCTAATAAGCACAAGGACAGTGCTAAGAGTCTGGTGTGACAAGTCACATAGCAACTCTGCCCGTAGGGTTGGCAGTCTGGTCGGGCCATTGTTTGAGACATTCAGTGGCAAGGGTGAGGTCTATTGATGGAGGAGAAGCTGAGAATCACTAAAACAGTTTCAGATTTAAGACAAAATACTTTGTCCAGGCTTGACACTTGTTGGCCTTGGGCAAGTTTCCCTGAGCCTCTGCTCTCACTGGTAATTTGGGGATGGCCACTGTCTTATCTGGTGCACAGCAGAAATCACTGATGTAGAAATGCTATAAATATAGAAAACATGTTTTAGCTTTATGACCTTTCAGATGTGCAAAGCTGTAACTTATCATAGGATTCCAGGCTTTCCTTGGGGCAGGGGTTCCAGTTACCAACAGCACCCCAGTCTAGGTTTCCCAGTCACTTTTGTCCACATTATTTTAGGCTCCTTGGTGGGTGGCTGCCTGCACACCACTCCCTACTCACGCCTACACACCAGATTGGTCACATGCTCTCCAAAACACAACACAACATTGTCCTCAGCCCTGGAGGTTGAATGTGAGTTCAGAGCAGGTGCAGAGGAAGAGGAAAGAGGAAATGTGTGGGTGTGGGCTGCCTTCCCTGTTCTGCCCAACTCTGCGCTTCTCTCTCCAGGTCTCTACTAGCTCAGAGCAATGGACATGTGACATCCTCCAGCTAACAAATAGGTCAAGAGGTCAGAGGGTAATCTCTGCCTTCTGGTTAGAGTGGCTGACTAAAGGCAGTTTCTGCTAGGATCAGTGTCTTACAGTTCCCCATGGAAAGAGCTCTTTCCAGTGGTCCACACCTGTCAGATAGCTAGCTGGGCTCTCTGTTTACTTGGTTAGATGGCTAGGATTTACTTGAAGTCCTGGGGATGGCTAGATGAAGGAAAGGAGAGAGAGAGAGAGAGAGAGAGAGAGAGAGAGAGAGAGAGAGAGAGATCGATTATGAGTGAATATGCTAAGTGTCACTGTGGGTGTGAGAGAGTGTAGATGTCAGTGTATTCTGAATGTGTAAGATCAGTGTCCTGTGGGAACGTGCAGCATACATATGCAAATGAGTGCTCTGTGGTGTGTAGGCATGTGACATGTGTTCTGTGATACATGGCATGCTTTGTGACATGTGAGTATATGATATGGCTGTGAGTGTTTATATGTAATTATTATGTGTATGTATTACGTATGTCTATGACGTTCAGGAACTGGCTGTGTGGCTGAGCCTGCCAGTCAGGGTTGAAAATATATGGATGAGAGGAGAGAATTTAACATGTATAGTCTTTATTCCTTTTTGAAAAAGCAGAGGGTAAAAGCAAGAATTAGTATGGGGGCAGGATGAGGGGTTGGCCATCTACAAACCCTTTGATCTACGATGATGACCTGCCTGCATGTTGCACTGTAACTAGCCAGTATCTGATTGGAATTACAGCCCACTTCATGAGATGGAACCTGTACCTGACACTGCTCTGGTAGGCAAGGGTTCGAGACTAGATAGGCCATGGTCCTAGGGGAAAAGCAACTATTATTGTTCTGCTAAAGGAGCACTGAAATAAAATGACTCCTAATGACTCCTAGTGACATTCTGCTGTGTATAGATCTTGCTTAGCCATTATCAGAGAAGCTTCTTCTTGCAGTTAATGTGAACTAATAGAGAGACCCACAGCTCACAGTGTACAGAGAGTGAGAGACCTTGGAACACTCAGAACTAAATGGGGTGTCTCCATCAAACTCTTCCCCTCAGGGCTCAGGGATCAAAGCAAAAGGGGAGGTGGGAAGATTGTACGAGTCAGAGGGGATGGGTGACTCCAAGGGAACGCTGACTTCAGACACAACAGGACTGATACACGTATGAACTCACCGAGGCTGTGGCTGCATCCACAGGGCCTGCACAGGTTCAAACCACATGGGGTCTCAGTGCTGAGAGGCAGAAATGGATACAAACTCCCATCCCTAACTAAGAAGACATCTCCAGATGTTCAACACTTGCGAATAAAAAATTAGTTTTTTTTTTTTCCAACAGTCTTTGGGTATACAAGCCAGCAGTAGATGGCCAACAGAAAATGAACCCGGTGGTATTTTTAAGTTGATTTTATTATTGTTGTTTGTTTGTTTGTTTTAATGTTTTGTTTCATTTTATTTTGTTTTGTCTCAAGTTACTTTGGACATTAAAAACAAACAAACAAAACTAGATAAACTAAATAAACAAACAAAAAAGCCTTTTAGTTACCTCTTGCTTATTGATTATGATTTCAGGTTTTGTGTTTTGTGTGGAGTGTGCACTCTCAGAGAGCACATGCGACCAGAGGGAGGTGCCTTCCTTGTTCATAGCTACACCCAGTCATCCCTCAGGCAGTGCTTGTTCAGGAAGATGCTGGGATGAGCCAGGATGCAGAGAAGCACTTTGGGACTTGAGGAAATGGAGACATCACTAGGGAGACTCCAAGGGCTTTCCTCCTCGCCTCCAACAGCTCATATCCTTCATGTGGCGTACACATAAGTAACTGAGAGCTTCTTGGCTTGAGACAGACTCCTAGGAGACCAGAAGAAGTAGCGCTTCGTGAACTCAGGTAAGAGACTTTCTCAGATGATCCTGGGGATAAGCCCTGTCCACACAATCATTTACCCAGATATATTGAGGGTCAATCATGCCCCCCCCCAATCCTTTTCCAGGACAAAGTCTCTTGGAGAAACAGGTATTTTTGTATCCAGTTGGTAACGGTAGCACAGCATTTAGGACAGTGGGTATCCAACAAACGCTAGTCTGATTGCTGAATTTATGATTGTGTTGATTCAAAAATTACAGCTCTTTTTTTTTTCCCCGAAACAGGGTTTCTCTGTATAGCCCTGGCTGTCCTGGAACTCACTCACTCTGTAGACCAGGCTGGCCTCGAACTCAGAAATCCGCCTGTCTCTGCCTCAGAGAGAGAGAGAGAGAGAGAGAGAGAGAGAGAGAGAGAGGGAGAGCTTATTCTGTAGCCATTTTGAGTAATCATGGTTACTTACTGTAAGTTCCATGTTCCAAACATGGAAGCAGTTTCATGAAGTTTTATTGTTTCACAGAACAAAGAAAGTACGTTTTAAAAATGACAATGGAAAGATTCTTAGGATTTTCTCTTACAGAGTCATAGCTAAAATAAGGATCTCGAAAAACCTGTTTGTTCACTTATCTTTGAAGAGGAGGTGGCAGTTTAAAAAATTCTTTAAAATCCTTAGAATGAACTCACGTATATACAAAATTGAAAGCACAGACATAAGTAGTTCTCTTAATCTTTGGAATAAAAAGTTCAATATCTCAAGAGAGGGAAGTTACCTAATAGGAAAATGTATCCTGGGGGCAGGAATAACCATCTCATAGCTAACTAATTACAACGTCAAACAGCAGGGACCCTGTTGTAGAAGAAGAATTGGGTCAAGGTGATAGCACCTTGACTAGAATTGTATGATTATGTATATTATTGTTATTAAAGTAGTTTAAAATTGTGGAAGTTTAAAAACTCATGTTATTTGTCCTGAAGAAAGATATAGAAACATTAGCTCTCTCTATTGGTCATAAATACATCTTTTGTCTTTTATAATTATTTGTTTCATGAAATTTTAGTTTTACTGGGAGCCAAAGGAAGCTGGGCCAGGTTAGCAAGACTAGTTTACATGAGCACTTACTTACAAGGCAATGTGGTGCTAAGTAAATTATGTCAAAACAAACAAACCAGAATCATGAACAGTTTATATGTACATATATAATATCATACATAAGATATATTTTGATAAATCAAGATTTTGAATATTATTGTTAATTGAGATTATATTTTCTATATCTTCATTGTAAAAGTAAAACACAAGAGAGATCTTCAATAAACAAATGTCTATTAATTTATATATGGTTTAGCTTTAATAAGAAACAGTTTTTTTAAAAAAGAAATAGTTTTATATTAAGAATATGTTAAAGAAATCATATGGATTTTATGTTATCCATTATATAAAGAGATAAAAATTAATAAGTATATATTTATAATTTGTTTTTTAAGGAAATCCTTATAAAAATCTATGACATTAAGTTTTATTTATTTATTTACTTGTTACTTGTTTGTTTGTTTGTTGTTTGAGACAGTGTTTCTCGGTGTAGCCCTGGCTGTCCTGAAACTCTCTCTGTAGACCAGGCTGGTCTTGAGTTCATCGATCCCCCTGCCTCTGCCTCCAGAGTGCCAGGATTAAATGTGTACGCTGCCACCGTCTGGCTATAGTAACTATTTTTATCTTCTCATTGAACTAGTTTGACTTGAGGCCAACCTTATTAGACCTCAGAATAGCTGAGGAAACTTTTCTATAGCTTTCATTTGATTGACAGGTTGACTCTGATCTTTTTATCGCAGGTTCTTTGCCAGTGAGTATGTTTCCCGGAGACAACCAGTAGTTGCATTTTATTTTTTAATGAATTCAGATAGTCTGAACCTTTAAATGGGGCATTGTGTCAAAGGCTGTTTCCGAGGGATGCTGGTTAGTGCCTATGGCTTTGTTAGCGGTTTCTCTGATTGACTGGATTGTTGCTGTTTGTCTCATGTCAGTGTTTTCCTGGGTTACTGTGTTGGTTATGATGGATCCTTTCCTAGCTCTTCTTTGTCTGTCTATTCATTTCATAAAATCAATTCTTTCGTTTGTTTTTGTGAATGTTTTTCTTTTAGTATGCTTTTTGTTTAAATGTTTTCTTTTGGAGGGATTTAAAAATTATTAATAATAATGTGTATATGTGTGTGAGAGTGTATGCCACATGTGTCAGGTGCCTGTGGAGGCCAGAAGAGGGTGTCAGATGCCCTGGAGATTTAATAGACAGCTGTAAGCGGCTAGTCACGTGTGGTGGTGCTTGGGTCCTTTGGAAGAGCAGGACAGGTTCTTAGCATCTGGGCCATCCCTTTAACTCACTTTAAGTGTTTTCTGCAGTGATAGCATAGTTGTTGTGAACTGCTTTAGTTTGCAAATGTTCTTAATTTTCCCCTCAATTTCAAGAGATAGCTTTACTAGACATAGCCATCTTGATTGGCAGGTCTGTACATTCAGGACACAGTGCTACCATATGTCCATGTTTTCCAGTTTTTTGTGTTGTTGATGCTATTCTATCATGTTTGCTTTTGTAGGTGGGTTGGCATTTTCCCCTTATAGCTTTAATGCAGTTTCTTTGCTTTGTAGTGTTGACATCTTGACTAGGATAGATCATGGTGCAAGAGAGAGAGAGAGTCCTCCTATTTGGGGCTCTAAATGCCTCTTGTGTTTGTATGTCTATTTCTTTTTATAGACTTGGAAATTTTCCTACCATAAATTTATTGAAGAAACTAATACATTTTTAGATTTTTTTTTTACCTCAACTTTTTCTTCTTTTGTGAGGATGCTTGGGTTTGGTCTCTTGAACGTGTCCTGGGTTTTGGTCATGCTGACCAAAGAACTTTTCTTTGTATATCTGAATGGATTATCATCTTTAATTTGCCCATCCCTTGGTAGTCTTTCTTCTTCCCTTTCCAGCATGGCTTCGTTTGATGATAGCGAGCACTGTTATTATTTATTTGATTGACACTTTGACTCCCCACCTTTCTGTTCTGCTCGTCTCCGTCTTGAGCCGAAGGGTCTGGGTGGTTTTGTCTGTTGTCAACATTGCTCGACTTTTCATCTATTTCTCTAACTCTCTGCTTTGGGTCCCGTGGTAGTTTCTCACTTCACTCATCTGATTCTTTGTAACTTTTACACAGTTTTCCATTCTTTTTTAAACCTAGGACTCTGAAACATGTTGTCCAGTATTTCATCCACCATCACCTTTAGCTCTGGTCTGGGAGAACTGTTGTCTTGTGGCTGTTTTCCTCTCTCTCCCTCCCTCCCTCTCTCTCTCTCTCTCTCTCTCTCTCTCTCTCTCTCTCTCTCTCTCTGTGTGTGTGTGCATGCACATGTGTGCGTGTTTTGCACTTCCATTAGTATGATGTGATCCCTGGCTTTTTTTTCTTCACATTTCCAACACTCTTTGATGGACTTTTTTCAAGCTCCTCTGGCAAGCTAGTTCTGTGCTGATGCTTCCTGAACTGGGTACTAGCAGGGAGGTACAGCTTAAGTACGGTCATGCAGTTACTTTTACTCCAGTTCCCATAGCTCTGTGTTGCTCTGGCCATCGATCCGTCCACAGTGATTCTAGCTCTCGACTCCAGCTCTGTAGTCCAGCCAGTCTCTCTTTTGCTTGTCTTTATTATGGTAGTTGGGTTCAGCTGGAAGCAGTGCTTCCCTGGCCGCTACTACTGACCCCAGCCTGGGATGAGCACCGTAGAGTTTCTGTGGAGCAGCTGCTCCTGGCTGTTTCACCAAGATGATTTTTCTAGAGATCACCATGGCTATTTTTTTTTTCCTCTGTTACTTGTTTTCATTTTCCCATGGTCCTTTGTGTCTTTCTGATGTTCTTCTGACCTTTCTCTTATGGGAATTTGTTGCGTGTAATTTAAAAAAAAACACGCTTCTTTCTGCCTTTCCTGGGAGCTTGGCCAACACTCTGGCTCCTCCTGGCTTAGTCAACCCCACTCTCTTTGCCTGGGAGCTGCCCCTGACCAGCTCACTCTCAGCTGGCTTCTCTTGTTTCTCCTGGCTTAGCTTCGCCAAGCCTCCAGCACAGGAACTCTGGCCCCTCCCTGCTTCGTTTTGTTCCTCCCAGTGTAGCTCTGCCAAGCCGCTGTCATCAACCTGGCTTCTCTTTTCTACAAGCCTTTGTTCCTGGAGGGGGTTGTGTTACCAGCCCCACCCGAGACCTGTAAGTCGCGGGGGAAAAACACACACACATTCAGCTTTATTACTTAGAATCTGCCGGCTAGCACAATTGCTGAACATAGACTCTCCTGCCCTAAACTTATCAGCTAGCCTGTATCAGCTAGCCTTCTCTGATCTCCTTGGCTATCCGCTGGTGGCAGAGGCCATTGGTTCTAGCTTCCCAGAGATCTTACATGATTGTTTCATGCTTCTCATTCCAACGCCTGTCCAAAACAAAAACAAAAACAAACAAACAAACAAAAAAAACCCCACCTTTTTTCTTCAGTCTCCTTTTCCTCCTGGGACTCAGAAGTCCCATCTGTTCCTTCTGCCCAGCAAATTGATTGGCTCCCGGCCTCCTTTAGTGACCAAATCAAGGACTAATTAGGAAACCAGACTTTAGTATCAGCACCTCCTCCTACACGAATTCTAGTCATTTTATCTTGACTCTTCTACTTCACTGGGGCACATAGAGGCAGCTTTTCATCTGTCACCATACCCAGAAATCCTTTTTTATTTACCTTTGAGATAGAGTCTTGCTAGGTAGTGTATGTTGGCCTGGAACTCACAGTATTCTTGCTTCACCCTCCCTGGTGCTGTGCATGGGCCATCAACCTAAGGGCCTTGGAAGATTCTCTCTTGAGTCCTTGGCTTCCTTGGCTAGGTGATCTGTTCTTTTCTGCTGTAGCTTCACAGCCAACTTCAATGGTACCATTATGTAACTGTTACTCAGCACTTCTGACCCCAGTCTTACTTTCACCTTTTATCTAGTGTGCCCCTTTTCTCACTTGCATAGTCTTATTTCTGAGATAATGTTTCATTATTTCTTTTTATGGCACAGGCTCCTCAGCACAGTTGAATGCCTCAGGGAAGCTTGGATGGGGGTGTACTACAGGTTTCTTTGCCTTGGGGTCCAGCTTCATAGTCTTCATCCTAAGTGGCTTGTCTCTACCCTCATATTAATGTCTAGTGTTCTTGGAAGAATTCTTCAGTCTACAGTCTTAGAAAAGTTTTAAATGGTTAGATACTACTTCAGTTTGCAAAGTAAAGTCAACTGCTGTACCAAATGTCTCAGAACTGCTAGGTAGGCCTTGTTAATGTATAGTGATATCTTTAGATAACAGCCTTTTAAAGATAATTTCCCTTGTTGGAGGATGTTTCAGTAACTCCCTGAATGATGGGTGGCCATTCTGTTTACCATCATCAATCTCAGAGTTGCTTATTAATCTTTTGCACAGAATTAAATGTCATCCTAACAACATTCAGATCCACCTGTGACCTAGCTTCCTTCTTGTAAGGAACTTCCTTGGGAGCAGACACGCTTTATGAAGAGCACTTGCTATTGCTTATTGAAAATAATATGACATTACCTGTGACTTTAGTGACATTTCTTGGCATCTGAGTGTAGGAATTGGGGTAGGCCATGTGATGAGCCCAGGATCGGGCCTCTGGTAATTGACATGAAGCAGACACTGAATCTTAACTTCTGTTGTACACAGAGCCCTTTAGTGACACTGCAAGCAGCATGGGGATGGGATGAGGACAGTGGTATAATAGCAAGTGGCAATTAATTATACCTCTTATGGGATGACTTTCTATCATTACGAGAAGCTAAATCTGTATCCTCATTACAAACAAAATGGACTGGACATGCCTCATATTTTTCTCTGCCTCTTGTTTTCTGGGAGGGAGTCTAGGACACAGATCTAAGCTAGGGCCAGGGGATTAAGACATAGTACTGCAGTTGGTGGCCTATGAGGATTGAGCTAAAGGAAGAGCGAATTGGTTAGTATCTGTACCCAAGGCATAATGTTCAAGACCTGCTCAGCTCAGCCTTCATGGTGGCTGAGATTATTGCTTTGAACACATATCCTGGGGTGTCTAAAGTAGAAGTTAAGGTATGGGGGACAGATGCACTCTGAGCCTCCTTGGTGGAAATCATAGACTTTAATTATTAATGGACATTTCTGATTTGTTGGTTTCAGCCTATCGGTGCTGGTTGAAGTGCAGAGCTCAGAGAGGAACAGCCTTGACTTGACTATTGGAAGAACAGCTGTCCCCAGGCTCTGTCTTCCTGTTTGCTCAAACTCTCCAAATATAAGAGATTGAGAGTGTCTATTTCTTTATCTGAGGTCCACATGAGTGACAGGAAAGGGGAAAGGTGAGACCAGGAACAATCCATTTGTCTGCCTGTCTGCCGCCACCGCCGCTGCCGCCGCCGCCTTCTTCTTCTTCTTCTTCTTCTTCTTCTTCTTCTTCTTCTTCTCCTCCTCCTCCTCCTCCTCCTCCTCCTCCTCCTCCTCCTCTTCCTCCTCATCTTTTTCCTTCTTCTCCTCCTCTTGCTTCTCCCCCTGCTCCTCCTCCTGTTCCTCCTGCTCCCTCCTCCTTCTTTGAAACCAAGTCTCAATGTATCCCAGGCTGGCCTTTAATCCTAGGTAGCCCAGGATTACCTTGAACTTCTGATCCCATTTTTTACCTCTTAATATTGGAATTGTAGGAGCATACCACCATGCCCATTTAACTCATTTTCTCTTACTTTTCCCCATGCTAAAGTTTTCCCTCTAATAAGAGCAGAGGTCTTAAAGGCAGATCCCAGGCCAAGAGCCAGGAGTTGCCACATCTGGTTTGAGACTAGTTTATCTCACTAAGTACCCTTAAGAAAAATCTTTTCTCACCTGAGAATTGTGGTGCCCTTTTGGCTTGCATATGCCTTAGAATGCAGGAATTTCTTATGTTGTCTATGAGGTACAGAGGCAGGAGATACTCCTGGTAATAATGTCTCTTTGTTATCTTAGTGAAAAGACAGAATCTGGGAGGAGATGGCGTCTCTTCCAGTGATGTTTATAGAAAGGCTGTGGCCTGGCTCTCAGCATTTAGTAGGCACTGAAGCCTAGTGAGTTCTCAGATGTTTTGTTTGAATCAAGAAGAGGGGGAAGGAGAGATGGAGGAGAGGAGAGCTACACTGACATCCTATCCTATGGGTAGAAAGAGGGTTCAAATGGCTTTCCCCCCCTGAAACGAGCCCCTACTCTGAACCCTCTTCTCTCAGAGATGCTTCTCAGGCTCAACTCCTCATTTCCACCTTACTCTTTTAACAGAGAAAAGAACTCCTCACCCTCCTTCCTAAACAGGCATGACTAGGCCAGGCTTTGATGGCCAAGGAAGGAACCAGCACACCTCTGAGGACAGGAGGGAAGAGTCTAGGTGATGGGTGAGTGTGGGCTGCAAGTGGATCAGTGTGATTCTCAAGTTGATTGTCACAGGCAGGGGTGGGTGGTCAGCACTGCCTAGGCTTCCTGGGGACCATCGTGGACCTGCGCAGCTATGGTGCTGGACTGAAGCAGGAAGGCTGAGTAGGCCATGTCAGCTTCCTCCTTGGATGACTAGGGAGCAACAGAAGAGGTGTTAGTAGATGACCCGAGAGAGCAAGGATGTACACCAGATGTTCTGAGTTTACCGCCTCTGCTGGAGCAAAACACACTTCTGAGACCTCACTCTTAGCCAGCCCCCGGGCTCAACAGGAAGAGATAAATTTTGAGTAATGGAAAGTTGTAGCCTCTAAAAATATCCCCCACTGTCTCACTACCCCCTTATGCAAAGTGGGATGGAACACTCTTTGTTGGTGGGGCCTGTCCCCAGAAGATATGCTCTCGTAGTCCACAGGCAAGGTGGCCTAGGTTGTTGTCAGCCAAGGTGTCCTGTGTTTTCTTCCTCCACGACAGTAGAGAGGTAGCATGTTAGCATTGTCCTGATGACAGGGACTCATCTCTAGGACTAACTTCCACATGCTAATCCTGCTAAATGTATGATGTTTGATGGTATCAGGAGGAACAGATATAGTAAATAATGTCAGTGCCCCAGGATCAGAAGCAAAAGGACATCATAAGAAACCTTAGGAAGGCAAGATAGGAGAGTACTTTGCAACCCCATGGTAGGTAGGAGTTGCCTCTTCTGGGATTTCATAATACTAGTTGGGATGGGCTAGGGCTTTTAGTGATGATCAAAAAACCATCATCAATGAATGCCTTTCAAGCTCAGGAGAAAGGATAATCCTGAGGAAATTCTCAAACGAAGATGTGTGATTCATGAAATGGCCCTAGGGCCCCACAGCTCAGGAAGACCACCCACTCAGTCCTCACTGCTAACATGTGACTCTCCACACGTGACTACATCTTTTGCAGGTTCGCAGCTTGCAAGTGAGTTCTGCTCCTTCTTAAGCTCCAGCTACACCAGTCAGTACCCACACCCAAAGAGCCTGTCTCTTCCTCAGAAAGTCCTCCTGGAAACTGTATTTATAACATCTTCCTTGTTTGGGGGCTAGAGGTCAGCCTTCATGTGGTGGTGACTTTATCCTGATATCTAACTGCAGTCTGAATTTCCTGTCATACAGTGGGACATCTTTCTCTCTTACCCTTTTCGCTTTCTTGGATTCTTCTGGCTCAGCAGTGCACTCAGTGGTAGTCACGACTTCTGTATGGAGAGAGAGAGAGAAAGAGAGAGAGAGAGAGAGAGAGAGAGAGAGAGAGAGAGAGAGAGAGAGTCTTCAGCCCTTATCCATCTCTCTTCCTTCCCGGATAGGGGCAGATCCAGTTCTGTTCTTTCAAAGCCTGGGCATTCTAGAGATACATACCATCTTTTCTTTCGATGACTGTTTCCTGTGTGTCTGGAGAGGCCCCCATATTGTCATTGCCTCCCAAATCCCTGGAGTTCTTGAAGTCTGCCATGCTAATGTCTGTCCGGTAGCTGCTGATTGACATGCGATCTGTTCGGCAGAAGAGTCAGTGTGGGAGTAGGGCCATGGGTAAGGAGATCAGGGTGTGTTGCTCTCTCTGAGAAGACCTGTCACATGCCTCAACCGTGGGATACCAAGGAGTGCTACATTTTGATGCTTACCTCCAAATTAAAATAAAAATAGTCTGCTTCCCCCCTTTTGGTAGTCAAGACTCTGGGGCCTTTGCCAATCTGTAACTCAGTTCACACAACTCCATTCTAGCTTAAATCAGCGCTGTAAAGGGGTTGTTGAGTGTCCCATCTTGAGCCACTGGGCAACGGAGGAATAGAATGGGCCATACCAGAGTCACATAGCTGATTAGCTGAGCTGGAGGTGGGGCAGGGAGCATCCTGGGTACTCACCTACATTCTTCCGATGTCGGACTCTGGCCACCCACACAGCCACAGCACCCACTGCTAGCACCAGACCCAGGGGCACCAGAGTGGCGAATAGCACTTTGGAGCTCCCGCTTTGTCCTTCAGCACTGCAAGAGGGATTAAGTCAGCCCATTACTGAGAGTGAGATCATCAGAATGCGCTGGGAGGCTATCCCAGCTAGAGCATCCCTCACCCCAGTCTATATTTTTGATGTAGTTCTCAAGTCTGTTTTGCTAAGGGCCACCTCCCCACTCACGCCCTGAACCAGCAAGTCAAGGAAGGACCTGGCCTTCTTTATAATCCAGGCTTGAGATATTGAATTGGTCTGTTCTAGTTATGAGAGAAGGGCTATGTACCTTCTCCTTTGCTGACACTTGAAGGCTATGAGAGCTGACCGTCTGCTGTTCTCCCCCACACTCTGCTACTTGCTTCTAGTGATTCAGACTTGGTGCTTGGTCTCTGGAGTGTTCTCTACGTGGGGAATCTGCTCACCTGCCAGCATCCCCAGATGCTCTGTTCTCCTGAGCTTGGTCTCCCACATTGTCTATCTCTCTTTGGTCTGCAAAAAGCCTGGGGTTCAGAATGGCTTTGTTCTCATTCTCACTGACAGAAGATTCCACTACCTCTTCTTCCGGAGCAACTTTTGCAGGTGCATTTGCATCTGTTGGGTTGATGTGGGGTGACCCTGGAGCAGAGCAAAACAAAGCTGGTTATGGTTTTCCCTCTGTGTTCTTATGCCTGTGGGTTACAGGGAGATTGTGGGGTGAGACTTTAAAGCTACAGAGGTAGGCCTTTTTTCTAGCACTAGAGTTAGAGGTGAAAACCTTCTCTAGATCTCCAGATACTATTTCTACTCTTACTGCTCCGACGCCGTGGTTACCTCTTCCTTAGTCTCTACCCTGTGGTCATCACATTCATTTCTGGCATCAAGGATCTATGTAACAGATCCACCTGTGACAACAGGCTGACAGGGAGATTTTCACAGCACTAAAATCCTGCCCCAGGAGCAGAATGAGACAGGGCTGCCTCCAGGCAGCAGTTTAACAATGGCTTCTATTCAGTCAGTCTCTCTGTCCTCGGACTTCCTGTGATTTCCAGGGACTAAAAGGCTCTCCCCATATAAGATAACTTATGTGATGTTTTAAACAGAGGCTGGAAATGCAAACTTACCAGAGAAGTTTGTTTTAATTGTTTTCTTTCCTCTTTACTCTTTTGGTGTCAGCAACTGAACCTGGGGCATCGTGTATGCAAAGCACATGCTCGAATCCAAGCTATACACTCAGTCCCGACCCTCTGTGTTCTCGATTAAGATGCAGCTACCTGGCCATCCTTTGTGAGCAGTCTTGTGCAGATGCAGGAGGATGAAGCGCATTGATATGAGTCTGACTCTGAGATTGCTATGTAGGATTGCTGGATGGAGAGGGGGCTTCAGTCTGGTTTGAGAGACACTTATGAGACTTGTCTTAATACTGAGATTAAAAGAAAAGCCACCAGTATTAGCTCTCCTACTCTTTCTTTCCTATAGGAAAATCTGAAGATTACCCCTGATGGAAAAGCTTCTAGGCACGGATCTTTCATAAGCCCTGCCATGGGATGCTGTGGGTGCTGGCACCGACTGTCCTTGGGACTCACCTCTGGTCCTCTCTTCAACTGCTACATAGATGGCTGTAGTTTCTCCATAGGCCTGGCCTTGTTTTACCCCACACCAGTACCAGCCTTCATCTTCCTTACTGACTGGGTTCAGGGTCATAGAGATGAGCTGGCTGCTCTGGTCGCAGCTCATAGAGGCCTGGCGGGCACTTTCGTCGTGGCTAGGCAGGATGTGGCAGCCTGCATTGCTCCATTTGCACCAGTATTTCTCCTGGGAGTAGTATTTGCATGGATAGTGGCAGGAGATTGTGAGGGTCTCTCCTATCACCGCAATCGCGTTCTGTGGTGTCACCTCAAGGTTTGGCTCCCTTGTTGCTAGGGGTAGAAGGGTGAAAGGAAGACAAGGACATAGAAATTGAGACTTGGAGATAGATGCTATAGAGGAAGGAGAGTGGTGACTTTAGTGTGTGGTGTGTGTTTGCCTGAAGCTAGCATTGTAATACACTGTTCTGAATATGTAAGAAGCAGAAAGCTATGCTAATAGTATGACTACTGACCACTATATCAGTCCAGAGTCTGATGTAGAATTTACAGCCTTGCTCACTGGCTTCTGCTTGTCTCCCTTACTCTATTTATTTATTTATTTATTTATTTATTTATTTATTTATTTATTGGCTTAGTACAGAGAGCCATGTCCAATATTCCACTTCAGAGGATATCTATCTACTGCAAAGGCTAATCCTTCTGATACCAGGAAGTGTGGCAAGTGATGATTGAAAGAACATAGGGTCCTGGTCACAGGTATGGAAATGTGACCTCCGGACAAGAAGGTCCTTCCTACACCTGCATGGATGGAGCTAGCTTAGCAGAAAAGATGTCTAGGGGATGTGACTACTGCTATCAGGATGGCCTTCAGCCTCCTCCCTCCACCTGTTGTAGGTCACCTCTCACCTTCAGTAACCTGGAGTTCTATTGTGGTTCTCCAGCGAGAGTCACCATTGGTAAGACACCAGTAGAAGCCAGTATCCTGGGTGGTGAGTTGGTTGAGGATGACAGTGTAGGTGCCATTGCCTGGCTGATCGAACAGTGCCAGCCGGCCTTCATACCCTTCTTGTACCAGGTCCTGGGTCCCCACAAGCACCGGGCAGCGTCCGTCTGTTTCCCAGTGACACCAGTACTTGAGGCTGCTGCTTTCCTTGGGATTATAGGGGCAGATGATGGCCACAGAGCCTCCTGTGAAGCCCTTCACCACAGTGCGACTGTTGGGAATTGTGGACTCTGGAAGTACAGAGCAGGATAGTGTGAAAGGACCGATTACCCAAATCGCCTTGTGTCCCCCAAGCATCTTTTCTCCCCATGACGTCCACTATGGAGTGAGAAAAGTTTAGACATATCACCAACCCCTCCTGAGAAAATGAAAAAAAATATTTCATTTATTTCTGAGTCTATAACCAGAGTCTGGAGGCCAGACTCCAATGACTCCCGAGTGGGTTTCTCATTCCTCTCTTCCCACCTCATTCTCGGCAGGGAATGAAAAGCATTTAAGAGATAATTTTAATCCCACTCCTTTGACTTCTTATCAAATATCCCTCTAAATAAGCATTTAATATATTTCTTATTCTAAATAATGGCTCAAAGTATTGTACCTAAATTAAGAAAATATCTTTGGAATGGATCTACTTTAAAATATAAACTAAAACTGTGGTATGATTTTAGGAATCAAAGACCCCAAGAGTCATCTTCAAGAGTACAGTGGTTAATGAAGACCTCCAGAGAGAACCCATGGTGACTGAAGATGTCAGGGATGTGGTGAAAACCCAGAGTTGGGAATAGAAAAACGGTGTCAGGAACATAGTCTCCTTAAAGAAAAGTCATCAGACCAGGTACTTTGAACTTCAAATACTGGCTTCCTGCTTCTTATGAGGAGGATTCTGTGCACTGTGCTCTAGGGTGAGAAGGAGCAGGGGTTGAATTCTGTCTGATGACTCGTGGAGGTCTAGCTGTTGAACCAGATTGTGCTGCGTAACAAATAACCCTAAGAGCTGTGAGAGTGGACTCTTTAGATGTTGGTGTATTGCCTTTCCTGGATGCTTTTAAGAACATTGGCATTGGTGTGGCAATGTTCTTCCATCTGTGTGTGAGGAAATGAGGTACAGCTTGCTCTGGAGTTGGTTGGGGTGGGAAGGAGGACATGGGCCTACCATTGATACTGAATCCCATCTACTAGTCAGGCTCCCCAGAGAAGCTCTATTTTCCTTATTCTTGTTAGCCAGGGATAGCTATCAATAGGTTCTTGATAATACAGAAGAATAATTGGGCAGACAGATGCTACATTTTCTAGCTCTCATGAACTGACTCCCACATTGTACTTTTCACAACTTTCCAGCAAGTAGATACTACTGATGGACATGAACATCAAGGAATACATCAGAGGGGTAAGCTAGTATCTCACCTGCCATCCCATGCCACCCCACCTTGCTTCTCTTCTGGAGGTTCTCACCTTCATTGACAAAGAGTTGCCAAGTCTGGATGGGCCAGCCTTCTTGAGGCAAACCAGAACTGGTGGCTCCACACCGGTAGTGCCCTGCATCCTCCTTCTTCAGGCCTGTGATCAACACACTGAAACGGCCATTGTCATCCCTGGGGGTTAGCAGGATCCTGCCTTCAAAAGCTGGATCCCTCGCCCCAAGGGTATTGATGATCATGTCACAGGTTTCCTTGTTCATCCGGCACAGGTATTTGGCCACGTCTTTCACCTCACGACCCAGGTCACATTCAAAAGTCACTGAGGACCTCAGGTCTTTATAAAGCAGGACTGGCTCAGGCTCCAGCACCTGGATGTCAACATTCTTTTTATCAGCACTAGAACCTTCTCCAGCTTGGCAAACATACAGCCCAGCATCACTATGCAGTAGGTGACTAATATCGACATAAAATACTTTTAGGTTGGTCCCTTTCGTAAAAAGTTTTGCTCTGCCCTCATAGCTGGGGTTAATGTACCCAGTAGAGTCAATGATAAGTTCACAGGTCTGGTCTGTCATCTTACACAGGGATTTCTTGCTAGGAGCATTCTTCATTTCAAAAGGGCATTCAATGGTCACATTTCTGCCTATGTCCTTTGTGTAGACATGGGTGTCAATTGGGACCTCAGGAACTGTGGAATGAAGGACAGGGGTAAATTATCATTTTTGTTTTGTAACATTGTAATGTTAGTTATACTCAGTGAGGGTTCTGGGTAGTCTAGTGACTTAGAATGCCCTAAAGGAACACTGTCAGAATTTTTCTATAGGAACCCGTGCAACGCTACACCAAAGAAAAGACCTCCAAAGCAAAGGTTTTACTTCGATTCTCCTGCCCTTGTTTCTCACACCATTCATCCCAAAAGCAAGCCATCGAGCCCAGAGTTCTTCTTCCCAAAGGCAGACCATAGAAACCATGACCCCTTTATCCTAAAGCCTCCCACAAACCATAAAAATATTACTTTAACCTCCCCATTCTTTTTTTTAAGAGCTTCCCCAAAAGAACCTCCTGACCTTCCATTCTATATGTTAAGGTCTTCACTGCCCAGTCTGCCTCGCACCCCAACAAAAAGCACTACAGCTGAGGGGCCAGAAGAATATGAGCAGATGGACCTTTCTGGGTTTTCCATTTATACTACTCCCCCGAGTTCTCACATATTTTGTCCTATCTCATCTCTGTCTGGCCACTCCTGCTTCACGAAACCCAAGATCAAATCATATCTTTGCATGGTTATTGTGAAGGTTCCTATGAATGTAAAACTTCAATAAATGGGGCTCTGGGGAGATAGAGTAACAGGTTAGAGCACTGGATACTCTTCCAGAGAGGACCAGGATTCAATTCCTTGCCCCTAGATGGTGGCTCACAACTGTCTACAACTCCAGTCCCATGGGATCTGACACCTCTTCTGGCCCCTGAAGGCACCAGGAACTCACCTATTACACAGAAATATATGCAAACAAAATATTCATACATATAAACTAAATTAATTAATTTTGATTAATTCAACTTGGTTAAATGAGGCCATGTATTCCCTTGTTAATCTGTCTGTTGTTGAGGTCTTAGCTGTGACTTTTGTAAGTGAGGTCAGCAATCAGCCATCCATTTCCTCCCTCTGCCAGGGCCCATCCTGACTTCCGTCTCCTCAGGAAGGGCTTCTGTAAGCTGATGCTAATTTTTCCCTTCTCTGTGTCCTCCTGAACATCTTCGTTAGTCATCATGTCTGGTCTAAGCTCTACCTCTACAGACCAGAGAACGGAGATATTCTCTTTACATCTGTCCTCTCTGCTGTGACTCAAACAGCATTTATATTCAGTAGGTGCCAAGTTAATATGTAGAAACAAACAGAATTGAATGGGAATTGTCTAAAAACAATAGTCCAAATATTTTGGGTTGCCTTGTGAAGCAGAGCCTGCTATTGGAATCAGAGCCTGTATTCCTAGTATCTGTAGTGTTCTTCTAGGTATCTAGATGGGGCCAACTGTGAATACCTTTCAGCTCTTAGGAATCTGTGGAGCACAGAAACAATCTTCTTATTTAGTGTATGGCTGATGGCACGCATATCCCAAAGAGCAGTGCATATCCTTCAGAGCCCTGCATATTTACTTCCTTGAGTTTTTTCTTTTAACTTCTGGACAAGCAGAACTCCATCAGTGGTGAACTCTTATCAGAAAGCCCTTTTCTTCCTCTCTTCTTTCAGTTACAGTGGGATTGTTTGAAAACCAACCACTTCAGGGGCCTAGACTTTAATTAAAAAATTAAATTTATGCTAATAGTTCTAATGAACTAATGAATCCCACTAAAATCCATTTATGGAGAAGTCTTCTGTGGCCCAAAACTCTCTTGGTGTACTTTCTTCCTTGTTAGATGTTATAGATGTTCTATAAAGTGATGACAGACATAACTCCTCCAAGGCTGATGAAGTGGGAGGTTTTAACTGTAGACATGAGGGAAAGAGAACAGCATAGGCATCTGGAAAAGTCCAGAGCGAAAGTAGAAGACTGAACATGGCTAGCAGGCTAAGAGAGAGGCAGGAGCAGAGTAGTGTGTGTGTGTATGTGTGTGTGTGTGTGTGTGTGTGTATAGTGAGGCAAAGAAAGTATGAACCAAAAAAAGGGAGCATAGCTGAAATAGCATGGCATACAGAGAAAGGAGTAGCTGGGGGAGAAAGGAGTAGCTGGGGGAGACGGAAGCCCATGATCTGATTAGGGAAGGGGAGGGCCAGGATGCCAGCATGGACTTTGAAATGTATACGAGGTACTTGTACTGCTGAAGGAGGCTGGAGGCCATAATATGATTTGGTAAACTAATAGGCACCACAGATAGCCATTTGTCCCTTCTGTCAGTGGTAAAAGGAAATGGCCCCTTTGGGGAACTGGCTTCAAAAGTTCCTGAGGAATTTCTCCTTTTGTCGGTCATCCAGAATTTGAGGAAAAGGAGTTTCCTTTGGACCTGACAGATATCATGTCTCAACTCTATCAAATATAGCAAAAAATGTCCTCCTGACACCAATTTAAGTGTAAGATGCTTGTTAGAGACCCAGAAGACATGGAAAGTCTCACCCATTTCCCCAAGATATGCCTCAAATGTCTTCATGTTCTATTATGGAAAGTCTTTGCCTGAGAAGGAAGGAGACTTTAGACTTCATGTCAAGAAACCCTTCTGTAGGAGATATTTTCCTTCAGCAAACTCTCTCACTCTACCTGAACTGATTTCCTTTGCTTTCCCCAGAAGCCCAGAATGTCTGAATTCTTACCCTGGCTGACCTCCAGGCTGACATCGAAGGACAGGCCTCGGTTAGTGGTACCCAGACCACACTTGTAACTCCCAGTGTCATCCTGGGTGAGGTGTGCAATGTTAATCACAAATGTGCTGTTCTCTGGGAAGTTGATGAGGTTGGCTCTGCCTGAATACTCCTTGGAGAGGTAGCCATTTGAAGAGATGAGGGTTGTGCACAAGCCGCTGGCTCCTTGTCGGCACCAGTATTTCCGGGTGTGCCGGTTGACAGAGGTGTCTGGGTAGTAGCACGTGATGGAAACCGAGTTACCTTCTATACTACTCACATCCTGGGGACCAAATATGGGGCTTTTTGTGGCGACCCCTGTGGAAACAAAAGACAAGAATTCTAAAAACTGATAGAGGTTGAGAGGGCTGATAAGATCCACATAGTTCATGTGAGGAGTGAAATTTTCTAATTTATGTGTATTCCCTAGTTATTTACATGATATCACAACCACACAACATTGTATTAAATTGCTTAATCATAATTGGGTTCAATTTTAATTGTAATGTGATAAGTAAATAATTTCCATTTTGTATTGGGCATCCATTTTAGTAGCCGTTGGCCTCTGACCTAAGTTCGAAAAGCACTAACCTCCTCCCCTAAATTGTACAACTGTTCTGAAATGATTAACAGTTTGCTCTGGCTTCTGTAAACACGCTTATCACTGTGGGCAGGAGAAACGGCAGTTTCTCATGTAGCTATAAATTCTGCAGAAGTGGAGTAATTATTGTGTTCACCTTTAAAACCTCATCCTCCATCTGCTCAGGTGAGGCTAGCTGCCTGTTAGCAGAAGTAATAAATTTGGCTACCAATAATCTGTAGCTGAGTCTTTTCTTAGTGTTCTGAAACTCCATAAGATTTTTGGAGACTCCCAAGATATCCTGGGAGACCCTAGATGCAGGGCCAGGGATGCAGGATAGACCCAAGGAAGGACAAGTCTGAAGCAGATTTGGAGACTCAGGGGGTACCTGAGACCATGGCTGCTACAAATTAAGGAGTCACTAGTCATAAGCTGGCCCTAGTCAGGGGCAAGTACCATAACTTGGAGTCCCATGGCAAAAAGTTCTAAAGGGAGTAAGTACTTCTGTGGACATGGAGGCCCTGGGGTTCCCCAGACTGTGACCACTGCAAATTTGCAATTGAAACAAAGTGGAAGCAAGGATTGTTGACTGATGTGTGCTCAAGACAGTACTGATCAGTGAGTTGTTCTGGGAAGTCTTGACATCTGAGGAGACATGGAAGAGACTGAGTTTCCAATGAGCTGCATGCTGCAACGTTTCCAGGATCTTCATGAGACAGACTATGGAGTTAAGATGCTATCTAGAAAACTATTCACTCTCTGTGAACTAGAATGGCTTACTTTTTATGTGGGATGGCCAGACGCAGGATCCTCCAACTTCCAAATTGCCAAGAGAGTCTGGTACGTGATCACAGAGAACCCTAGCCAGCCAGACCAGTTTCTTTATATTGTTTGTTAGTTCACCCTCTTCATTAATGCCCCTCCATGGCTGAAATGTTGTGCCCTTAAACAAGGTTCTTCTGTTTTAGTTACCAAGTCAATAAGTCAAAGGTTGAGTAGAAACCTAAGTGAAATACCTGAACTCTCTGTACTGGCCCCTGTGGAGATGGGGTATCCACCCCCCCTCCGTCTTACAATCCATGCACCCTAGTCCAGGATTCAGCTGTATATGAGGGGGACTATGCACAGGCAGTCTTGAGAATCTACCCTGCTCTGTCCTCACCTTCAGGCACTTGGAGTGTGCTCCACCCCAGACAAGTAAGATCTCAGCTATTTTCTCTCTAAGAGAGGCACCCCCTACTAGGCACCAATCCCTGTCAGCACAAGGGCCTTACTGGGAGCAGAGGTCCAGACTTTCTTATCTAGTTTATGGGTTTTTTTTTTTTTTACCATACACCTGTATAATCAGAAGACTCAGAACCTTCCCTTCTCTGAGATGCCTCAGGCCCTCATCAACTTGTTGGAAACTATTTTCTTTCCTAACCAATCCATCTGGGCTGATTATAGGCAGCTTCTAGGTCTCTCTCTCTCTCTCTCTCTCTCTCTCTCTCTCTCTCTCTCTCTTTCTTTTTTTACTGCTGATCAGAGGGATAGAGTAATGTCTGAAGTAGGAAGCCTGTGATGGGTCCAGGGTTAACCAGGGCAGATACAGAAGAAGGAGCTGAGTGAAACTGGGATTTACCAAACTGGGATTCCAACACTGACCAAGATAAGGGGCACTAGACACCTATTTCCAGGCTTTAGTAACTGGAATGAGAGCAGAGGCTCCAACTAATCTCTCAAAGGCATTCAGGGAAATCAGGACTCCCTTGCTGGATTCCTGGAGCACCTCCAGGAAGCTTACCAGAGGTTTACCTCCATAGATCTGGATGACACTAGGAAACCAACAGGATATTAACATTGCTTTTGTCACTTGTTGGGCCTAGCTATTCACAGGAAGTTACAGAAATGAGAACATCTTGAGGGAATGAATAGGTCATAGTTAGAAATCACTCAGAAACTTTTAACAGTAGAGATCCAGATGAGAAGAAAGACAGAATTGTAGTGACTATGTTCAGAGAAGTATCTGATAAAAACAAAAAGGTAGCCTACCTTAGATGATCAAAGTAGCCTTGATCCAGATTGGAGAGGGCCTAATACATATATTCCAAAGATGAAGGACAGTGGAAAAAATAAATGCCCTAATTGTAGGCAGGAAAGAGGGGGCAAATGCTCAATATGACAGGATCAGATTGATAGAGCCAGGGCTCTATACCAATGAGCCCCCAGAAGCCTGTGGTCACAGGAAAAGTAGGGAGTAGAATTCAGGTTCCGTGGGTGCAGCTTACTCAGTGCTAATTCAACTCCTGGCCCCCTTACTTAACAACCACCATCCAAAGGGTGTCAGGGACTGGAACCTATGCTTGGACCATCACCTAAGAAGTGGACCTTGGACAAGGTACTGTACTGAGCACCCTGATTGGTAGAGACTTGTTGAGAAAACTTTGTGCCACCATCGTGTTCAATGAGAAGTAAACCATTCTGGACCTAAGGAATCCATGCCCAGTGATCTTGGTGACTTGCCCTTTATCAGAAGAATATAAAAAGACAGAAAAGAGTAATGAGGAACTGGGAACAGGTGACCCCTTCCTAACAATGCTAAAGTTCCCTAGAGTGTGGGCAGAAACCATGTCCTCTGGACTGGCCTCACTTAGGCTACCAGTTGTTGTTTAGCTCTCAAGCTCAGCCTTGTCTATAAGGGTAAAGCAGTACCCTATCTCAAGAGAAGCTAAGGCAGACATTAAAAGCATGTCAACTACCTTAGAGATGCAGGTATTTTTGGTTCTCTGCCACTCCCCTTGGAACACTCCTCTGCTCCTTGTCATTAAGGCAGGCACCAGAGACTATCATTCTATTCAGATCTTAAGGGAAGTAAATAAGAGAGTGAAAATTATCCTCAAACACTACCAAATTCTTATGCTTTGCTCAGCCAATTTGCTCAAGGAAAAACTGAATACAACATCTTAGACTTGAAGGATGCCTTTATCACTCTGCCTCTGGCACCTGTGGGCCAACAAATATTTGCCTTTGAATGGACAAACCCTGAGTCAGGGTTCAGTGGCCAATTAATCTGGACTTGACTACCCACAGGGGTTTAAGAACCTCCCTACTCTGATGAAGTTCTCAGTACAGATCTGCTTGAGTACCTCCAGGAGTACTTGAATGTCTCCCTCTTGTGGTATGTGGATGATCTCCTTATCACTACACCCTGAAGGAGTGCAAAAAAGTCACAGAGGAACTACTTGAAGGCTTCAGTAGCTGGGCTACTATGTGTCTGCTAAAAAGGCCTGCGTGTGATCTAATAAGGTAACTTATCTAGGAAATTACATTGAAGGCAGCAACAAGAGGACCTTGTCCTCAAGCCTGATCCATGCTATTCTGGATATCCCTGAGCCACAGGATAAAAGGCAGGTGAGAGAATTCTTGGGTATAGTTAGATACTGAAGACTGTGGGTGCCCGACTTTGGGGAAATACCAAAGCCATTATACAAGAGATTGGGTGGAAATGATACTTCTCAGTTAGGAGGGTAAAGAAAGGGAGGCATTCCACAAGCTCAAGGAAACCTTGATGTGAGCTCCAGTGCTCAGGCTACCTGACATTGATAAACCCTTCCAGTTGTTTGTGGATGAATACCATGGAGTGGGAAGAGGCATACTGACTCAAAGGTTTGAATCCTGGAAAAGGCTTGTGGCCTATTCATCTAAATGTCTAGACCCCACGATAGCAGGATGGCCAACTTGCATCTAGGCCATTGCCACCACAGCACTATTGTGAAAGACCATTGTTAAAGGAAACCATTGATAAACTAACTGTGGAACAGGAAGGAGTTGGTGGTCACCATTTCCCACTCCATTGAGACTCTCTTTGAGGAACCTCCGAGCACATCTCACCCATCCTCAGGCTCTTCTTTTAGATGCACCTAGGATCAGATTCTTACCTTCTGCAGAGTTAAACCCAGCTTCCCTCCTGCTCAACCCTGAAGAACAGCCTGAAGAATTACTGTGCCTAGGTCATCAATCACATGCAATATATACCTCTGAAACAAGCCTCTTGGGAAGGCTGATGCAACCTTATTCACCTATGGAAGCAGTTATGTACAGGATGGGTTCTGATATACAGGAGGGGCTTTAGTGACACTCACAGAGGTGATCTGGGTGCAACCTCTGCCTCAAGAAACATCAGCCCAAAAAGCAGAACTGATAGCCTTAACCCAGGCATTGTCAACATCTGTACCATAGACCGCATGCCTTTGCCACCTATGGTGCCTTGTACCAGGAGTAGGGTCTGCCAACCCACAGAAAAGATCAAAAACAAGGAGGAGATCTCTGCTCTCCTAGCAGTTTTTTGGCTGCCAGAGAAGCTTGCTATTATCCATTGTGGAGACACAAAATGGGATTTGGTAGAAACCAGAGGCAACAGATTTGCTGATGCCAAAGCAAGAAGAATAGCCACAGAAAAAGTGAGGCCATATCGAACATTAGACCCTCCACATGCATACATCAGTGAGGAAGAAAACTGATCCAGACAGTAGGAGTTTACTAAAACAGAGGACTGATAGATGTTCCACATGGGGCCCCCATTCTATCAGAAGCTTTGGGGTCCTCCTCTCCTCTCTCAAAGCTATCAGAGTACACATCTGATATCAACCAAATTAAAAGAATTAACAAGGGACAGTCACTTTCTCTGCCACCTACATCAAAGAGTTAAACAAATTACACACAATGTGCCACTTGTGCCCAGATGAATCCAAGAGGAGAAAAAGCAGCATCTCTGGGTATTCAAGGAAGGGGCTTGGTCCCAGAGAACACTGGGAGTTGGACTATATAAGTGACTCCAACAATATTTGGTTATTTGTATTTGCTAGTTTTTATATACTTTTCCAAGATAGAAAACTTTCTCACAAAGTTAGATACATCTCATGTAGTTCCTAAAAACTTACTGATGGAGATTATTATTTCCAGATCTGGCCTTCTTTCCTCTTTAGGGTCTGACTGGCCTGCCTTCATGGCCAAAGTCTCTCAGCAAACACTAAAATGCTAGGATACATTGAAAATGGTCTTTCTCCAATGGGACCCCAGACAGGTAGAAAGAGTTAACAGGACTAATAGAGATATTAATTAAATTGGGGCAGAAACTGGCAAGGGGTGAATCGAACAATGTCCTACTGTTGTTTTTATAATCAGATGTTACCCCTACTGGGATAAGCTACACATTTTGAAATAATTTTTGGCTGTAGCCTCCATTTATTCCTGCAAAGTGAAGGCAATAGACTATAGAAATACCTAATTATTCTTCTTCAAGTTCTCACAGGCATTGCAACAGATGACCTGAGATATCCACAGTTATCTATCACCCCACCACTGGCCTCCGAGTATAGATTCCATCTCAGGGACTTGGTGTGGGTCCTTTGCTTGCCCAGCAGAACTATGAACCTTCCAGGAAGGGGCCATATCCAGTGATCCTGATAACATCCACAGCCATTGAGGTACCAGGTAGTGGGAGTTGAGGCTTAGATCTACCACTCTCATCTAAAGGTGGACATGACCAGCCAAAAGAAAGGAGAAAAATGGAGAGTAATGGGAAATCACCAGCTGCCCTTAAAGGTGCATTTCATCTGCACCTCAGACTCAGACTGACACTAATGTTGGGAATCTTGACAGATATCTTTTATGCTTGACCCACTGAAAATGTTAAGGTTTGGGACTGGGATTTGTCACAGAAACCATGCATCTTTTATCCATGGTCAGCTACTAGAAAAATAATACGTGCTCTCCAAAATGCCTTCCCAGCCTTTGTTTAGATTTGATCTATGTGACCCCTTTGAGGGGTATCTAGTCCAGGATGACAAAAAAAAATGGGTATCAATCACTTTTAAAATATAATATATTTGAGGTGATGTGGTGGTCATTCCCAGGATGTGATAAACATATACTAAATGAAACTGTTTTCCATGTATGTCCAGGTGATGAATCAGCCCATTACCACCAACAAAAAGGAGATTATCATTGTTCTGGAGCAAGCTGTGAGACTAAGTTTGTTGGAGAAAGCATTCAGAAGGCAAGGCAGGCAGATCTCTGTGAGTTCAAGGCTAGTCTGGTCTGCAGAGCTAGTTCTAGGACAGCCAGTACTATACAGAGAAATTCTGTCTCAAAAAACCATTTAAAAAAAAGCCAGCTGCCTCAATCAAAGATGAGGGTGTCTTCCCCTCCTGTCCTCCCTCCTTGGACCACTACACCCGTGGTAATAAATCAGCCTTCAGTCTCCTCCAAGGGGTATATGGTAATAGACTCAACCTCAACCTTAATTCAAAAGGACACAAAATAACATCAGGTTATATTGATAATATCTCCAAGCTTGGAACATTAAGGTTGCACACACCTTGATGAACTGTATCTTCCATAACCTGGGAAATGATTGTTGGTTCTGCCTAGGCTCTAGGCCTCCTTTTTAAGTGGGGATAGGTGTCAATCTCTGTTACCTCAACTGCTACCCAATCTGAGAATTTAAATTGTGAACCAGAGGAAAGTAAGCTCACCCACGGAGACCTCCAAGGAACATAGGTACTTGTTTAATATCTTCAACTTATAGTTACTCAGTTTCCCTTTATGGCTAATCTTGTAGTACTCACATGTACACAAATAAGGCTGAATGGATTAGAATGTACTTTCTTGCTCCTTTAGAGAACATGGTGGGCCTATACATTTGGCCTTATTGGAGGTATAACCACTGGATATCTAGAACTTGGGCCATAGGAAGAGAATCTCTATATTCTAACCTATATCCTTCCCCAAGTAGATGTGTATGGTGGAGAGGGGAGCAGAAAACAATAGCCCATATATAAAGGACACTCCCACTGTGAGGTCCAGGGTCTGGTTAGAAGAAGATATAGTCACACCCCTCCTCATGACTGCAGGGATCACAGACCTGGCTGCCTTTGGAATGACAGCTTTAATTATTCAAGACCATAATTTCTAAATTCTAAACAATAGAATAGATCAGGACATACAACACCTCACAGATTCTATAGGACAACTAGAAAAACAAGTAGATTCCCTAGAAGAAATGGTTTTATAGGATGGTTGGGGATGAGATTTGCTATTCCCTAAGGAGGGAGCCTTTGTGCTGCCTAGGTGAAAAGTCTGTTTTTATGCTAATGACTCAGGAGTTATCCTAGAAACATTAAACATGGTCCAGGAACACTTAGATACAAGAGCAAAGGAGTGTTCCAGGCCTCTAATGGGTGTCAATCTGGTTTCTCTATGTCCAAGTGGCTTACTTCAACTGCCTTTGCTGAACCTATTCTTTTACTCTTCCTTAGTGTTATGATCAACCTTTGAATTTTAAATCAGTTGCTAGCATACATTAAAAAAAGAAAAATAAAAAACAATCAATCCATTAAAATGTTAGTCCTACAGTTTCAGTATCAACCTGTACGTTAGCAGGAATGGGGAATGTGGTGGCTAACAAAATTCCATTTTGTAACAGGCATCCATTTTAGTAGCCATTGCCTTCTGACCTGAATTCCTAAAAGGTCAACCCCTTGTCCCCTCCCCTAAACTGTGTAACTTTTGTGAAATGATTAACAGCTTGTTCTGGTTTCTGTAAACTTGTTTATCATTGTGGGCAGAGGGACTGGTTTCTTGTGTAGCCATGGGAGTGGGGGGTGAAGCCAATCTTCATGTGGGGTGGGGAGGAGCAATTCTTGACAAAGCTATAAATTTCACAGAAGTGGAGTGATTGTGGTGTTTGCCTTTTAAAACTTTTCCCCCATCCTGGTAGTGTGGCACATTTCTGATTTGGCTTAGAGATGGTTGCTCTGCTAGAAAAAAAATAATAAATTTAGCTAATTATAATCTGAATTGAGTCTGTGGTCTTTTCCTGTAGCCTCAAATTCCACAGTAGTAACTCATAAACAATAATCTTTTTAAAGGTAATTAGTGGCAAGCTAGTGGTATCTTAACACTACTTTCGTAGAATGTTTTGCCTTTGCTTTATAATTTCCCTATGTAGATGATTTCCTTTGTTACACTGAGAATGATAAGGGCCAGGAATTTAGTTAATTTCTCCCAAATGCCACAATTCAGAAAAGATGTTTGGTTTGAGGGTTGTTTTTTATTTGTTTTTTGTTTTTGTTGTTTTTATCTCTAGAGAAGACCCTTTACCAGAATTTTCATCTCTGTCTCTGATTACCAGTACTTATTGGCTGATTTTTAGACATGCCTTTTCTTCATTGCCCTTGTGTGACTGTGTCTTATAGGGACACACATCTTGTGAGAGACATTGCTGGGAGTAACTCTGATGTGTATGTCTCCATGAAGTTGGGATCCTAGAAACAAGATGTCTAGGAGAAAGAGTTTGAGCTGGGGAGTTAGGACCATCAGACCTACCTGAGAAGACAGTTACCAAGAGGGTGAGCAAGGAAAGCCTCATTGCTTGTGGCTTCCAAGGGGGTTGTGCCATTAAGGTTGACTTCTTCTTGTATGAGATGCTGAAAGACAATAACCAAAGTAGGTGAAGTTCCTCTGTAACACCTAATTGCTTTCCATATCCAGAAACTGTTGTAAATCCTGTTGAATTAAGGAATGATGCATGGATGGTTCTTCCTCAGTGCTAAGGACTCCCGGTTCTCTCTTCTCTTTCTTTCTCTCAATCGTCTACAATAAAAACCTTCCTCTTAGCCAATATGTGTTCTTAATGGCTCTTCAATAGTGGTAAGTACCTTTGTTTTCTTACCTAAGCTTCGTGTTCCTTTGGGCTAGGGATACGGATAGTGTTCTTTGTTGTCATGCAGGACTCAGTATTGGGCACACATTAACATGGCCCTGTCTTTCCGAATCAGTTCACCCTCCCTATATCTGTAAAGTTGGAGGAGGAGGCTGACATGTTTTTTTGGGTGGTCAAACTGAGACAGGAAGAAGCAGTTAAACAATTCAGGTGTTTGTAAAAGGATACAAAGGCTTGTGAATGTGACAAAATGGTTAACAGTGGGAATGGGCAAAGTGAAGCTGAGGAAAATCTGAGCCCTGGCTTCTCTGCCTTGTCTATTCTCTCAGCCTCTCCTCTGCTTCAGGATTCTGATAGTAGGCTTATACTGGATGCCAGAATGCCTATTGTTTTTCAAACACTATGCTTGATATTATTCTTAAAAATTGACAACATGACCATTCCGTGGAGTGGTTAAGAGGAAGGTTTTTGTTGTGGGGGGCGGGTAAGAAAAATAGCAGGGTTATAAGGAGAAAGAGTAGCTGGGAGAAGGAAACCTGTGAGCTGGAGGAATTTTAGCAAGGAAAGGAGACCTAGAAGAGCTTGAGTGTGTAACAGGTCCTTTTGATACTGAAGGAGCCTGGAAGCCAGCATGAGCTTTGATATGTTAATAGATGCCACAGGTAACCACAATTTCCTTCTACCAGAGATAAGGGAAATGACTCCTTTTGGTAAATGTGGAGCCAGCTTTGCGAGTTCCTGAGGAATGCTGACTTCTGTTCTGTCTAAACACCAAAAATCCTCCTATAGTTCAGGTTGAGCCCATTTTTGGATATTTGGACTACCTTTTGGAGTTTGAGGAATTAGAGTTTCCTTTAGAACCGAAATTATTCATTTGAGTTTTACAAGTACCCTTGAAATAAGACAGACAAAAAGTCATAATCGCAAGAAAATTAAGAGCTTGAGATTATGAGTTATGCCCAAGGTTTCTAATGGTTCCATTATGGGGTCAGAGACAAAATGTAGATGTTATCATCTTTCCTGCCTGGTGAGTTCTGTCAGAAAAAGATGGAGAATGCAAGCAACTCACGTGGACTTTGTACACAGACCAGGGTTAGAAAGGACTGAGGCTTGGGCCCATGTGAGGTTGTACTATCTCAAGGAGCCAAACTATACCCTAGACTATAGGACCTAGAGGAAGAGAGAAGAAAGGAGAGGGGACTCCAACAGACTTTGAGGACTTTGCCTGACTTTAAACTTTGGAATGATTTGATGGAGCTTTTAAAGGAGAAAAACAATGATAATAGACAATAATGAACACTCATAAAGATAAGGAAACTGTAAGCAAGAGGCAGACTGGGTATTATCTCTTCCTTGCTTGTCTCTGACTACTGGTTCCCAGAGACTTCCTTTACTAGTTGAGCCAAGGGCAATAGAGTTGTTTATCTTAGTTATTTCTTTCCTCAAGGGAATTTCCCTGTAAGAAACCATTTTATTTCCTTGTAGAGATAAAGGTATTCTGTTCCTCTAATTCTTTGGAAGAGTTAGGGCGGAGTTGAGGACAGACATGGGTGTCAGATGGCAACTAAAGGCTGTTTTACCAGGGTTAATGGCCCATGCTTTCTTACCAAGTCAATAATAAACTCCTAGAGCCTTAGCCAAACTGAGCTTAATTTGAATGTGATCAGGTGCTTGGTCATCTGAGTGGCAAGACGCTTCCAGGTAGGAGCAACTGTGAGGCCAATCTGTTCCATAACAGTCGGGATGGATGGCGTAACAGTTGGGACCGGTGGTGGTGCCAAGTCCCAAGGACCTTCCCCTTGTGCTGGTCTTGGGTGTAGTCACAGATGGGAAAGCCAAATATTTTCAGCTTTTAAGAGCTCAACCTAGTGATGGCTATCCCTTCTTCTCAGTCTTGTCCTTGATTAGAAAGCAACCTCTAATAGTCATGAGGCAGCACTTGCTCTTTCCATATGCCCAGCTGGGGGTGCTACCCTCCTCTGGGTGAGTGAACTGATTTTCCTTGTTTACAGAGAACCAAATACCAAGTTTTCCATGGTGGGGGACCAGACTTTCTAGCTTGGGCTTATAATCATTTTGCAACACATTTAGATGACTATGTTGGTCAGCTTGGAAGTAGGGAGATACTTGTACACTTCTAACTTTGTGTGTAGCTGGAAGTCAGCATTGGGTATACATTTTCAGAAGGGAAAACCTCGGGGAGGGTCATGCTGGCAAGAAAAACAAGAGTCTACTCCCAGGGCTGATTTTTAAAACGTGAACTCTTTTTTTTTTTTCTTCCCTAAAATTTGGAGCAGGTTCTCTGGTAGCAGCTAAAAAGACTGCAATGTTTAAGTCATTTTCACCTCAGTCAGACTTTTCCCAAAGCCCAGGCGATCCAGAGCTCAGGGAGGCCCCAAGGACAGGGCAACTAGAGATAAATTTAAGAAGGGAAAGAAAGAGTAAAGCACTTACTTGCCCTATCCCCACCCAAGATACTTTGCTAGAATCCTCTCATATGTGATTTAATGTATTAGCACAGATCCTGGGGGGTAAATGCTATTATTCTTATTGGTGCAAATGGGAGATCTAAGGCCAGGGATTCTTGACTCCAAGACCTATATCAGAAGTGGAACTGGATCATGAGTCTATTATCACTTCTTGCATGAACCCAGAGACCAGTTCTATTATGGGGTTAGAAACAGGCTAGTGAAGTAGCTTAAGAACGGTAAGGTTGTCCTGACTCTTCACCTCCATTTGGGAGCCACATTTTCCTGTAAACAAATGGCTTCTCTCTTCCCTGATGAAGTGTTTTACAGCAGCAAAAGGGCCCTGTATCAGAAAGGGTTCTGATAGGTAGAAACAGTTCGGTTCCTCCAGAGCAGTGGTTTTGAACCTATGAGTTGTGACCTCTTTGGGAGTCAAACAACTCTTTTCATAGGGGTCGCATATAAGACAACCTACATATCAGATATTTACATGTATGATTCATAACAGAAGTAAAATTAAAGTTATAAAGTAGCGATGAAAATAATTTTATGGTTGAGGGGGTGATCACAGCATGAGGAACTGTAGTAAGGGGTCGAAGGATTAGGAAGGTTGAGAAGCACTGCCCTAAAGGGATGAGCTTGTGTGATGTTTTATATTGATCTTATTGTAAAGACCCACAGCCTACACCAGGGATGGTGTGATTATAGCCTTTTGACTTTGAAAACCTTACCCTCTATCTATTGTCTGGACACCAAGAGTCTTTTCTCAGGCAATGCCTACTCTTGTTCTGCCCATTAGAGTCTTATTTGGCTTAATAAAGTGTGTTGATCTGTGACTTGGATGATTTCACTTGCACTGAAACTCGGGTTGAGCTGTATTTTCACTGAGGAGGCTGAGGTATTTCAGTCTGAGGTTGTCTGTGTTCTACTGAGTTAGTTTCCCAGTGTATTTATAACCTGTATCCTCAAGTTTGTAAATTGGAGCAGAAGCACAGGCCACAACAGAGGGTAGAGTTTGTCTCTTTCCTTATAAACCCAGTTTAGCTGCCTCCCTTTTGGTTAAAGTGACTGCTTTTCAGCTTTTTGGACAAATCTTTGTTCATCTTATCTCTGATGTTCCTCTTCAGAGGTAGGGACATCTGGGCCATACTAGCTTGGCTAGTAAGCTATCTATTCCTGTATCTTTGAAACAACCTAGAGTCTTCACATCCCAGGAGAAGATAAGATGGAGTTCCCAATGCCCCATGGGTCTCAGAGGGGAAATAGAACATGAGTCAAGAAAATCAGAAGCCAAATGTGACAGTTTCTGGCAACTCATGAGTATTAACTTGATGAAGGAGTCAGACACTCTAGAGCTGAGAAGAACAGGGCGAGGAGAACTTGTCTGCACGGGCATTTCTTCCTTGGCAGGAACTGAATAGTCCTTCTATTCCAGGAGGAGCACTGCCTAAGTCCATGTGGGACTATCACCTTCATCTCTCACAGACCAGGAGTTGAGCACAGAGTAGCATGAGCTTGAAAATTGTCTCATAAAGAAGAGTGTTAGGGATGGAGGAGCACCTGGTGGGTCCAGCCTTCCGTCCTATCATGAGTGTAAGGAGTAACAGTCTAACACTTGGGTAGAATATACTGATACAATGCTTTCATCTATAAAATGTGTATAAGAGTTCCCAACTCTTCGAATGCCTTGGGATGGGAGAACAGAGGGAAAGATACCACTTAGCTTTCAGTTCAGTCACCTAGAGCTGTGTGGGCTTTTAAACTGAGCCTAGAGGTTCTTATCTGCAAATGGGATATGATTCTGCATCACAGAGGGTTGTTCTACTGATCAAATAACAAAGTCCTTACAGAGAGATGGAATTAAAATTGTTAATTCACCCACACCTCCCCTCTAAAATCAATAAGATTTGCTTTCTTTTGGTCAAAGAATGAAGGGGGACTAGCAGACTCTTAACTGGGCATCCTATCAAGATTCAGAGAGCTATTTATATTTAGATCGAGCACTGTGACTCTGGAGGCAAGTATTGTGACCTGAGTTAGAAGAACACACGAGAATTCTTTCCAAGACCTTTACTGATGTTAACTTTTTAATCCTCACCGTTACCCCAGGAAGCAGACTCTAAAGCACAAATAGGCAAGACATTTGCCCAAGGTAAGACAAGTGCCCAAGTAAGAACAACAGAGGAACACACTCAGTGTGGATCTTGAGGCCCCACATGATAGGCATAGGCTGTGTGCTTGAACAGCATGCACACACATGTATACACCACACACACATACATGTATATACCACACACATGTATACACTACACACATGTATATACCACATATACACATGTATACACCATACACATGTATATAGCACACACATGTACACACATGTATATTACACACACACACATCCCTCACATACATGCTAAAATAATAAAAATAAATATTACAAAATCGCACAGGAGCTTAGTGATCCTGATGCGCTGGAGGGGCTCTGGCTGCTAGAGGAACCAGTGAGAAGAGGCAGGAACAGGCATGCCAGCTTTAGAGAAGAGAGCGAACTTGTTCTCTCTTCCCCACCTTTCACAGGAAAGGCAATTGTCATGAAGAGTCACTGGACCTGGAGTTGGTGCCAGGAGAGCTTTCTTCCTGAAAACCCTAGCTGTTGTTTATTTAGCATTGGGCATGGATGGGGGGGAGTGTTACCATTGTTTCCTGAGTCTGGGTCAATGCCAGTGACTCTAGGACCCTAGCTTTGGTGGACCCAGAGTCATGTTTTCCACTGAACCCAGTGTGTAGATTATATAGGTTGAGCGTTCCTTGTCCTAGGAACGCTTAGAAAATGCTTAGGATCAGAAGTGGTCTCCATTTTAATTTTTGGACTATTTTTAGATATGTGATACGATATATTGGGAATAGTACCCAAGTCTAAACATATCCTTAAGGAAATTTTATATATTTTTAATTTGACTATGTTTTAGATTGATACCCTATACCTGATGTCTAGTGTGGAATTTTCTGCTTGTGTGATATTGGCATTTCAGATTTTAGAATTACAGATTTAGGAATACTCAACCTATAATTACTTAATTAACTAATTATTTATTTAGAGACAGAGTCTCTGTGTAGCTGAATTCTAACTCACAATCCTGCCAACTTCCCCTGTTAGCCCCACAAGTATAAGGATTATAGGTGTGTTCCAGTTGCAAGTATTTTCTAAATTAAGTGGTTTGTTTTGGTAAGTGATATCTAAGTGTCTTTAAAACCATATCAGAAAGGATGTATCAAGATATTGTTTAGAACTCCTGGGTGACTTTATATCATTCACATTAACTTGTGAAGGTTTAGTTACCTCACCTGTAAGATGAGATGGTGTCTACCCTTCCCAGCTTCTTGGTGTTTGGGGGTAGGAACAAGATGAAGCCGTGAAGTCCAAGCGCAAGTGGATTTACTGAATGAAAGCCGAAGTGATGGGGCTTCTTGTGAATGAACCCCGCAGATCTAGAGGTGTGCTAGGAAGCAGCTAGTAGTCACAGAGCTAGGTGTTCTCCTGACTCCTGGTTCAGTTCTTTGAGCTATGACACCACATCCAGGACCAGCAGAAGCATGAATGGAAAGTTCCATATGTGGCTTAGAGCCGAGTATCTACTTTCAGCTACCAGATAGATACCTTCTCCCCAAATCCCCGAAACTGGCACATCCCTCTTTATAGTCAAGAAAGCTCTAAATATCTTAGCAGCAGGGGAGAGGGTTAATAAAAAGTGTCTTACAAAATGTGTGTGTCTGGTTGTCCCCAAGTATGGTGGCAGTTACACAGATGGAACTGGTGCAGAGGACAGAGCTAGGCTGGCACTGTCCTTCGGTATTGGCTTAGGAATATTGTCAGGATGGATAAGGCTGTGAGGCTGAGACTGGTGGTTGCTTGGGTGCTGTGTTAGGGGATGCACCAGGCACAGGGCTGCTGTCTGTACCTAGAAGGTGGCTCTGTTCTCCACTTATTCTATTACTCTATGAGGACATTGTTCTCCGTTTAAAGCAGGGCAGAGTGACACCATAATGGATATTTGTTTTTAGTGGCACAAATATGTGGAGGCAAACCTGGATCGCAATTAGAAATGATTTGAGAGCCTCAGAGAAGCCCAGAAAAAAAAAGAATCTAATGTGGCCACCTTAAAAAAGGTACCCAAGACTATGTGCTTTGTTGTATGGTCTGCATCCAGATCTGCCTGCTGCTCAGTTCATTATTGAGAACTTGAACTAAATTAAGATGCCCCCAAGTTAATGCTATATTGCTACACTTCACACATTTTCTTATTTGAACCCACCCTGTCCAGCAGTGATAACTGTTATTTTTAAATCCTCATTTTACAGATTAAGACTTAGGCTCAGAAAGATCGGGTACTCTGTAAGTTAGTAACTTTAGGAGGATAGGGGAACTTGGGTCTAAGGGTAAAGGGAATGTTGGCAACAGACATTCTTCTCTCCTCATCTATGATATTTTGCAGAAAAGGGTGAGGCATGCCATATACATATCTGCCTTTCATTAGACCACTGGGATATGCCCCTGTACTCCCTGTGACATACAGTCACACAGTCGACCCTGTTCTTCACCCTCTCTGTGAGGCTGATATCTGGGAGAGTGGTAGATCATCCGAGCTAAGATCCCAAGGAGCATCCTATCCCAGGATCCCAGGCAGCACACTTACATTTAATACTTCCTTCTCTCCAGGTGATCCAGTTTCGGGCACAGCCTGCCAGCCAGTATGCGCCCCTGCCCTTCTAGAAGCTTCCAGGAAGGCACTGGTGACTGCTGTCAAAACTGAAACTGTGCTCTGGGCTTGACCCGCACCTGGCTCTTAAAGGGCCGTTGTCCCATAGTCAAGGTAGCCAGCCAGAACACGTGACTCCCACAGATCCTTGCTTTCCTGGCTGGCTTCATTTGTTCTTCCCTGTACTTGGGGAGACTCCGTCATGCGCAGAGCCTCCATTGTTGCAGCTTCAGGATATGGGACAGAATGTCTCCTTAGTGTTTGGTCTTACTTCCCCAGTCACTAGGGATTGCCCGGTTCCCATGACTCCCTGATATGGACCCTGAAACGCCACTCTTTGGGCACCATCTGCAAAGTTGCCCTTTTCTGCCTAGAGCTTTCAGTACTTTGGAATTGCTCTTCTTCTCTTTTCAGCCCGGACTCTACCTGAGCTCCCTAAAGCTGAGCTGAGTGTGTAGAGAGCCGTGCATGGCTATCTATAGAAGAGGACTCCCATGAGCTGAGTTGAGATAGCAACTTGCTTCCTCACTACAGCAAGTCCAGGTCGTGACCTATTTGGGTCTCCTAGATAATCTCCAGATAATCATAGCCTTCCTGTGTCACACAAATGAAGCCTACTGTCCCACATACATTCCCCTACACTCTCACAACCTCCCTTGTCCCCTTGAAGTTCTACAGACTGTACCTGGGCAGGCCTCACCTGCTCTTCTTTCAAGAGTTTTAAATTAATTTCCTAAATCAAACTCCCAGAAAGGGAAGGAGAAAAGGAGAAAGGGCTAGAGATATAGGAGGGTCAGATAGGCATACCTGTGAGCTCACTCGTGTTCAAGATAAGCTCAGATCTTGATGGAAAGAGAAGAAACGATTTTTTGTTACAGAGCTCAACTGAAGATCATAAATCCACAATCTGACCGGTGCAAGGAACAAAACAAAACCATGGTCACTTCCAGGAAAGCTCAGTCCAATTCAATGGCATTTCAGATTGGATTTCTTTTTCCCTTTGTCTTCCTTTTCCTCCTCTGGGTGGCAACACTGCTGCTGGGCCCATGATTTTGGTCTTGGTTTGCTGCGCTGCTGTGTCAGTCTTGTTCCTCAAAAAGAAAAAGGTGGTTCTGTGAACTAAGATTGAACTCCCACCTGGTCAGAGAGACCTTTTAGCCTTACTCATTCCAAGGGCTTTGCAGTACACACACTCTGGGCTTTCTTGTTGCTATAGCTCAGCTTTTTCAGTAGGTCTTCGGGGCTTCTCAGCCCTCCTTTGTTCTTGTGATTGCGTTGTGAACTTATCCGTAGCTTCCTGTGGTCTCTGGGAAAACCAGGCTCCCATAATGCCTATGTATCTTTTGAACTGCAGAGCTCATGTGTCATTGGAAGAACAATGGGAAATGGCAAGGCGGTGGACCACGGGTAGTTTAGAGAGGACAGGCAGTATTGCAGCCTGCTGACTCTGGAACCTCTAAACTGTCCTGATATCATTGTTCTCCTCTCTTCTGGAGCTCAGGCTCAGAGCCATGGTTGCAAGCGGGAGGTCATGGAGACACATTGGTAACTGACTTTCTTCCTCACCAGCAATTTCCTCCTCCCCGTTCCAAGGTGGATGATTATAGGGAAATGTGGAGGGAGGGGAGATATGTGGGGGCAGAGATGACACAAGCCTGTTTCTGCCATCTGAAAGCTCTTTACACAGTTTTCTGTTCTGTGTCTCCTATTTAAACTCAATAGTCAAGGTACTTGTAGGATATGTTTGCTTCTCCTCAAAGCAGGGAATAGCTTGTGTCTAGTTGTCTGGGGTAGAGTAGGTACTAAGGCATGCCCCTGAATATTTGCACAGACACTTGCTGAAGAAAGGCTTTGCAGGAAGTAAGGAAGTATATCAACCAAACCATCCTTTCTTTGCTGCCTGCAGGTGGAGGCTGGACTTCTTGACTACTCCATAACTCCAGGATGGTGGCTGGCTCTCTAGATCATGTCCTGGTGGCACATGTTCCCAGCGGTGTCCAGAAGTGTTTTAGCAAACCACGTTAACACATGCCTCCACAAGAGAAACATCCACATTCTCCACGTACCCCCACTTAGTGGGAAAGAGGAAATATAAAAGTAGAACCCCATGAATAATCAGGAAGTAAAATTCCTGTGGCCAGTTTTGAGTCCAGCCACAAGCTGGTGGAGTGAACACAGAGACTGGCTTCCTCCCTCACATGGCAGCTTCCCTCTCTAGAACCCAAGGAATGACTCTTGCATCCAACTCTGAGGAAAGAGGGGCTGGCTCACAGCTAGGTAATGTGTCTATGTTCAACTTAGTAAGGATGATAACATTACTTTCCAAAACCAACTTCATTTGCTCAAGCCAACCTTCTTCTAGAAATAAGAAAATACGACCTGTTTTCATCCAGCATGGGGAGGATCAGAACCACAGGGCCTGAGTTAACATGCTTGTATTTTGGCTTTGGCTTGACCCCTAAACTTGTTGAGCGACCTTTGCAGAATCACTTCCTCTTTAGCTTGTAGGTTTTTCGTATGTTAAATGAGAGAGCATTTGGCCAATTGGGTCATGAGGCCTTTCCAATTGTAGGTCACTGTGTGTCCGCTGAGCACTGTCCATATTTGTTGTGGGGGCTGTAACAAACAACCACAATCTTAGTACCGATAAGCCACAGAAATATATTCCTCTTCAGTTCTGAAGAATAGAAATCTAGAATCCAGGTGGCAGCAGGACCACTCTCCTTACGAAGACTCTAGAGGAGTAAATGTTTGTTTTTGCTTCTTCTAATGTCTAATGTCTAGCTTCTGCTAGTGTTCCTTGACATCCTTTGATGAGCAGCCGAACCTTCCAGGCTCTGCCTCTACAGTCACTTTGTCCTTAGTGCATGTCTTCCGAATCTGTTGCCCTTACTATATATGACATTTTCGATAGCATTTAACGTCCAATCGCATCATCTGGGATGATTTCTTTGTCTGATTATCCTGAGTTTAATCCTAAATATGGCCACCTTTACAGGCTTCTGGGAATAGAATGTAGATATAACTTGTTGAATAGGTTTATTACAGACATCTACTCTGATCGTGACCATTAAGAGATCCAGAGAACTGAAAATCTGCAGAAGCGTGTATTGTTGCTTCCTCAGGGTGTATAGTCATCACTCACATACAACACTGCCTTGCATAAGCCAGGAGGTAACAAGCCTGCAGAGACAGTACAGTCTGTGAGAAGGGACAGCCTCTGTGTGTAGACTGTCCTGGATTCACACCCAGATCTTTCCATCTGCCAGCCATGATGCCTTGGACCAGTGACTTAATATCTTTGGGCCTGATCATCCTCAATCCATAATGATGTTATAAAATTAATATGTTTAAGAGAATGAACTTAGCAGACATTCCTCATTCAGTGTCAGACACCGGGCAGAACAGGGACTCAGAACTAAGAGTAATTCTGCACTGAACAACGAAATTCATAGGCACAGATGTGGAATGATGTCCAAGCATATTTTGAAAGGAAGTGGCAGAGATAGGCCTATAACTAAGACCTTCCTGCACTGGATACCCACCATCCAACCCTACCCTTGCTGCTTACAAAAGCCTTCACATTAAGGATGACCATTTTGAGTTACATTTCCATGGGCAGCAAGGGTTTCCTATTTACACGTTTGTTTGATTCAGTGGATTGTAGAAGGTCAAGCCCATACAGGTCCAACCTTAGGGACTCATTAGCTTCATGCGCTAAGACTATAGATTGATCCAGTCCCCGATAGAGCAGGATCTCTACACTATACGTCCATTCCTCACTTGCACGTCCTGTCCGTTACCAATCTGGAGTTTTGACCTGGTTCATTTTTTTCCTGCCAGTTAAGGAATTATAAGGCAAAGAAAAAGTCTGAGACACAGCAGTCAACCAGTGCAGAAAGATGTTTATTAGGAGTGAGGAGACACACACAGCACAAGACACACACACACACACACACACACACACACAGAGAGAGAGAGAGAGAGAGAGAGAGAGAGAGAGAGAGAGAGAGAGAGAGAGAGAGAGAGCCTTCAAAGCTAAGACTTGATAGCCTAAAGTTGTTTCTTTCTGAGGGCTCAGGGATTTAAGGGTCTTTGGTGGTGTGTGTGTGTGTGTGTGTGTGTGTGTGTGTGTGTGTGTGTGTGTTCCTTCCCTAACTTAGGGTTGATCAGTTTTAACAAAGACAGGGAGACTGATAGGCCCACAATTCCAGGGTGGGGGAGGGTAAATATGTCCTGATTTAGGCTTGAACTTGTTGGACCTATACAAAGGCCCACCAGGCCTTTAGGAATCAGGAATGTGAGGACGAAGCTGGACGAGTGCCATCTTTATTATCTCCTGGTGACCCCTCTTTCTATGTGTCTGCATACCAGGAATCTGTCGGATCTGTAGTCCTTCACATCTAGGAGGGGACGGTCCCTGTGACTGTCAGTTTTCAAGGTGAATGAAAGAAAACTGAACAGATGAAGTGCTGTTTGCCATCAGCTCTGCTCCCATCCGTAGGTCTTTATCTAAGTCAATATTTAACCCTTGTCCCCGAGTCAATGTTTAATCCCAGGAGAGCTAGTTGTATAATCCAGCATTCCCTATCAAGCAGACAGTATAGTCAGTTTGATATTAATCACAGTGAATCTGCCAAGGCTGAATTGTATCTCTCCACCTTTGAAAAGGCTATCAGTTCTTTGGAATTATTCACTCCAACAGTAGCCCATCAGCAGATAACGATATAATTTCCTGACCCCATGACCTCTGACAATGCTCCTTTTCCTTGCTCCAGTTCTGCCTGGTGCTTGTCGGAGAGGAGCATGAAATGGGGCTATTGCCTCTGTTTGTCCAGCTAGCAGCCCAAGGGCTCTAGCTAGCAGCAGATGATATGTGCTCCTTGTTTTGAATCACAGTAGGAGAGATGGAACTGAAAAAAGTCCATTTGGCTGACACTGGGCAAGTTTGCTAAAACTTGCTGAGCCTAGACTGTAATGCCCCACTCCCTGCAAGCAAGTCTTCCTTTTAAGGGGCAGGCAAAGAGAAGGGAGATTGATTATAAGCAACCCCGTTTGTCTGGGTATTGGGAGCTATATAAATCAAGGACAAGTTATCCAAGGTATGGTTGAGAAGATGTTTGTTGTAGCTATGAGGGAGAGCACAGCCAGAGGCATTTAGAAGAGAAAGCAATGGAGTAAACATGGCCAGTAGACTGAATGAGACCATGAGGAGGGGTGTGGAGTGCGAAAGGACTGAAGAGAAGAGAGGGTAAAAAGAAGAGAGGGTCAAGAGAGGGGGGGAACAAGAGCGAAGAGAGGGCCAAGAGAGGGGACCAAGAACCAAGAGAGAGCCAAGAGAGAAGACCAAGAACCAAGAGAGGGCCAAGAGAGGGGACCAAGAGCGAAGAGAGGGCCAAGAGAATACAAGGTCTAAATGGTGGGCTTATATAGGAATGAGAAGCTGAGGGAGGGAGGCCCATGATCTGGAGTTTAGGGTAGAGGCAGGATGAGAAGAGCCAGGATGCCAGCCTGGACTCTGTAACAGGCATATGCAATGCTGAGACAGCCTGGAGGCTGGCATGAGCTTTGGTATGGTAATAGACACACCACAGTTAGGCATTTGTCCCCCAGTTTCTTTTGAACCTGACAGGTAATTCTTTAGTGTCTCTGTGGGGATTTGCCTAAAGATCTCATGGCATGGCGTCTGCCATCTGGCAGCAACGTGCCAAGGAGAGAAAAGAGGCTGGCAAGCAGAGCTGTAGGGTGTAGGGGACTTTCCAAAGGGAAGAAGTCTATTAGCTGTTACTGACTCCAATATTTACTCATAAGAGTCAGTTATGGGTCAAACACATAGTCCCGTTTTAGGGTTCTCCCAGTCAAGTGAACACCCCAAGTTACCTCTTCCATGAACACTTTCCTGCTGTGACACACTTCAGTCCTTCACTGTTTGCCCAGCATTGGCTGCTGACAGTCAATCAGAGGGTGTACAAGTGTAACTTTGGGGCCTCTGGGATGATTGTGGAACTCTTTATCATTTTGGCTGAGGGAGAAGGGAAGGAAGAGATTGTGGCAGCTCATTCCCCCCCGCCACTGTTCCTTCTCCCCACGCCCCAGGCTGAGTGGAGGTAGGCTGTTGTGGGTAGAGCAAAGCTGAATGCAAAATGTAGAAATGGAAAGTTGGCTGTGACCCAATAAGATCTCAGTTCCCCTCTGGGGATCTCCCCAGACTCTAAGAAGCTTTGAGTCTATTCCAGGTGTTAGGGACAGATGAACAAGTCTTTTCTGAGATTAGCAAACAACTCTCCTCCCCTCCTCACCCCTCCCCTACCCCCATGCTCCATTGTAGAGGAGGAAGAAATTTCGAGTAGGCATCCAAAGTCAACAGGTGAGTGCCAGGTGACAGGGCCCTGCCCCTCTCACAAGCCACCAGAGTCTCCCTGAAGATTTGCTGTTTCCTTGTTCCTGGTTTGTGAAGGACCTGTAGCCCAAGGTATGCCAGGTAGGCAGGCGCTGAGCAAACAGCTCCTGCAATACCCTGCAGCCTGGGTCTATCTGAGCCTTATGTTCCAAAGTGGTCTTGAATAGTGCCAGTAATTGTTAGCAATCTGTGCTACACGTGATGATTGAGACCTGGTTGCATTTTCTAAACAATCTACCTTTCTGTGTCAGACTCTGAAGAAGCAGATTTTCTAACCTTTGCCTGCTTTTTTTGTGTTTTTAAAAAATTAATTAATTAATTTTTTTTGAGGTAGACTGTCTCACTCTATAGCCCAGAGTTTACTCTACAGCACAAACTGACTTTGAACTTATAGCAAACCTCTGGCCTGGGACTACAGGCAAGGGTCACCACACCAGCTGCCTTTGCCTGACCTCTTAGCCAAAGTAAACTGCCTCATCTTCTCAAAAGTGACTGGGCAACTTGTTCAATCTTTTCAAACCTAGTACCCGGACTCTCCCTCTTCTTTAAAGTGCTCTGAGTCCAGTGGCAGGAATTTGCAACTCAGAAAGAAGTGATCCCATTGAGAGTACAGGTCTGCTTCAGAACTCTAATTTCCACAAGCCTCTGGGGTCAGTTCCTCTTGTGGCTGGTACCTCTCTGTGGGGGTGTCTGCCAGCTGCCCAGAATGGGCCATTGAGTTTGTCTATCTTCCACAAGCGAAGATAGCAAGGGGAGCAGAGGGCCAGTGTCTAAAGCCAAACAATGGCACTTAAAGAATGGAGTGTGTGGTCCTGGAGACCACCTACAGGGTAGCGTCAGAGTCCATTTTCATTATTGAGTCTCCGAAGCATCTTTGTCAAACTGTGAGCTCCAGGGTATCTCCCCAGGGAGGATGGTCAGAAACTCTCCATCTCTTTGGCTCATGTGCTCTAGTTTGTTTTAGTGGAGGAACCTTCAATGCAGGCAGCTATTAAATGGGTTCAGTATTTCTCAGACCATCCTACGAGAGGCGAAGAAATAACCTGGAGTGTTAGGTGTGATGCAGTCTGGGGATTTTGAAATGATATTGTCTAGGGGTCCTGAGCAGGTTCATTTTCTCTACCAGTTAAAGACTTAAAAGGCAGGAAAATCTGAAGTGCAATGGGTAGCAGCAGAGAAATCTCAATTACGGCAGACAGAACCAACAGTTGAAAAAAAGGTGTTTATTGAGGGTGATACAGAGAAAGTCCCTCTGGAGACTCTGAAAGCTGAAAAATCCTATATCTTCTTGCTTGGGACCCTTAAAGCCTCTGAAGTGTTTTCTTCTCTCAAGCTAGGTTAGTTGACTGGGCCAGAACTTCTGTGTGACATGTTCTGAGCAGGCCTTTGAACTGGGGGCCTGTTGGTGAGAGACAAGCCTACAGAGCCTGTTTTAAGTCTCCAGGCTTTTGTTTCAAGTCAGGAAGGTAAGGAAGAAGCTGAGCATCTTGGACATTCCACCATCTTCCTTACCTGGCCATGGCCCTCTCCCCGACTGTCAGCCAGAGTTCCTCTGACTCTGTGTAGAGTGCAGCATTTACACTGAGTACCTGGGACACACAGACACTCTTATGGATCCTTGATGTTTGTGCTCCATTTGTCCAAATGTCAAGCAGGTACCTCAGGGCTAGTGTCTGAACTCTCAGCTCTCCGTCTGGCTGCGTGAACTGCCCCCACCCCGAGTCCCACTAAGCTCAGACTAGAATAAACCAGTTAGTGGTTAAAGAGAAAAAAAAATGGCTGGAGATGATTGTATAACTTCCCACACAGGAGTCTCAAGGAGAGAAACATGCAATCTCATGAAACTCTATGCAAGAAAACACCTGACCAGAAGACAAGGTTATTGTCAGGACCAGAGGAAACTCCACTTCCCCAAACTCCAAAAGGCAGTACCCAGAAATGACCATCTTGGCTCGCTGAAGTATAGGATTACTGAAGGATACTGTCAACATTCCTCAGGAATGCATGAAAGAGTTTCTGTCCACCAGAAAGAGGTACATACTGTAACTATCTTCCGTTCCACCGGAGGATGAAACATCTGACATACAATGATGCATACCAGAGCCCATGCTAGCCCCAGGCTCCTATAGTCCCTAGTCACACATACTTGCTATGCATTTCAAAGTGAAGGTCAGCCTTCTGGCCCTCACCTTCTCACTGGGCTAGCTCTCAGACTGTTGCAATTCATAAGCACCCTTCTTCTCCATACCTGTTTCCTGTATACAACAGCAAGGTTTTCCCTACCTCAAGCCCAAGTGTGCTTAGCCTCCGTATTTTCTCTCGCACTCTTCTCTGCTATTCCTGCTTTCCTAGCCCTGGCCATGTCCACTCTGCTTTTTCTCTCTGCTCTTGACTTTTCCAAGTGCTTCTGGCTCTTTTCTCTCTCTCTAATCATGAAGCAGTCATTTCAGTAGTTTCTTTACTGTGTCCTCAATTATAACTATCAATAAATACAAACAAAATGTCCAACAAAACAGTAGTGATCAAGGATAGAGACCGCAGGCAGGCCACATGTCTCAGCTTGGTTTTTCCTTGGCAGTGTGAGATGTTTCCTTTATCAGTTCCCTTATCCCTAAGATGGGGATGGCCACAATTACTTTCAGAAATATGGCATCTAATGCATATAGAATGAGCTGTGTAGAGACATGTAAACGAGGAGTTAGCTACATTACTAAGTAGAAAGAGGAGTGTTAGAGAGTGATACCCAACTGCTTCATCTTGTGAAAATCAGTGGCATCCCTGAAAGGGAAGTGACCCATGAAAGTCTGGCCTCTGAAAGCCTTAGAAAGCTTGGTAAGGAGGGGTTCCCTGACCCTTGCTTCAGTGGCAGGAGTGTGGTGCTAGTGGAGTTGGTCTACTCTGTATAGTTTGACTCTGGCCCTTTAAGCTTAACCTGTCCCGTTCATGTTTCGTTCCTTTGGGCTATAAAGAAGAGCTGTAAACAAGAGTTTCCCTACTTCCTTCTCCCGGCATCTACTCAGATCTTATTTATCCCTGCCTCCCTCTAAACACCAGGGCCAGAGACTGGTCTTCTGCAGCTCCTCCTGGTGGGTCTGAGGTTCCTTTAAAGCACTTCTACTTCTGGAAACCTCCATGGCTCCACTATCTCACTGTCAGGGCCCGTTCCCTCCTATTCCACTCTTTTACTAAGATGGACAGTGAGACAGGACACCATAGCTGCTCAGTTCAGGACAAAAAGTATTAGAACGGTTCAGAGGAGGGAGAAGTCTCAGCAAGAGGAAGCAGGAAGCTCCTGAGGAGACAGGTCTGATCTTCTAGTGTGTGTGTGTGTTTGTATGTACATATATACAGTCTTGTGGAGTTTTATGACTTAATACAGGCATTTCAAATTATGGTTAAAGGCCTAATGCAGCTTCCCGTTTCTGTGAAAGCTTTGCTGGAATGTAGAATAGCCAGTGGTCTGTATACACTCTCTAGCTAAGAGATGGGGCTGTGTGCCTGCCTCAAAGGCTTCTGAGTTTTCAAATCTAAGAGGTTTGCTGTGTGGCTCTTGGAGGAAAAGTTGACTGTGTCTTGTTTTAATGTGTTGACTTCCCTAATGGATGATCTAAGGAAATCCAGTTCAATGAGAGTGCTTTGCCAAGCACAGTAGCCCTGCATACATCCTGTTCCTCCTGTCAGTTACTCAGTATTTTCCTTTGGACAGCTAATGCTCTGAGAAGCCCTGTATGTAAGAATCTGTTAATTAATCTTAACTTCCCAAACTTCTTAGGGCTACAACTTAATTTCCTCTCACTATCTCTTAACACCTGTTATGAATTGTAAATATCTGATATGCAGAGTATCTGATGTGTGTGCCCTTGGGAAGAGAACATTTGACAACCTCCCCCAAAGGGGTCACAACCCATGGGCTGAGAACCACTGTTCTAGATTAAGCATCTAAATGTCTATGTTTCTACCTGGCTAAATGCATTCAATCTGCCTACTTATTTATGAGAGGCCTCCCATCACCCCCAAGGATATTTCTCTTGGCTTTCTTCGTACAGTATCTGGGGTCATGATGAGGTGTAAATAGGTATTTCTGAAGGACTTTGATGCCATTGACAGCTTAGAAGGCAAGACAGCCTTTTGGTAACATTAGTGTGACAGTCTTTAAGTTGGTATTGGGACTTTTCTTCCTTCACATCTTCTGTTGCTCAGTGCCTGCATTGCCCAAGTACAGAATACAGAGCACCTGCTAGCTTGTCTGGGAAAGAAAATGCCAAATGTGACCCCTGAAAAGATGACAGGGTCAACGGTGGGCAAAAGTTCCCCAGCAGATATAGTTATAAGACAGAATCCACACAAAATTCCTCTCATTTGTCCTTCTGTCTTTCTCAAAGTATCCTCAGCCTTGTCCACAGCCTTTGATACCAACGGTTCATAAACAGTGGAACAAGAGGAGACTGATAATGAAAAGTACCCCCTTCTCCCATTATTTAGGGAAATCCCAGAAAATCTTGACTTGGCCAAAAGACCTACAGGGTAATGAGAGCAGAGTCAAATAGGGAGACACAATACGAAGACTGAATGATGTTTCCTCCCGTCTCACGCAGAAACCACCCACCGACACAATCATTTAGTGAATCCCCAAACAAAATGAATGGAGACCCGTGGATGTTCAGACTTCTTGCCTGGAGGATCCTCAGTGCCCTCCAAGTCCATGTCATCCCCAGCCAAACAGTCCTGGGCGTTTAATTTGCTGAAGTCCCACTGGAGATGCAGTGAAATAGATAAAATACAATTAGTGTCCTTAAGGAGCTATGGCTGTGCTTGCTCAGGCGAGCTTGGTGTATGAGAACACTGTTATGCATTAGCAGCAGGCTAGTACTAACAGGCAGAGAGAAGGAAAGATGCCCAGAGGCAGTAGTGACCCACACTGCTATTAATGGAGATTCTTCATATCCTACCCCAGCACACCCTGCTCTAAAAGAAAAGCTTGTAAGGGGCAGCAGGCTAGGCAATTGAGGAACAGACAGACCACGAGCCCTTTCCTGAAGCCTTCTTTGAGTCCTTGTATTGTCATCATTTTAGCTTTGGAGAATGCCTGACCCTCTGAGGCCCAAGCTGGTAGGCCCCTGTGTCTCCAGGTGGAGGCTGAACTCAGTTAGCTTCATGTGGGTGAAGGGAAACAAGAAGGAGATGAAGAAGTCACGGAGCTGTTTGGGTGTGGTCCTCCATCCATGGTAACTGAGCTCTTTACCTTTCCATCCTCAGGGTCCTGGGTCATTTTCCAGGATGGTCAGTCTGGCTTGGGTGGGAAGAAGGTCACTCTGCTGCATGTTCTTTCCCTCATCAGGGAGCTTATCTGGTAGCAAATGTGTCATCTGAATTAGAGTGATCCTTGGTACCCTTTCTGTCTTCTGAGCTGCATAGAGACACATAGAAGGCTATGAGTATTCTGGGGTGGACATACTGACTTGCCTTCCTGAGAACTGGAGGCAATTTCTAAGAATTTCCTAAGACAGAAGTCTAGTGGCTGGGCCATTAGAACAATAATGATTGGTCCAGATGATTCGATCCCTGGCCCTGAGAACCCCAGCCTCTCCCATTGGCTCCCAGAAATCCTCAGTCTCTTTTCACCAAGACCACACACCATGGAGCATTCACATCAAGAGTCTGCATCCCTGGGATGTTACTATAACAGTGCAGGCTGAGCAGAAGGATGCAGATGCAGCCCTTGGCCCCAGGGCTCTGTGTGCTCTCCTGTGCTCTGCTGCCAGGATTGCTAGTGTGGTTCCATACCTATGGTGACTAATTCTTGTCATCCTCTAAGATCTCCTTAAGCCAAGGAGTATCACTGAGTCAAAAGTGTAAAAGCCACAACCAAGCACAGTTAGATGCTTCAGAGTGGAATTCACCGTTTCAACATCCAAAAGTGCAGCCACTTGATCTAACCCGACCCAGCCCAGAGGCTGTCAAGTAGAAGAGTAATCATTTCTTTCCCTAGATTTGGGTTATTACTTAAGCTCAACTCACAGGTCCTCTCTCTCCCAAGTCTCCTTTTCAGTAGGACCAGAGCAGCAATTAGAAGCAGGGCCAGCACAGTGGAGACTGGAGTCAGGATCCGAGAGTTGCTTTCTCCTTCTGTAAAGGCACTACAGGGGAGGAATTGGGGGAGGAAGAGATGAATATGGGACCACGGGGGTCAGAACTAGATGGAGTATTAAGACTGATAGCTCACCTCTGTGGTTTCACAGGTGGACAAGCCGGGTTCTAGGCTAATTGGCACCATTGTCCCTGTAACTGGCTCCCAGCAGAACTGCTTTCCAGTTCCTAAAGCCCCAGTCCTTTGTCTCGCTCCCCTCTCCTGTGCATGGATGGTAATATGCCATGGTGAGAGAGAGGATGAGCGAGCCAGGACGTTGGCCCAGGCAATTTGCTCTGTGACATCTTTTCCTTGTGCCTTCAGCAACTTATGTCCCTTCTCTGGAGTTCTGCTCCCCACATTAAGCAGAAAGTCCGAAGGGTTCCAACCTAAACGTTACTTAATCGTCTCCTTTAGATTTTTGCTTGCAAACCACTGGAAAGCATCCAGATAGCATTATCACAGTGTGGGCTCTGAGGTGTGAAGGAAGGTAGCTGATGCTTATCTGCTCCATCCCACCCTTTACTGATTGGCAAGATACAAAGGGAACGAAGTCAGCAGAAGGACGAGCTGGCCAGGAAACAGGACAGACCTGGCACCCTAAGTCAGAAGAATGACTCAAGGCTTACCTCTTCATGGATAACTCCTTGCCAGAAACCCACATAGAGCTTGCTACTGAAAGCTGGCTTGGTGTTGGGGGGCTGCTTTCTTCAGTAGTGTCTTCTAGGCTCCCATCAAGGCTGCTTCCTTCCTCAGATGCATTACATAGCATACACGTAGCATTCAATGTTTGTGCACTTGGAGCTGGCGATGACTCTTCCAGGGAGTACAGCGTTTGTTGCTTAGACACCTCTGTTTCGTCTTGGAGAGTTTCCCAGGTCACATGCTCTGAGATCAGGACCGATGGCCTCGTAGTTCCTGTGGTCTTTCTAGGTGCATCTGGAGACACTCTGATGTCTGTTTCATCTCGTGGCCAGTCAGTCTCTGGGGTTGTGCCTTGCCTCCCACCCTCACTTGTGGTAGCACTAGCTATTACTGAGTTCCTGGTGCTCCACATCCAAACACCCTGTGTTGTACTGAATGTACTTCTTGATTTTGGAGATGGATCTTCTGGAGTGGGGACTGCTGCCTTGATAGAGCCCTCCTCTTTGCTGCTTGTTCCTGGAACCGTTGTGCTGGCTGTTCTTAAGGTTTGTCTTCCACTGGTGGAAGGTGTAGTTTTGCTTGTACCTGTGGTTGGAGCTGTTCTGTTCCATTCTGAGCCTTGGCCCTCTAGAATCTGGGTGACTCCGGAGGTCCATCTGTTGGCTGCTGAGGATGCTGTTCCAGGAGATGATGTGATGGGCTCACTAGAAGCTGGAGCTGCTGCATAGATGGTGTTGGAAGAACCTGTGTAGACACACACAGAAAAAGAAAGGCCAAGTAGGAAGACTATCTAGATTTCCTACTGGATTCAGCAAAGGGTATTTGATCAAAGCGTGTGTTAAGTAAGATGCACCACACTAAGAGGTGTGATCTTCTGACAAAATGTCAGATAAAATTAAAAGGTGAGCATCTCAACCTGCTTCTATTCTACTGCAAATGTTCACATTTTTATTCTTATTTTCTTCCCTCAGGCCTGGATATTCCCTACTCAGCTACCCATTCATCTACTATGCATGCTACTGTTCACAAAGGGGTAAAGAAGCCTCCTATTGCATCAGACAAGTAGATTACAGCATTCAAAGGGATTTATCAGCTCACCAGAAAGACGAATTCTAACTAGGTATTCTGCAGAGCAACCTTTTTGGAGTACACCCCGTCTTTACACCTTCACCCATGAGTCTGGATTCAGCCTCTAGAAGAGAGCCTTGGAGGTGTCAGGTGTCTGTGGAGAGACTCAGCAAGGGGCTACTATGGAAAATTCTAGCCCCAGACCCGTCCTCCTTTGTAGCACTCAGCAGTGCTACATTTTGACTATATGACTGAAGACAACACCAAGTTGTCTAGAGCCAGAGAAATACTGTCTAGATCATAGCATTTTTGGAACATAGCTCAAACATTTATTCTTCAACATTCTTGGAAGAAAGGACCAGGCAGGAGACCCTGTGTGTATTCTGTTGGGCACTTTTCCCTGCTATCTGCCTTTTAAAAGATAACTTCTATCTAAAACAAAAGCTTTCTTCCTAGAGCCTTACCCCTACTCCTCTTTTATTGCCTAAGACTTGAAGCTTTCTTGGGCTTCTAAGCCTTCTTTTGTATTCATTTCTTTTGAACGTTGGCTTTACAAAAATTGGCCCTTTAGCCCTCCATCAGCTCATACCTGCAGACACAGTGAGATTCATGCTGAAGAACAGCATGTCATTTCGGTCTCCTATGCCACAGCGATAAAGTCCCATGTCATCCAGGGACAGTTGGAGCAGCCTCACCATGAACAAACCACTCTGTGGAATGTCAGTGAGAGCCACACGCCCACGGTAGTCAGGGTGAGTGTATCGGTTGGTGGACACGACGGTGTAGCAGATCCACAACGGAGGCCCCAGGCGGCACCAGTATTTTCTTTGATGCCTATTGACTGAGGAGGGGGCATAATGACAACGGATGGTGACAGCTCCTCCAGTGTCCCCAGTCACCAGCCTCGGGCCTCTCAATGCATTTGTACCTGCAGGCAGAGAAAACTGTCAAAGGAAAGGGAACAGCGAATATAGTCACTGTTGGAGAGTTAGTTACCAACTCCGCTTGTCAGAAGAGCGTAGCCACTGTTGGAGTAGACCTTGCCCAAATGGATACAAAGAGTCTTACCCAGTATTTAGCCACACAAGTCTAGAACCCACATTCATTCCACCAAGCTCCATCTATATGCTTGTAAGAAGGAGGAGGTCACTCCAGACAGAGGGCACTGGTCTTTGTGGCACATAAAAGAGAAGTGTGCACATATCCCTGTGCTTCCCTCCACTAGGTCGGTGAATCTTCCAGATCAATGGCTGACATTTCCCAGGCTAGCCACTTCTCTATAGACCAGAACTGAGCATGCTTGAACACAATTGGCACGAGAGCACAGGAGAGAAGTATTGCAACTATGCCTGTTTTGGCAATATTTAGCTGAACTAGAGTACATATAAGCCAGCATGAGGAGGACGTTAATTTGATAAGGTGTAGGTGGAAACAGAGTTTATTATTTCATGGCCTTTTTGCACTGTCTCTGTCGACCTCTCTGCTCCTTAATTAGATACCTGGAATAATCTTGTGTATAGTAGATTTCATTGTCTTTCTTGGCATACAAAGTCTAGTCTAGTCTAGTCTAGCCTAACATTATGCATTCAGCCTGATGTGATAACAGACTGAAACTTGTGTGTCATCTAGCTGAAGGTTTTTCCTTAGTTCCTGCTAGCCTTGGAGACTGTCATCGAGAAGATGGACAGGCTGGGTCTCCCTCTTTACTTTCTTCTGCAGCTCAGATCTGAGACCTGGAGATCTGCCAGGTCTGGCTTGGAGAAGTGGATGGTGGTGCATCAGACAGTGTTTCTATGTGTGGCTAATGTCCAAAGTAGTCTGTCTGTCTATGTATCTATGTATCTATGTATCTATCTATGTATCTA
>NW_021604603.1:353468-353689 GCF_004785775.1 Grammomys surdaster | reverse complement strand
TATGTATCTATCTATGTATCTACCTATGTATCTATGTATGTATCTATCTATGTATCTATGTATCTATCTATGTATCTATGTATCTATCTATGTATCTATGTATGTATGTATGTATGTATCTATCTATCTATCTATCTATGTATCTATGTATCTATCTATCTATCTGTCTGTCCTCTCTCTCTCTCTCTCTCTCTCTCTCTCTCTCTCTCTCTCTCTCTCTC
>NW_021604603.1:328923-353458 GCF_004785775.1 Grammomys surdaster | reverse complement strand
CTCTCTCTCTCTCTCTCTCTCTCTCTCTCTCTCTCTCTCTCTCTCTCGGTAGCTTCTTTTGGTAGTTCCCTCCTCTGAGAATGGCTTTTCATTTTGCTGTTCTTTTATGGCCACCAATAACAACCCTAGGACTTTTGGCTTTTTGCACCTCTTTTTGCAGTCACAGTCCCCTATGGATGTCTCTTTTGGTGAAGGCCCCAAATAAGGCCAAAGGAAGCACACATTGTCCTTCTGTCAGAAGAAGCCTGGAATATATGACAAATTTGTTTGGTTACTCTCTAGATGTTCCTTCCCTCACATGACTTGGATTGAAAGTGGCCCATTCTTCCAAAACATTTTTTACATTGAACTCTTCAGCCTTCCTAGGGTTCTTAGCCCACCCTTAGGAGGTTGGGATGGCTGCCTGTTGGGCTATTCGTGAAACTGATTTCATAATTTCTTCCTATACACTTACAAAGGCCACTGAACATTTCAGTTTGGGATGTGAGTAGCTGGTAGTCTGTTATACATCTGGGCTTCTGAACCCAGGAACATTGATCCATATCCCCTTGGCAGGAACAGTTAAAGAATTTGTGGACACTAGTACAAAAGGAAAATGCAAGACTCCTGTCCAAATTGTTCTGTTTCAAGATGGGATTGAGTATGACAATGCATGGCGTGAACTCATCAAGAGGCTGAGGCAGGAAGAGTTTTGAGTTTAATGCCAGCCTAAGCTATATAGTGAGACCTGCCTCAAAAATGAATGCTATCTAGCTCACAGGGATGCAAACAGATGAATCTGGGAATCAGCACCTGGTTTAACCAAGCTACCTAGGTAGAGGCAGTGGAAACCACCAAAGAACTGGTTTCCTCACATCTGCTTGTCTCCACAGCAGTAGCTGAACAAACAGGGGGGCTAGATGTTTAACTGTCAGTGACCCATAGGCCAAAGAAGTTGCTCAAGGTTCTTGTGAACCATAAAGTAACATCTAACAACCTCTCTTAGCACACCCCCCACACCCTGGCACACAGGCTGGGGTCTCCCTTTCCCCTTCTTCCCACAGCATGGAGACAGAGAGAACTCGAAGGAGGGGACTCAGACCTTAGTATAGTGTCAGAACCTCACTACATCCAAACAGCACAACCTCAAGTCTCTTCTACAGGTCTGAGCTGAAGCTGCCTTAGTGCAACTCTGTACGAATCTTGGGATTGGGGGCAAGGTGGGGTGAATTCAAAACGTACCCCGAAAAATAATAAATACCAAGTGGACATTTTAAAATCAGATGTAGTTTTATCACATTCCCCTTTCTCGTCTGTTACTGTTAATTTGGAAATCATTTTAAAGAACTTGTTTTCTTTTTAAGATTTATTTTTAATTTGTGTGTATGTGATAATACAGTAATAGCCTTACTTAGTTTGTGCATTTCTCAGTTAGATTTTAACATTTTTCTACTAAGTTTCTCTGCTCATTTTTCTCGCTACCGATCTCTACTCTTGTTCCCCTCACAGCTCACACGTTCTCTTTCCTTCCTACCTCTCTTTCTTCTTTGTCTCTTTCTTATCCCTCCTCTTTATATTTCTTAGTTATGACCTTCCATAGCTTTAACAAATTCTAGAATCTGGACCATAAGAGCATCCGAACTTTCTCCTTCTTGGCTGCCTTTCCAGCTTGTTGTTTTTTCAAAGTTGACCTATTAATAAAACTGATCCATCCTCCACCCTGATCTCCTCTGAATCCTAATGGACACTTCAAATGATATACCTTAAGTTCTTGGAAGCACAAGAACAAACTCAATCCAAAGCCGCTAGATAGCATGAACTCACCAAGGTCATAGCAGAAAGTAACGGAATGGAAATCAAAAGGAAGGTAAAACCAGAGAGTCCGTCCTCTGAAAAGAGAAGCAAGACTGACAAACTCTCAGTCAAAGTAACAGAGAGAAAGGGGAGACCAAATTAATAAAGCTAGAGAGGAAAGGGAAGTGTTTCAAAATGTACTAATGAAATGCAGGAAGTTATTAGTACATACCTTAAAGACACATATTCCACTAGCCTGGAATCCAAAAGAAGTGAATGAATATCTAGATGTATATGACCCATCAAAAATTAAGCCAAAGGGGGTGGGGAGAGATGGCTCAGTGTTTCTTCCAGAGAACCCAGGTTTAATTCCCAGCATCCACATAGCATCTTGCAACTGTCTGTAACCCAGTTCCAGGGCATCCAACACCCTCACACAGACATACGTGCAGGCAAATGACCAAAGTGCATAGAATAAAAATTAATAAATTATAAAAGGTTAAACCAGGAGATAGACAATCTAATCTATCTACCATAAGCATTGAGATTGAAGAAGGAGTAAACAATCTTCCTGGCCCCAATGGAGTCACAGGTGGATTCTCCTAGTTCTTCAGAGAACTAGCATCACTGCTCCAAAGCATCCCGTGATACAGGAACAAGAGGGACACCATTAAACTCGCTCTACAAAGCCAGCGTTATCCTAATATCAAAACCAGATGGAGACACAAGGACAAAGAAAACTGTACACCAATCTTTCTGATGGATACAGATGGGTGGATTCACAGTCACTGTGATTACCTACTCAAGAATGACACAAGATCAGGTCAGCCAATACTCTAATTTGGAGATGAGCGGGACTTAAGAGACCCAGCTGTCCATGAGGATCTATGGGTAGTTAATGCCTGCTAGGGGGTAAGTCCCATGAGGTAGGCCTCTCTGAAGATGTGTGAGTCATTAATAGTTGTTGGTACAGCCGCTAGTAAGCTGACCATACTCCTGTAAACAACCTTTCATTCATGCTCTGTAAGCAAACCTAATTAAGGTAATTGGGACACACAGAAAGACAGACAGACAGACAGACACACACACACACACAAATACACACGAGAATTGAAGGCAACTACTTAGAAAAAGGAAGAGGATCAGCTAGAATGGAAATGGGCAAGAGAGAGGAATGGGATGAATTTGATCTAAATATATCACATACATTCATGAAATATCATGATAAAGCCCATTGTTATATATGAATTCATTAATACAAATGAAGCTAAAAAATTGGACAAAGAAAACATAGACAAACCACCAACAGCAACAAAAGAGTTTTAAGATAGCAACAGCAGAGCATAAAGACAGCCACCTTCTGAATGCAGATGAATCTGTAAGTGGCTTGTATCTTACATGGGACCTAAGGTCTAATTACAGGAGAGTAGCAACCATAAATGCTTTGGTTGTATCAATACCAATAAAGACTTAATTAAACAACATACCACAAATCACATGATAAAGGTTACTGATATTACAGTTTATCATTAACAGGCAAGAATATTAATCATCATTGAAATTATTAAAATTATTATTATTAAACTGTTCACATCCTAGATTCTGAGATTTCTTGTGTCCTAGAGTCGACACATTTGAAAGGGTCGCTGTACCACCATTAATCAGGAGGATGCAGCAGTCTGGCTTTGCTCACTGAGAATCTTTGACTGACTCTTGCAATACACACACTTTCTTATTAATACCAAAAATAAGAACCTATACCTCAAGTCCTCAAGTGGTGAGCTACTAACTGTAGTTCTTGGCTTCCATAATGATTTAAGGATTTAGATTATATACTAGTCAACTGTGAGAATTAACTAGTCAACTGTGATTATACTAGTCAACTGTGAGAATAGTCTGGTATTTAGTATTAACTCACCTGGGGACCCTGTTGCTAAGCCTCTACTTCTTGCTAGATGGAGGGGGAGGGGGGCAAGGTCTTACTCATCTCCATCATTGTCCAACCATAGTGTGATATGTTGCTCTGACTTCCACTGGAGCCTGGGGTTAGGGTGGGAGTGAGGCCTGCAGTCGGGGCAGGCCTTACACTGGGATAGGACTTGGTTTGACAAAGGAGAGCTGTGGCCAGACAGAGGGAAAAGAGGGGCTGTACCTGAAAGGGAGTTCTTCCAGCAGCAAAGGGGGGTAGGAACTGTGTGTGCTTCCACAGTGTTGAGATGAGTCCTGAACTGGGGAGAGCCAGCCTGCAGCCATCTGGAATGGGCCCTTCTGTGTGAAGAGGTCATGGACGAACCTGGGTGAAGGGAGAAGCCAAGCTATCAGGTGCCTACAAATCCAATCTTAGGAAAGAAGTGTGAAGTCAGCTCTAATCCCTGTCCTAACACCCCAAGGAGTAAGAGAGCAAAATCACTGGGTTCCCGCTGACTCTGAATCTGCTGGGTATTAAGTAGCAGTGTTGGTGGTGGGGAGCCAGAGATGACACGTCTTAATGCTCACAGAGCCTGTGGGCATGCAGGGACACAGGGACAGGTCTCTGAGTGGGGATTAAAGTATGGACTGACCTTAGAGCAGTCAAGTTTAGAATACTCAGAGACGCAAAGCGGTCTGTTTTCTGCATGTGAACGGAGAGACCCTGTGCCTTCCTGAGGGGCAGTAAGATCTGAGCTTCTGACCACACATTACACAGCAGTGCCTGACTTGTCGATGAGCCAGACATGATTAATCTATGTATAGTATTATTACAATACTTTTGCTCGTTAACAAATTCAATAATGATTTGTAGAACAAGTCCCTGGACTAGAATCTAACTGATAGACACTCCATACACACTATAATCTTCAGTGCTCCCCACCCCCCACCTTACCACCATAATAAAATCTCGGCATTGCAGCATGAGGAAAAGATCATTTACCCTCTTGCCTGGTCTATATCTGGCCTGCCTCAGCACACCAGGCTGCGAGTACCGTCGGGACTGGATTCTATCCCTAAGTTAATTGTCCTCAGCTCCTGGCACATACTAAGCCCTTTGTAAATACTCTTTAAATAAGTGACCAGTTATATTTTTAATCATCTAATTCCTTTGTTTACTGACTTCTTTATGTGTAGGATAGGGTCTCCACTTTTATGTTGTTAGTGCTGGGCCTGGCACTTAAGTGTTTGTAAAAGGAGTGGACGGGAAGCCTGTAACATTTGTGTTTGGAATTCCTTGGAACCTTGTAGCATGTTGTAAACAGCTAAATTTCAGTCATTCGCTTAAATGGAAGAGAGCAGGGTTGGAGGTGGGGGCCGAGGTGGTGTGTGTGCTGGTATTCTAGATATCATTGAGCTAGGCATCTGCAATCTCTCCTGAGCTCTCAGGGCCTTTATTTCCTGGAGCCCAGATCCATGGCAATAGATCTGTCTGATTGGTTCTGAGTTCCACAGTCAGGTCTCCAACAGTCTCTGAAGCCTGGCTGTTTGTGGACTCACCATGGAGTAGGCAGAGTATGAGAAGAAGAAGAATTTTCCACCTTGTCCTCAGGCTGGGGACCTGCAGCCAAAGACAAGAAGGCGGAGGGAGGCTTGTGAGAAGCTAGAGAGAGTGGCAGGGAGTCCAGGGCTGGGCACTCTTGCTGTAATCTCAGTTTGCTCCAGCAGCTGGGTAGCTCTACCTGAAAGGCAGGGCCAGGCAACTGCCTGTCCTGGCAAGTGAAGCACTGCCCTGGAGCGGCCAGGGAGATTGTTTCCCTTACTTGTGAGATTTCTGTGTTCAAAAGAGACAAATCCTTCTGTGAGATTCCAGCCCTAGCACCCACTCCCTAGGGGAGCTCTAAACTGGTGGGAGGCAAAGACCTGAAAGAGTGTAAAAAGTGAAGTCTGAACTCCGAGAGATGGGCTCCCAGGGATCTGCCCTTCTCTAGGGGAAATACAGCAGTTTCTCAGTAACGGACAGACACTGTGTGGGGGGTACAGCATTCCTGGGATGCAGGATATCACTCCTCTGACTCTTCTCCTTTCCCCCTTGCAGAGGGGAATTCTTTCTTTCAGGGTGGAGATTTCCATTTCACTGACCATGTGCAACTGAGTTAAAACTAAATCGTCACCCTGTTAGCTGTAGGGTGCCGTTCCATGTCTTTGCCATCATCTCTAGAAAGTCCTCTGGTACTGTCCCCATCTCCATTTGACCCTCTGTTCTGCATTCTCCCACTGGCCTTGGGAGCTCACTGAAAGGAAAGCCCTGTGTCACATCCTTCTATGCTTACCCTCTGAAATCAGATCCAGACCAGAGAGTAAGCCCTGTGGGCAGTGACTGGGAACAGAATCCCAGTGCTCTGTCAAGGGAACCCCAAAGGGCTCCTTTAAGAAGACTGAGACTGTATCTTACACATCTCCTCTATGTTCTCTGAGGATTTCCATGGGTGTTTGGCTGTAGTTTTCTGGACCTACCAGTGCCACTGTCTTTTCTTTTAACACGAATGCATGCTTTACCCGACATAAGAATGATCAGTGCTACGACTTTAAGTCAGTGGTTTAGTTAGGTGAGGAACCTTCTTCACTCCCAACTATACCGTAGAAAGCTGCTGGGCAGTAGAGCAAGATCAAATCAAAGGAGGAGAAGAGGGGATGAAAGAGGGGAGAGAGTAAGAAGGAAAAATGCAAGAGTTAAAGGAAAATGGGAGATAGAAGCGAAGAGAGAGGAGAAAAGGGAAACACTTTGGGCTAGACTCCGAGCCACTTGTCACCTGGCTTGCCTCTGCTCAGCCATGCCTACTAGAGTCCTTGGCTGCCCTCCTGTCTAGGAACAAAGACAAACTGTGACTTAGATTGACAAGGCCCAGGTTTCTTACATCTTCCTGCTCTCTTCCCACCACAATTTACCATGTTCCCTCCCTTGGGGACTGTAAGAGCAGTTCCTGCCCTTCCCTGACTTACCCCATCCTTTCCAGGCTCTCCCAGGGTGTGGCTCCACCTAGTCCCCAGATTGATTAATATTTACAAAATCTGGGTTCCCTGGACTGCCGACACCCCAGGCTACTGTTTCCAAAGTGCCACGTCCTAATACAGTTCATATAAAGGACAACATCACTAGGCCACCTGGTACTTTCTAAAGCCCAGTGGTGCTTCAGGAGCAAAGCCATCTCCATGGGGCAGTGAGGAAGCATCCCGTGGGTGAAAATAAAATGTCTCTAGCTACTCATCAGTCTTGGAAGGGGCTGGAAGGATGTCATTCAAAGGAATGTCTCTAGTCTCTAGTCACGCCGCCCCCTGCTGATGACCTTCAGGAATCTTCTCTGCAGGAGTCTGGGAGTCCCACATCTTTGTTACCTCAACTACATTTAGAGTTTAGCAGCTTGTGTCTCCTGAGTCCTGCTGGGAAGCAGAGCCACCTTATTTTTTATCACAGACTGGTCAGTGTGACTTTCCTGCCTACACTTACTTAGCACTTCGAAATCTCTCTTCTCTTCTACCTTCATCCCCATTCCTGGGATGGTCTGGCCTGTGCAGAGGGAAGTATCACCAGGCTTGGTGTTGCTGGAGGCTGCTAAATTGACCCTGATGCTTATTTCCCTCCACTTCAAAATAAGAGCCTCTCCTGAGTGGCTATGTATCCTGCATCTAAAGTGTGCTGTCTCCGTCTTACCCAGGTTTCAGACTCAGAAGTCTTTGCTGCAGTGGAGAAGAGAGTACAGAAAAGAACTACTGGGGCTCGAACTCCTGAGTCTTCTCTGGCCTTTGGCAGGAGCCTACCTGCTCAGAGCAGAAGTTACAGTTGCTGCTGCAATCTACTATCCATGCATAGAACAAGACCCAGACCTCCAGGAGAAAGCCACGATACCTTTTGTTCTCTGGGCTTAACTGGGGCATCTTGGTCCATGTTAGTTCTGAGCAAGATCAACTTGGATTTTTCTTTTATCCGAGGAGATGCTGGTGTTTGGGGGGTCTTCCAGTGGTTTCCTCTCAATCTGGAGACTAAGAAGGCAGGGTGAGGAGCTGACGGCTGTGGGACTGGAAGACTGGGGTCTGGAGGGGAAGCCTTGTTACTCACCTTTCTGTCAGTTATATCAGGGTCCCTTCCCTCAAATTTTACTGATGAGAGAAAGTCAGTTCAGGTCTCTTGCCCTTGCTGTCACTTGTTCCTTTGGAACCTTTTTCAGCGTCAACAGCTTCAGGGAAGCACATTGATCCCCACCTTTTCTCCTTTTATACCCTGTGTGAGGTCCCAGACATTTAGGGTGCCCTGTCTCAATGGCTTTTTTTTTAGGAACCTCCAAAACCAGTGATGTAACCACCTGAACCGGAGAGAAGGGGATTTCAGGGTTCAGGAGAGGAAATCCCCCCAAAGCTGGTGATCAGCACTGCCCCACGGCTGACCTGAACCCTTCAGCTTCTGAGGAAAAGGCACTTGAGTGGTTTAGTTCAGTGACTTTAGTTTAAATTCATGATCTGGTGTTTCCCAATTTGTGTCCTGTACAAAGAACAATAGAACTAATGCGACGGTCTTCACAAAAAGAGACGTGGACAAGAGTGGCCGAGGCAGATGATTCACTTAAAAAGCACCACAGTATTTCCCCTGGGAAAACAGTCAACAGAGGTTCTTTTCTTTGCAAAAGATACAATGTTCCTACAACTCTTGGCTTCCAACAGACACAAGCTAAACACGCACAACAAAGGGGCTCAGAAGAGGAAGGGTGCTGTAGACTGTGGTTAAGGACCCTTTCCAAGACCCCTCATAGAAAATATCAGCCTTGGACCAAGTCAAAAGGCTCTTCTTCCTTAGAATGAATTCAGTTGGTGCTTTGTTACACAACACCATGAGCAGTTGAAGACGTTATCCAGTGCTTTCCCAAATATGAAGACATTGAAATGTAAGTGTGATTCTTGGAGTATGATACCTGTTACTCCTAGATTTATAAGAACAATTCAAATGATCCTCTTGATACAGCTTGTATCCTTAGTTATGCTCAGATACTTTGCAATGAATTACAACAAAACTGATTTATTCTCTAAAACACCCAACATATTCTCCCTCCAAAATCAACCGCACACCTATTTCTTCTCTAAAACCCCCAACATATTCTCCCTCCAAAATCAACCGCTCTCCCTCTCCCTCTCCCTCTCCCTCTCTCTCTCTCTCTCTCTCTCCCTCTCTCTCTCTCTGTGCTGTTGACTATGACAGTCATGTCTACTGCTATACCAAGATTTAGCCAGCATAGGTTCCCATTTGGTTCCCATTCCTGAGCACTGATCTTCATTGGTAGGCAGTAACCTCTTGCATAAGTCAGAATACACCTGACATATGGGAGGCATCCTCTTCGAAGTGGTACCCTTGAGTAGTGTTCAATAGGAGGAACTGCACATGGCTCTACCCTCCGAGGCTCCTCCTCACAACTAATACTTCTCATGCAGGTGGTAGAGGGGTAGCTAAGGCCTGGCTTCCCCATCTCTTCTCTTTATGAAACATCACACTGTGCTGAATCAATCACATAGACCTTGAAGCCAATCTTCAAGGGTTATTTGTCTGGTTTTTTTTTTTTCATTTGTTTGGGTGTTTTTGTTTTTGTGGGAAAGTAATATGGACCAGATCATTTGTTCCCTTTAAACCTTATTTTCCTAATATGTTAATTAAGAAATAACAGCTCTCACCTCATAAAGGTATCATGTAGAATAAATGCAAAAAGGTACAATAAATTCTCAGGAAACGTTAACCACTGGTAACATTAGTTTAGTTGATAGCAAGAAGAGACAGGTGTCCTATACTAACCAAATGCTGAAAATCCCTGGCAAGTTTTCATCTGTTCATGAATCCCCCACTGGCTTCCTTCCCTCTTCCCCTTCCCTCCCTCCTTTTTCTTTCTCATTTTTGTATTTTAAAGACGAAAATTAAAGTAGTTTTAGAATGTCACTAAATTAAATTATATTTTAAAGTCAACATCTCACTTTCATTTTATAACTGATGCCTACTAGGGTGCCTTCAGAATTTAATCCACTTTGCAACCGTCAGAAGACTTAAAGGCTACTAAAGACATAAACAGTATCATTATGCTGGGCTACTTTTCAAAGCACAGACCCGGAGCCAAGATGTTTTGGCTCTGAAATTTTATGGGAGAGGGAACTTTGTACTGACTTCTATTCGGATAAGGGTGTAACTGAACTTCCTTGCCCAGAACAAAGTCTGTGGTGGCTTGTTCACATTGGCTTCTACCAATTGTGACCCCTGAGTTTAGAATGAAATTAAATAATCTTGTGAACATTGATTAGTCCTTTTCTACCTGTTCCTCCACCCCCAAGCTCCCAGTTCCAGCTTTAGCAAACAGCAGTGTTTGATGAACATGTTCACAAAACTAAAAACCAGCAAACAGAAAAGCTCAGCTCTGAAGCGACAGTGGAGAGAGATAAAATGAATGGCGGTGCTTTGGGCTGCTTGCCCGGAGCTTTCTCTTCCTTGCTAGTCAAGACTTACATATATTCCTGCTGCATCATTGCAGGTTTCCACCCCTTATATCTGATGCTTTGAAGCCCTTTCCCCTGCCCTTGTCCTATGCTGGAAAGATAGAGTTTCCTGTCTTGTCAGCATACCAAGGGTTGGAAAACCAACCCCATTAGTGCACGTCCTGATCACCTACTGAGAAACTCATGAAGTAAGCTGAACTATGAGCCTTGTCACCACTCCAACTAACAACAGAGAAAGCTGTTTGGATAGCTCAAGTGCTCGTTTTTATAATTGCATTTGGCAAATTTTTACAATTACAACCGTCATTTAGCTGATAGTAGGGACTGTGATCCTGCAATATTCAACCCTGAAATCCGACGGCATTTAAGTGGCCGTTAGGAGAATGCTGAGCTACTTTGACTTCCTGCACAGTCTGCCCGAAAAGGTGGATCAAAGGATGCCAGGATGGCCTTTCAGGAGTGCATGCAAGCTGCCTAAAACTTCCTCCGCGGTTCACACCAGAATGTTTGGTGTGGCTCGCCATAACAGTTCACAACTCCTACCAGCTTTCCAGATGGGCTTGAATCTGGGAAGTGAGAGAGGGATGTTCATACTGGTTGGGATTCTTTGGTTAAGATCAGAGATCTTACCCTGTGATAACGTATCATTGCCCTTGTGGGATGGAAGGGGGTCTAAGTATTTGATTTGATACTAAGAGGCTGATGGCTTTGTGAAGAAATGTGGAGTTATACTGGGGATTTGGTGTTGCAGGCAGACGTTTGATAGCAAAGTAAAAACCATAGGTCTGGGCTTACAACTAGGTGTTCAGGCAACTGCCTAATATGCATGAGGGCCTTGGTTCCATTCTTAGTACCCACAAACAGACAAGACAGATAACAGCAACAAAACAGTAACTAACGAAACTGAGCTGTTTGTTAGGACCACACACAGACACCACAAAGGGGTGGTGGCCCCTGTGCCAGTGCCAAGTCACTAATGTCTTAAGATGGCCGACAGTACATGACCAAGTCATGTGTCTACTTAGGGACTCGGTGTGTCTTTCTCTGTGGGTTCTCTGTCGTGGGCATTGTCATGCACACATTTAGCCCATTCCCTGCGCATCCATACGCCTCTACCCCATCTTCCACTCTTTGTCCATGTTGGCTTCTGTACATATCTTAATATGAAGCAGTAGCCAGAGGAGGACATCAGATCCCCTGGAACTGGAGTTACAGTCAGTCGTGAGCCACCTGGTGGAGGAACCCAGAATTGAAGTTAGCCCTCTCCAAATCAGTGAGCATTCTTAGTTGCTAAGAGCCATCTCTCTAACTCCCAGCAGACTATCCTTTATTTCATGTAAGATAACTAACCATCCTATCTAGAGTTTTATCCATTGGAAGGACTTTCTGAAACCCTGAGTCACACTTAGTAGTATGTCTACTGTTTCTTTTCAACTTGACCCCATGTAACAAATTAAGTCATCTCTGCACAAAGCTGAGGCTTCTCTCTCTTCTACTCTTTTGTGTGCTCCATGTGTTATGAAAATAGAAGGGGTGGACACTGGGGATGTAAAGTTCAAGTGAGGCGTGACAAGTGGAAGATAGAAAAGAAGGATGTGGAGGGAGGAGAGAGAGGATTATTCAAGATGAAGGATGGATAAAGAAGCCATATGGAGACCTACTTGTTTGTAAGCTAATTAAACTAGGGCTGGTTTGTGTAGATAAGCAATACTGCTCCAAGAAGCCCCATGTTATAGCGTGAAAATACCAGTGCCAAGTGTGGGGTATCCTCCCAATGCACTTTTGGTCAGGAAGACACTGGGAGTACTCCCCCCCCAATATAAGTTATTTGCTATTGCCTTTGGTTATATAGTAGAAACAGAAGGAAAGACTGTTGCTGAAGACCTCACATACTTTGTTCATAACTTATGAAGAAGACAAGCAGTAGCCAGACTAGCAGTTTCCTCACTGACAGCTAGCTTTGATAACATTAGAAGATGCTGTACAGGCTGTTAGAGGAGAAAAATTATAAATAGTTTTACCTGGCAGTGGCCCCTGTATGCTACAATATTGTTCTGCAGGCAAGATGGGCTCACTATGTGATAGTGGCATGAGTGTTATGGGAGTTACCAACTACTCTCAGCTTGAATTTGAGGCCTGTTCCCTAGGAATCATGTCTGACGTTTGGTAAATCCAGCCAAAAGGCCATTGTTTGGGGTGGATGGCTGGGCCACAGGCCCCTGGGAATGAAGCTACTACTGCTGTCTTGTTAAATAGAAACATTGCCAAACTGCATTCTGAATATTTTTATTTATACCTACAGGTGATTTGTGTTGCTCTCAACCTTGGCCAGAGAAGCTTATTTTGCAGTGAGCAGTGGTTAGTATCTAGACTCGTAACTGATGAAAGTGCCAAGAATGAGAGACTATCAAGGGCCCATCCTTAAGCAGGACACCTGAATCTCTCCCTCCCAAGGCTCAGGGAATGTTGTAGAGGAGGGGGAGAGATGGGGAGAAGGAGGAGGAGGAGAGGGATGGGGAGGAAGATGGGGAGGAGGGGGAGATGGGAAGGAGGGGGAGGTGGGAAGGAGGGGGAGGTGTGGAGGAGGGGGAGGTGGGGAGGAAGGAGAGATGGGAGGAGGGCGAGATGGGGAGGAGGAAGGGGAGGAGAGGGATGGAAGGAGATGGGGAGGAAGGGGAGATGGGGAGGAGTGCTGTGAAACGTTATCTTCTGAATATGATACAGAGAAGAACTGACTGGAAAGAAAAAACATTCAGTAGGAGTGGGGAGGAGATGAGAGAGAGAGAGAGAGAGAGAGAGAGAGAGAGAGAGAGAGAAAGAGAATATGACCAAAACACATTATACACGTATGAAACTGTCAAACATTAATAAAAACAGAAATGAAAGAAGAGAAAAAGGGGAGACAGAAAAAGAATGAAGACATAAAGACAGAAAAGAAAGTATAATAGCATAGCCCTTTTGACATAAGAAGGGGGCTGCCTACTCTGCTTGTTTGTCTTCCCAGGCCTTTGTGTTCAGTCCCAAGATGGACCATTTATAGCTTATGATGAGTTGCTGTTGGGCTTGCTCATGCATTAGTGGGTGAAATGGCTTTCAGCTCATGGTTGGGATGCTCGACGCATACTCATTCGGTGTTCTGTGTTCAGGCATCATCTCTCTACCAAGGCCCAGTATTACACTAGGGTCTGACTTCAAAACACACATGATTCTCCGCTACCAAAGAACTCCTCTTGCAAAAGAAGCACAGAGGAATGTGTGACTGAGTCACAGTTCTTCCATTGGGACTTGCCATGAGCGCTATACATTCATGACTACCAGCTATGTACTTTGATTGATTGCTAAGTGAGAAGGCTGCTTACAGCTCGGACCTGTTTCATATTGATTCCTTTCTCTAGACCTCATTCAGTGGTAGAAACTTTCATGCCATTGCTGTGTGTTGACAGTTTCCTGACCAACAAGGTGCAGCAGGCATGCTGTTTCCTTCATTGTGGTAGAGAGTATAAGATGGAATGTTTTTTATGTTACTTTGGTAGAGAATTTCTGGCAGACTCATTGGATCCCTGAAAATCCCTGTGCTAACAGGTTTGTTACGGGTAGCTCACCAGAGATGACCACTCAGACAGTTTATAGCCACTTGAAAGTCTATTACAGCTGGCTGGAGTACATGCAGGTATTTTGGGACCTAGGTATGGTATATCCAGAACACAGGGATTTAAAGGCAGAAGTCACATGCTGACATCTCATTCAGCTGCTGCAGGGGGCACTTCATGAAAATAAGGAGTTTGGAGCAAACCATTTTAACAGAAGCTAAGAAGTTATCAGTGGGGATGGTGGGGTTTTTCACACAAAAGGAGTTTAACAGAATCTAAGTTAGCTGGGGCATAATAATCTTTGGTTTCTACAAAAGAATCTAGTAATTTTTACATGGAATTCTCCACCATGAGATCAAATTCTATTTAAACCTGAAATGGCTCAGTAAGAATACAAGATGGAGGAACCTCTGCATTGTTATGCCTGGCCACAGGTTCTTGACCCTTCATTTGCCTCCCATCCTCTGAGACACATGTGTCTTACAAAGGATGCCAATATGACAGCTGCTTTCTGCTCATGTCCCTTGGTGGATATCCAGTGGTGGATCAATGGGAGTTCTTCAAAACATCTGGAGGCCCATCTAGATTCTTGAGGACAAGGAGGTTATGTAGGATAAAATTTAAAATATTATAGTTACTTGTAGTAAATAATTAATAATCTCAGTGCAGGGTTTCTATCTGCCTTTGACCATTTATGTTCCCAGATGAAGGACACATGCTGTCTCTATGTTTTTAAATATGCCTTAGGCAGCACAATAGCTGGGCAACTGCCTACCCTCCATGCTGTTAAAATCTACCTTCCTATCTATAACTAAGTTATTACTTTTTATGTTTCATCTGAGCTACTCTTAGCTCCAATAGGCCAGCCCACATGGCCACATTTTATGGCTCAGCTAACCCATGGTTTCTCTCCTGCACATTCTTCTATTCTACGGTGGCTTCTCATTCCATGGCTGCTTCTCTTCTTCTCTCGCCTCCTCTCCTTGTGGTCTCTTCTCTCTAATATGTTGAAAACCTCGACTTTGCCTCTGTCTCTTCTCCCCAGCTATTGGCTGACAGCATCTTTATTCACCAATCAGAATTAACTTGAGGGTAGGGTCCCAAGGATTGTGTGAATGTCAGAGGCAGCCCTGCTTATACACTGAAGGCCTAAAAACAGCCATAGGCCTAAAAATCAGCAATAGGCCTGACATACATGCCTGCTAAACACAAAGTCTTGGGTCTCTGTGGAAAAGCACTGAAACAGACGACTAGAAGCTATTGTAAACAAGCAGCTTTGGTGGAAAATTGCCAGGGTAAATAGTCATAGACCTTGTAGATAGGTAGCCTTGGTAGATAGTACCAACTTAGATAAGGACAAGTGAATCATAGGTGGAGTCATAGAGATCTGTCCCCTGAACCTTCACCCAGCTGACACTCTGTTCTGGAAGATATCTGTACTACCCCTGAACACCTACGCTTCTGCGTCATCCCTTTCCCCACATCCTGTCTTTTTGTGTATACAACCCCTGTGTGAAAAAAGTAAAAATTACAGTTTGATCAGCCTATAGACAAGTCATGGCTCTATGCGTTCACCCGTTTTCCCCCCATTCTCTCTTAGGTAATCCCCCCCCCACCCTGTTTAATGCCCTGCTGGCCAGGATATGTGAAGACTCCAGGCTTTGGGGAACCACACTTAGCATTGCAATAGACAGTAAAAGACAAAACCAAAACATTACTCCAGATGCCAAAGGCCTCTAGTCCTCTTCTTCTGAAGAAAAAGCAAAGAGTGCTATATACCAAATCATGGCATCCACATACCTAAGGGCACATTGGTATGCTCATGGAAGATAAGTGGGTGCTAGGAGGAAGTTGGAACTAGTATTGTTTGAGTTTGTTCAGAGTCTACCTAGTTTCTGTAGGAATAGTTGCTGAATTCAAGGGCGACATTGTGGGAGCTCTAGCTCCTGTGTCTTTTAAAAGTAGAATGGTGGTAATAATATACAGATTTACTCCCATGAGATAGTGGTCTGTATTTACCAAAGACTGGGCACTTTCAAGAACTTTATCTGGTCCCACTCAAGTCTTAAACTACAGAACCCTAGGATCCACTGGTTCAACTAGTACCTGTATTGATTCCAATCACACATCCAGTCCAAGTTAAGTTTATAGGTGTATACAATGTATCGTGATTGTATCCATCCCTGATTCCATTCTCTCTTTCCACACTGATTTCCCTAACACCAGTCCCTCCCATTTTCATATCTTCCTCTTCTGTTTTGTTGTGGTTTGCTTGTTTGTTAATAACCCATGGAATCTGGTTAGTGTCACCTGAATAAACATGGACAATCAACCGTGGCTGTACTCTACACACACACACACACACACACTCACCAAGCAGCCATCAAATGCCAATAGCCTCTCTGCTAGGGCTGGGACTTCATGGGCCATCCCCACCCTTTCTATGCTGTAATCTTGACTAGCTTGTTTTTGTGCAGGTCTTGTATAGGTAACCACAGTCACTACGAATTCATGAGCACAATAGTGAATTTCACAGCACTCCTTCCGTCTTCTGACTCTTACATTCTTTCTAAACCCTTCTTCAGTGATGTTTTCTGTGCTTGTGGGGTTTGATATAGATGCTTCATGTTGGGATGAGCTCTTAATAGCCACGTATTCTTAGCACTTTGACTAATTATGAATCTCTGAGTCAACTATTGCTAACTTTAAAAAGAAGTGTCTCTGAGTGAAACTGAGAGGTGCACTAGCCAGTGCTACTTTCTAAGTAGTAGGCAAAGTATATGTTTAGTGAAATACAGTAATAGTTTCCCCCTAGAAGGTCTATGACCTACTCAACCATGAACTTTTTCCTTTCTTCCTTCCTTCGTTCCTTCGTTCCTTCCTTCCTTTTTTGGGGGGTTGCTTTATTTTGGTATGGGTGTTTTACCTGCATGTGTGTCTGTGCACCATGTAATTTCCTGATGCTAGTAGAGATTAAAAGTGGGAGTTGGGTACTCTAGGGATCTCAGTTAGACGGAATAAAGACATTCGCCTGGTTATAAACGGTGTCTGAGTGGTTATCTCTAGTAGACTCCCTTAAGACTATACAACTAAAAATCACATATTGACCCTAATGCCATGATAGTGGGTGACTTTGTTATCCAACTCTCATCAATAGCCAGGTCACCCAGACAAAAACTAAACAGAGAAATGCTGGAGTTAAATAATGTCATAAATCAAATGGACCAAACAGACATTTACAGAACATTCCACCCAAACACTAAAGAACATACTTTCTTCCCAGCAGCTCATTGAACTTTTTCTAAAATTGATCATATATTAGGATACAAAGAAAGTCTCAACAGATGTAATAAAATTGAAATGATACCAGTATCCTATCTGACCTCCATTAAAGCTGGATATCAACAACAATCGGGATAGCAGAAAGAATACAGACTCATAGAAGATGAACAGTATGCTATTAAATATGGAATGGGTCAAGAAAGAGATAAAGCAGAACATTAAAAACATTTAGAATTGGATAAATCTGAAAACACAACATACTCAAACCTATGAGACACAATGAAGGCATGTCCATGGCACTAAGTGCCTACATCAGAATTGGAGGGCTCTCATATTAATAACTTAATGACACCTTGGAAGCTCTGGAAAAATAAGAAGAAATAATATCCTCAGAAAGTAGGCATGGAGAAATAATTAAACCCAGAGCTGAAAGCAATAAAATAGGAACTAGCAAACAAACAACAAAAACAATACAAAGAATCCGTAAGACGAAAAGCTGATTCTTTGGAAAAAAAAAAAACCAACAAGATTGACAAACCTTGGCTAAATTAATCAAAAGATACACAGAAAAGATCCAATTAATAAAACTAGAGATGAAAAGGGGTTAATTTCAGTAGACACTGATTATAACCAGAGAAGCATAAGGACATGCTTTAAAAATCTGTATATCACTGAACTGGAAAACCTATGAGAAACGTATGAAGTTCTTTATATATAAGAGCCATGAAGGAGAAATGAACATAAAATAAACAATAAAACATAGCCACAAACCCAGTGAAATAGAATCAGTAACTTAGGACCTCCTAACCAAAAAAATCCATGACCAGAGGATTCAGCACAGAATTCTATCAGAACTTCAAAGAATTAATACCAACAACCCTAAAAGTATTCTACAAAATAGAAACTCAAGGAACACTTCCTAATTCTTTTTAAAAACTTTTTATTGATTCTTTGTGAGTTTCACATCATGCACCCCAGACCTAGTCATCTCCCAATCCCCTTGAATCTGCTTTCTGCCCTTACAACCCCCCCAAATATCTCTCTCTCTCTCTCTCTCTCTCTCTCTCTCTCTCTCTCTCTCTCTCTCTCTCACACACACACACACACACACACACATACACACACAACAAAACAAAGTATAGAAAACCTCTCACCATGTAGTATGTCACAGTGTGTCCCATAGTACACCCCTCTGCCCACACATTTTCACTTGCAAATGTTTCTCGCAATTAGTCATTGGTCTGGTTTCTGCAACACCATCAATATTGGATCCTTCTGGGGACTCCTCCCCATTATCCTACTGCTATCCTGTGTCATGGAGATCCTGCAGCTTTGGATTATCAGGACCAGCCCTTTCACATGTCCTAACAGTTCACAGATGATGTAGATTTTGAGGTGGTCCAACTCAAAGCCCTGGATCTGGGCCTGGCTAGTAGCTGAGCTGGTCATGGTGCAGGCTTTCCGTTATCTGTACCACCAGGGCGAACTCTCCAGCACTGCTCCAGCTAGGCCACCCAATGCCACCATCGGCTGGAAGCAGGGTAAGCGTTCCCACTCTTGTGCCCTCCAGGCTGGCTCACCAGTGCCTTTGCCATTAGGACAGCTCTACTGTGTTGTACATGCGCACAGGGACTGTTCTCCTGAGTGTTACAGCCAGTGAGGGGCAGGGCTAGTTCTGCTCTCCTGACCTGAGGCTAGATCTCTCTACTAACACTGGTGGGGAGGAGCAAGTAGCACCTCATGGCAGATGAGTGATGGAGCCAGCTTTCCTGCACTCATGCTCCATGGGTCTGACTCACCTGAGCCCCCTCCACCAGGGCCAGCTTGACTGTGCTGCTCAGGTGAAGTGCATGGCCCACTCTCCCAGGTGAGGAGAGGAGGAAGAGGAGGAGGAGCAAGAGGAGGGCCAGCTTACCCTCTTTCATGACCTCAGGGCCAGCTTTCCCAACTGTTTGAGTGGTGAGCGGTGAGGGGAGGGGCTCACTCCATGGATATGCCACCCCACAGCAGTGAGTGACAGGGTAACCCTCCTATTCTCATGCCCTTGGACCAACTCCACTGTGCTGCCTGTTGAGGGGCAGTGCCAAAATCTTGCCATGAGTGAGAGGTGGGGTCAACTCTCCAGAGCACCAAAGCCAGTGAGGGACAGGGCCAGTTCTGTACAGTCTCAGAACATCCCCATGTGGTCCCAGTCAGTTGCCCAGACCAGGTATATCTCCACGTTCTCTAGTGATAATATGAACCTCAAACAACGACACCAACCCCTGCCAGTGAGTAGCCATGGACCTAGACGTGGCCCTCAGTGGCAGCTGGAACATCACTATGGCCCCAGGTGATGGAGCTGGTCACTCACAACAGGCTCTTCCTCTCTACTCTCGAGTCTCCAGTTCCGTCACTCTTCGTAATGCTCAAACTGTCCCTCTTCTCTTTTTCTCCCATCTGTCCACCACTTACTTGCACATTTTAGTGGCTCCTGCTGCAGGTAGGCCATGTGGCTGGTGACCTCTTCTGTCTGACCCACATGATGTGGTGGCAAGAGGACCTCTGGGAGTCTATAACCCTCCCAAGCTATGTGGCAACAGGCAAATCTCAGGGTGTCTTTTCCTGTCTTCACTTCATGGTATGGCAGTCAGCAGGCTCTAATTCTTTTTATGAAGCTGCTATTGCCCTGATATCAAAACAACACAAAAACCCAGCACAAAGGAAAACTATTAACTAATATCTCCTATGAACATGCAAAAATTCTCTATAAAATCTTAACAATTAAAATTCAAGAACACATTAAAAATATGACCTGTCATGATCAAGTTGGGTTCATCCTATGAATAAAAGGGAGGCTCAATATAAGAAAATCCATGAATATAGTCTACCACATAGACTAAAGCCACATTATCCTCTCACTAGATGCTGAAAACACTTTTGGCAAAATCCAACATTCCTTCCTGTAAAAGTCCTGGAGAGACTAGGGATACGAAGGATTTACAGCACACTCTCTAAGGCTTGGGTAACATTGCAAAAGATGCAGTGAGAAGGATGTAGGAGCCAGAAGACAGAGAGAGAGGAAGCCATTGTCTCCAGTTCTGCACCCACTGCTGAGTTCAACAGGCTGCAATGGATAGCCAAATCCATGATCACTGAGGCATCTCTGGCTGCAAAACATAGACAGTAATATGAGAAATGTATTTGTGGGGACAAGGAAGTGTAGCTGGGGGTATGGGGGAGCGAAGAGGGTGAGAATAATCTGCATGCATTATATACATGAAAGAAACTATCAAACTACCTGTTTAATTAATACAAAACTAGTAAATACTATAGGAAATCTGAAATATCTTTATACCCACAATTGTTATAGTTAACTCAAGTTTAGGTCTGAGTGGTCCAATTCAACACAGGTCTTGTTCTTTGCACAAAGTAGGACAGATTATTTATTTATTTTTATTTGGGGAACAAAAATGCTACCTTCCCTAAGGGCAGTTTTACTGTGGTGTGCATTTTTGTCAGAAAATTCATTTTCAGAATTTTTTCATACTGCTGCTGCTCCTCAATTCAATGACTCTCAGTCCAGTATGGTGTCCTATAGAAAAATGGATAGCAGAAATGTAAAAACACCATCCTATCATGTTTAGTTACGTGGAACATAAAAGAGAGAGAAAGGAAACTAATATTTTTCAATAGAAGTTCAAAATGCACCAGAAAAAAAAGCAAGACAGTCTTTTTATTCTATCTGCAGCCTGAAGTATTTTCTTTCCTGCAGTAGTTTCATATTTCAAATTAAGGTTTCTGAATCATTTAGAGTCGACTTTTGTGTAGCTGAGGTGGGGCTCACTCTGCTTTTCTTTACAACCTTTTTGCCTAGGAACTGATAAAGAGCCTAAAACAAAACTGATCCATCAGTCAGCTTTTGAAAGGCCCATGTAGAAGTCAAACCCTAAAATTTTAGTAACTTGCATAGCCTAGGTTATCAAGTTAAAGAAAAGGGGGAGAGGAAGGGGAAAGAGAGAAGGAAGAAGAAGGGGGAAGGGGAAGGGAAGAGGGAGAGAGGGGGAGAGGGGGAGAGGGAGGAGGGGGAGAACTGGAAGGGGGAGGGAAAGGGGGAGAGGAGGAGGGGGAGAGAGAAGGGGAGAAGGAAGGGGGTTAAGAGCTGAAGGAGGAGGGGAAGGGGGAGAGGGATTGGGAGGGAGAGAGGAAGAGACACTATGCCTGGACAGACATGGGGTGGAATTTGACGGGAGGGTGTTGGCAGTCACTGTCCTCCAACCCTTCCTTCTATCAGGGACTATGCTCCTGCATCTCCTGTCACTGTCCTCTCAATACTTATCCCTACCAGAAGATTCTGCAAGGGTCCACCAGCTGCAGCAGGGTTTTCACCATGGACAGCTGCTGCCTCCTTGTGTCAGAAAGCCTCCATGGCTAGAGAAACTGTGGTGGCACAGACCAGCTTGCAGTCACTGTATAGGGACAGCAGGTATAACTCAGGACCATCCCAGGGAGCCCTTTAGAGACAATGGAACAGGAGGCTTTGCTGAGGAAAATCAGTCGTTTTCCTATTTTCTTACGTTTCTTCCTAGCATGAAGCCTCCTCTAAGATGGGCTACCCTGGCCATCCTATGCCTCATACAATGTTGATAGTATGTAAAAGACTTTTGGGTTCTCCAACATAAACACTAATGCCACTACGTCTATTTTTAAAAGGCTTTCTTCTCCATTTTTATTTCTGCACATCTTGTAATTTTGTTGCCAATTTTGGGTGGAAAGTTTTGTGGGTGGGTTGTGTCCCCCTCCCTTCACTGAAAGTCCTGCCTGGCCACAGGAATTGGCCATTTCAGCCTCCATACCAATCCCCCTACTGCTAGAAGTCTCAGCTAGGGTCACCCCCATGAGCCTCCCTTGTCCTCCAGCTTGTCCCAGAGGTGCCCCCTTACCACCGACTTCTCTTCGCTCTCCCAGCCCACTCTAACCCTACACCTGCTCTCCCCATACCTGATCCCCACCCCTATGACCCTCCCCATTCGGTTCCCTCTCTTCATCCACTTCGGATGTCTATTTTATTTCTCCTTCTGGGTCTCTGGATTGTAGCATGACTATCCTGTACTTCATGACTCATATCCACTTATAAGTGAGTACATACCATGCATGTCTTTCTGGGTCTGGGTTACCTTACTCAAAATATTTTCTATTTCCATCCATTTGCCTGCAAATTTCATGATATCCTTGTTTTTAGTAACTGAGTAGTATTCCATTGTGTAAATGTACTGTATTTTCTTTATCCATTCTTCGGCAGAGGGACATCTGGGTTGTTTCCAGTTTCCAGTTTTATTATGAATAAAAATGCTTTGAACATAGTTGAGCAAGTGTCTGTGTGGTATGGTGGATCATCTTTTGGGTATATGACCAGGGGTGGTATAGCTGGGTCTTGAGGTAGAACTATTATCAATTTTCTGAGGGAATATCCTACCAATGACTGGCCCAACTTGAGACCCACCCTGTGGGAGACAGCCAACCCCTGACACTATTGGTGATATCCTGCTTGCAGACAGGAACCTAGTACAACTGTCATCTGAGAGGCTTCATCTAGCAGTTGATAGAAACATGCAGAGATCTACAGTCAAACATTAGGTGGAGCTCAGGGAAGGACTGAGGAAGCCAGAGAGGTCAAGTACGCCATAAGAAGACCTACAGAATGAACTAACCTAGACCCATGGGAGCTCACAGAGACTGAACCACCAACCAAAGAGCGTGAGTGGACTGGACCTAGGCCCCCTATACATATGTCGAGGATGCATAGCTTGGTCTTCATGTGGGTCACCCAACAATTGGAGTGGGGCTGTCTCTGTCTTGGATTCTGTTGCCTGCCTTTGAACCTGTTTCGCCTACCTAGACTGCCTTGTCTGGCCTCAGTGAGAGAGGATGCACTAGTCCTGATGAGACTTGATGTGTCAGGGAAGGATGGTACCCTGGAGGAGGGGCAGGAGAGAAGGGAAGGGAAAGGAAAATGGGAGAAGGGGGTGGGAAAGTAGAACTGGAAGGAGAGGAGAAGGGCGGGCTGCAATCTGATGTAAAGTGAGCAAGTAAATTAATTAAAAAAAATTAAAGAAGACTTTATTTCTAGGGACAAAGCAGATACCAAATACAGTTACTGATTTTTTTTTTTTCTTTAAAGATGCACTTAAAGTCAACGAAGAATCAGAGAGCCCAGGAGGGATGCCTGAAATGCCATTCAGGAGATGGGTGGCACGAGCTTAGTGAAAGATAAATCAGAAGACAAAAAACCCTCTTGCCCTGAGCATGGGTGCTCAGAAAGGCAAGGGAAGTATAGGTCTATGGCTAGGTTTAAACGTTAAAAGTTCCAAGTGCAGAACATTTAATTGTTAAGTTACATTTAACAACTAATGTTAAATGTTTTTAGTGTAGAAAGAGGTAAGGAGTAATTAAGAGAGCTATTCAAAAATGAACTTAGCTTCCTTTTTTTGTAATTTTAAATTAGAAATAGAAGCCTAGAAAAGAATCTCCTCAACTCTGTGTGTGTGTGTGTGTGTGTGTGTTTGTGTGTATGTGTATGTTGTGGTGATTTTAAAACTGTCATATATGGAAGACAAAGGTTTATATTAGAAATGACACTGAATGCTAAAATTTGCTCATAGTACAGACAAAATATGGCAAGGCATTTCAATATGTCAGCTAATAGAAAGAGAACCTTTTCTTTTCTTCAGTCTCCTACATACAGCTTAAATTCTTATCAGCCAGGAGGTTCTGTCTTCTGATGGGTGCATGGGATTTCAGGTGTCATTTCCTGTTCCTTCCTAGACTCTGTTACCACCAGTCTCTGATGGTTTAACCTTTTCCTTAGGTCCTATCTGGCCTAATGAACAGAGCATAAAATGAAAACTCACTTACACCCAACTTCCTAAGCAGTATCGTCCCTTTTTCTAGTGTCTTCCAGTTCCTGATAACCTGGGAGCTCAGCTGGCAGTCGTTGAGTCTCCCTGGTGTTCCACATGAGGAATCCATTGGCGACAATTGTCCTCATGTTGCCTAGGGTGTAACACTCATCTTAAGAATGGATGAATAGTCCCATGTGCAATCACCAAAGGTAGATGCTGATGTGGAAGACAGGAAGTGCATGCTGATAAGAGCCTGATATGGATATCTCCTCAGAGGCCTTCAAGAGTCAGACATATTCAGAGGCAGATGCTCACAACTAGCCATTGAACTGATCATGGGGTTCTCAATAGAGGAGTTAGAGTGAAGACTGAAGGAGCTGAAAGGATTTGCGGCACCATGAGGAGAGCAACAATACCAACCAACCACAGCTCCCAGGGTCTAAACCACCAGCCTGGGAGCACTTAGTGGGGGGATCCAGGGCTTCAGCTGAATATGTAAAAGTGGAGGGCCCTGCTGGGCATAGGTGGAAGAAGAGAACCTTGACCTCATGAAGGCTGGATGCCCCAGGGGGTGGGAAT
>NW_021604603.1:327819-328823 GCF_004785775.1 Grammomys surdaster | reverse complement strand
AAAAAAAAAGAATGGATGAATAGTTATATTACTTGGATTTTCTGCTCTCCTCATGCTTACCTTGATCTCTTCTGCTCCCACGTCTTGTAGCATCAGAGGCTAAGCTGTGAGAGACACTCTGCTTGTTGAAAAGTCTTTCCCAGTTCTGCAGGTGAGGCTCCAGGTATTCCCTTGATTCCTGTACCAGGCCTCCATCTCATGTTGACTCATAGACTTTCCATTTTTCTCCTTGGAACATCTGAGGGTGTCTTCTTTACCTCTTCACTCCCTGATTCTTCCCCTAAAACTCAGGATTTCGGATCCCAGGAAGGACTCTGGAGCACAGATATATTCTGAATTCTTCTTTCCTTTTGTCACCTTAGCTATCAGAGACAGCAAGACAGCTCCTCCACTTCATCCCCTCCTTATCTAATTTACCTCCTAGACTAGAGGCTAATATGGATGATGCTGACCACATTTCCATCTTCCATCGTAATGCCTCCCTTGCAGTTCAGCCTCAGTTGTACATCATACATAACATCATACATAATGTCACACATCATACATAACAGTGGCCATGCAGCCACTGCAAGACTCTTGTCCTTCATGTTTACTCTCAGGGACTATACTTGCTTTTAGCCTTCAACCATTTTCAGGGCATGTCCATGCTCATGTAACAGACCCTATTTAGCAAGCAGACATACCACACCATATCTCAAGGATGAAGACTGCCAACCTGCCATTTCTCCATGATGAACTACTTTATCTAGAAGGACATTCTTGCATGGTACTAGTACTAACTTATTATCTTTGCTCTAGTTTCTTTTGAAATGGTTTCATAAGTTATTGAACTATATGAAAACTCTTCCTAAAGAGCTAGTTTCTCCTCTCACTGGTACTACCTTCCCCCTTCCTACAGTATGGGATTCCTGTAGACATTTTAGTTTGGAGGTGGGGTGGCCCATTTAAAACACACACACACACACACACACACATCATATATATATATATATATATATATATAT
>NW_021604603.1:306533-327419 GCF_004785775.1 Grammomys surdaster | reverse complement strand
GAACATTTATATATATATATACACATACATACATATACATACATATATATACATACATATATATATATATATATATATATATTTTTTAATGTATGAGTACTCTGCTGCATATATATCTACTGGCCAGAAGAGGGCATTAGATTTCCTTATAGATGGTTGTGAGCCACCATGAAGTTGCTGGGAATTGAACTCAGAACCTCTGGAGGAGCAGCCAGTGCTCTTAACTGCTGAGCAATCTCACCATCCCTTTGGGGTCCATTTTTTTAAAAATAATCTAATGGTCAAAGGGTTGGGCCAATACCTCTTTTTAGACTATCTTCTCTTCTGTTAGATTGGTTATATGAATATTACCTATGTGTGTGGATGAACTCATATAGAACAGGAAAAATATTAAGCTAACTAATATGTTAGCTGATAGGAGACATGAGGAATGGATATGAGGACCTTTATAACATGTTACAAAAGCATGCTCATACTTCATATTGTACAATGGGATCTGCATGTCTACACTCAAGTAACTCAGCATGTAACTGCTGAAGGTTGACTTGTTCTAAGTAAATCTTTCACCTAGATGTAACCCAAATGACAGCTTAGGGGGAATGTGACAGCCAACGGCCATGGTGTGCACAGACCCCTCTCCCCACAGGCAGATAATGAAAGAAAACTGTAGGCCACGGGGGGGGGGGGTGTCTCCTGAAGGACAGTGATGCTGATAGGACAGTGGCCACATCCCATGCCACCTTTTCTGGGTTTGATGTGGAATTTCCTCCTGACTTGTTGTGAAGGACAGCTTTCCTGCTTTTTGTTTGATAATGATAGAGCCTTCCCGCAGTACCACTCTTAAGAAACCTCATTTGTATCAAAACCAGTTCCCAAAGACAGCTAAGCAGAGGACAGGAGCAAGCTGCTGTTACAAAATAGATTTCATGCTGGGCAAGATGGTGTCCACTCAAGTTCTAGCACCTGAGTGATGGAAGCAAGAAGGTTACGGGATCTAAACCAGTGAGACACTGTCTAAAATAATATTATAAAAATAATAGCTTCACAGTCGTATACTTTGAATATACCAAAAGCCAGAGAAAGATTTACCTATCCCTCTGTCATTTAAGGACACACAGTTTGAATACGCAAGGCTTATTTGTCCTTCATATTTTCCCACAAAATTGGAACAGGCTGCATTGTTGTTGCTCTTATGTTTCCCACTGAACACAGATGGGCGTGCTCCCTCCTTTAGAGTGCTCTCTAGGACCACTCCCTAGCTATTTCTCTATATCATCTACTGTTTCCTGGGGGGCTGGGGGGAGAGACAGCACTTGCCAGCAACATCAAAAGAAATATTTGTGACCCGTGCAATCGTCTCGCCAGCAAGAACACACGCAGACACCAGGATCCTTCTGCAGCAAGCGTTTATTGCGATGAAAGGAGGAAGACCCCGGACCCCGAAAAGGCACTGCTTATATACCCCTGGAGCGGCGTGTTCATATCTGATTGGCTGCTTGCTCAGGAACACATATTACGCCCCGGGATGGGCCGTGATTGGCGCCCTTTTACCATAGCACATGCGCGGTTTACTTGTTTACTTGGAGGAGCACTGGATGCCAGCGCCATCTTGTAATGGCGAATGCTGTCACCACAAGCCGTGGCTTTCCACAAATATTGACCTCCTGATGAAGGCAGTGGGAGACAATACAAAGAATAAGTGACTATTGAGTACCCATTCATAAGTGGGATGTCTGCATCAACTGCCGTTCCCCAAAGCTCAGCGATTACTACAGTAGTGGGAGAGGAAAGAATATAAGTGGGGTGGGGAGGCATGCTATGGAATGCTGTCTTCTGTGTGTGAAAGTCAGTGCCCTCACTGCAGCTATAGCTGCCCACACAAGCTCAAGGGAACATGGTCAGTGAACATTCCAACAGGCAGCATGATTGGAGGACAGAGTGGTTACAAAGTCAAAAGGGGAGAGAACACGAGGGGGGAAGATAATGACAAATATACATGGTTACATGTATGAAATTGTCATATAATAAGAGATCTTATTTTTTAAAAAAGAAAATAAGGGGACAAGTTGAGAAAAGAGATTAATTTGAGGGAAGGGGCCAATAGAGATGAATAATATAATAAATATAATAAAATGTATTGACTGTACATGGAAGTGTTCTAATGAACCCCATTATATGTAATTGATGCATGCTAATAAAAAACACTAAGCACTCTTCCTTAAACTCATGATGGTGGAAGAGTTGTTTGTTTACATAATCCAGGTACACTTGGAATATTTTGGCTATAATGGTCGACAGGTTCTCTATCACTGCAAGCCTCATGCACAAGACTGAGATGTAGAACAAAACCGCCTGAAGTAACTTCCCGCCAGAGGAAACCATTCCAGAAGGTTCTGATGCTTTGATGTGGTAAGAGATTTAATGGATACCAACTGGTCATCATGACTATAGCTCATGTTTATGTATGAGGAAACACCAGTAGAGTAAATGGACAAAAAATATATTACATTTATGTTTGTGATGGTTACTTTGTTAACTTGATCAACCTTGAACCACCTAGAAAGAGAGTCTCACTGAGGGACTGTCTAGATCAGGTTGTCCTGTGGGCTTGTCTGTGGAGGTGGAGGATTGTCCTGATGCCTTAACTGATCTGTGAAGACCCAGGCTGACCTTGAGGGGCACCATTGTTTGGAGCCCTGGACAGTATGAGTGTAGAGAGAACTGGCTGGGTACTAAGTGTGCGTGCATGCTTTCTCTCGCCATTCTTAACTGTGACCAGCTGCTTTAAGTTCCTGCTGCCTTGACTTCCCTCCTATGACAGACTGAAACTATAAGCTGAAGGAAACCCTTCCCTAAGCTGCTTTGTATTAGAGAGTGTTAAGATACAAATTGACACAAAGATTGCCATTACAAGATACACGGCACTGCTTTTTCAGGTCTGCCTTCAGTCAGAGAGCACACTGACCCTGTGAGTTTCTCCGTCATTGATTCTCAAGGTGGCTAAAATGCATTACTTGTACATAACTCTGATAATTTTTTTCCCATGGCAAAAATTTAAAAGGCTCTATTTGATAGAGAGTTCCCTTTTTTAATTTTGCATTCCTTTTTTTGAGGGGAAGCTATTTTTCATTGAGTTATGGAAAGTTTACCTGTTATCTACTTCATCACCTTGTACTGTGAGCTGCGTTGATCTGCTGTGTGGGCCCCTAGGGGGAACCCAGCTGGCAGAAAGGATTTGGCAGCTCTGTCCAGGGAACAGAAAAGGCTGTTCTTCAGGCTAGTTTTAGCTAGCATATAATCTGGTTAGCAGGTCGCTGGTGACCTGGAACCCTTCTAGAGAATGTGCATAGCTTAATTTAATTAGAATTCAAAACAAATTCTAGACAAATGAGTCACTGTTCTTTATTTTCACTTCACATATTTGAGTGTTTTGTCCGCGTGTATGTAAGCGCACCGCGTGGGTGCCTGGGGCTCCTTGACTCCAGGAAATGGTCCCAGATCCATCTGGAACTGGGGTTACAGAGAGCTGTAAACTGCCATGTGGATGCTGGGAACCGAACTCAGGTCCTCCAAATGATTGGTATTCATTTCTTTAATTTAAAATTTTTATTATTATTTTTTTAAATGGCAGATGTATTCTAGTGCTGACAAAAGGCAGAAGAGGGAGGTTGATCTCCTGGAACTGGAGTTACAGATGGTTGTGAACGATTACGTGGATTCTAGGACTGAAACCTGGGTCCTCTGGAAGAGCATCCAATGCTCTTAACCACGGAGCCATCTCTCCAGCCCGTCATAGTTATTTCAGTTGATCACTTAAGATTCTTAAGCCTTAATGTGTGACTGTCGCTTACCCACATTATGTTGAAAGAATCCGTGTAACCGTTTCCACAGCATCACCAAACGCTCAGATTCTTCTTAAATCCTTAGTTTTTGTTTGTTTTTTTGTTTGTTTGTTTTGTTTTGTTTTGTTTTTGTTTTGTCTTTTTTTGTTTTTCGGGACAGGGTTTCTCTGTGTATTTCTGGCTGTCCTGGAACTCACTCTGTAGACCAGGCTGGCCTCGAACTCAGAAATCCGCCTGCCTCTGCCTCCCAAGTGCTGGGATTAAAGGCGTGTGCCACCGCCCGGCAAATCCTTAGTTTTAAACTGTTACTTGTTGCCAGCATTATCGCAGTTGCAGAGACCAAAGCTGGGCCTGTGACAGCTCTGTCTCTAGCCCTTATTGAATGTTTTCTAGTGCGTTTTACAGACTGAAAATAGTCAAAGAATAGCTGAAAAATAGGCTTTAATTTTATGTGGGTTTTTTTTTATACTGTCACTTAAATGACCACTATTTTTATTGTGGGTATTACACATGAAGTAAAATTTACCTGTCTGCTTCTGCATTATATCATGCTATATTTCACAAAGCATTCTGACAGGGGCCAGGCATGGTGGTGCACATCACTCCTCCCTACGCTGGGAGACGGAGGCTGGAAGTCCATGAGACTCTGTTCTAAAACAAAATAAAATCAACAACCATGTCACCTCAAAAACATCCTGTTAAACTGAGTGCAATGCTCACATGAGATTTAAGGTTTTGTACTGGAAACTGAAGTGTTCATTCTCAAAGTAAGAGTGAAATACTGTGAACATTAGTCTAATGACTTGAAGACACAAAGGATGTGGCTTTCCTTTTTGATGGAGTCTACATATCCCAGGCTGACCCAGAGCTGATGGTCCACCTGCCTCTGAGGTCTAGTGCTGAGGTTACAGGTGTGCACTGAGCTCACTTCTGTTTCCTAAATCCCAGCATGCGCTGTATGGTGAGCTTCCTCTATATCAGTCTTTGAGATGCTGTGTAGTGATTCACTTCACAGTGGAGACATTGCTGTTCGTTCCTCTTCTCCTGGCTCCTTTGTAGTAAATCCATGCAGATAGCAGTTCATGGAGAATACCAACCGAATTCCGCAGAGTTATCAAACCAGGAAAGAAGTTGTATTTTCCTCGAAGCTGAGAAGCGTGAGCTGTTGGATGATATAGGTTTAAATATAGAAAGGATCAGCTGTCTAGTTTTGTCTATCCAGTCTACTGAAAGGAGAAATATATTTGTAGATATTTAAGGAAGAGCCTGAATGTTCAATTTATTTATGTTTGCTTTCAACGCTTCTAATAATAGATATTTAGTATCTCTACACTCAAAAGTACCTGAAGGTTGGCAAGTGGCTCAGTATCTACAGTTCCTATCACACTTGCTTAACAACCTCAGCATCCACATAAAGGTAGAAGGAGAGAACCAACTCCCAAATATCATCCTCTGACCTCCACACCTCTGCTCCACATTTTGAGCGTTTGTACACACACACACACACACACACACACACACCACAGAGTAGGGGGAGAATAAAATAAATGTAAAATTTAAAACTTGATTAGATTCATAACATTCATTTTGGTCTAAAATTTTGGTCTAAAAAGTTTATTAAATCAGTAGCTTATCACAAAAGACTCTTTCAGCCATGTTTCACACTGTCACTGGACTGACTTGTTAATTGATTTTCAATCACCTTAGACAGTTAGGAAGCATTCTCTCATAGGCCTAAACTATAAGTTATTTAATCAGTCCCTTAGTGTTAGTAATAAATCGCTTTTGCTAATATAAATGATTTCACTGAATATCTGTATTGATTCACTTTTTTGTATCTTGCACTGATCTCAAGTGTGCATCATAAAGGCTTCTATGCATATTTAATTAGAATTTCTTTCATTCTATGGGTTAAAATGGAGAGAGTGGGTGTAGTCAGAAAACTGATATCCTTTATTTTGCCACAAATACTTTATGTTTTGTTTACGTAGGTCTTCTTCAATAGTTTTTCCAAAAATTATATTTTTCCTATATTAAAACTTTATAGGGGCTGGAGAGATGGCTCAGCGGTTAAGAGCACTGACTGCTCTTCCAGAGGTCCTGAGTTCAAATCCCAGCAACCACATGGTGGCTCACAACCATCCGTAATGAGATTCGATGCCCTCTTCTGGTGTGTCTGAAGACAGCTACAGTGTACTCATAAATAAAATAAATAAATAAATCTTTAAAAAAAAAAAAACTTTATATACTTCTTTTTAGAGTTATTTTTAGGCTCTTTTTTCTTTATAAATAAAAATAAAGTTATGTTCTGTTTATTATTCATATAAAAATAAATTAAAACTATGGTATTAAAGATAACACTAACATTTGTTTCTTTCCCTTACATTGGTTACTTTCCTATATATTCTCGATGATTTAAATGGATATGTAAATTGTTAGAGTGAATATGTAAATTACTTGGTGTTTCCTTTGTAGGATTCATACCATTGACAAATAACAATGGTTTCTTTTTTAATTTTTAAAGATTTATTTTATTATTCTATATGTGTGAGTGTTTTGCCTGAGTGTATACATGTGCACCACTTGCATGCCTGGTGCCCTTGAAGGCTGGAAGAGGATGTCAGGGATTCTGGGATTAGAATGCAGTTGTGAGTTGTCATATGAGTGTTGGGAATTGAACCTGGGTCCTCAAAAGCAACAAGTGCTCTCAAGCTCTGAACCACCCCCCCCCAATTTTATTTTTTTAAACTATTTTTTATCTTATCATATTGAGCTGGCAGAAAGGTGTACTACACACCCTGCCTGATTAAATGAAACAAAATTAAAACTCCCTAAAACAATGGTAACAAACTCAGAGTGCCACCAGCGTGAGAGCCTATGTGTTTGATGCTTGGTTTTGTTTGAGAGCAAGTCTTGCCTTGTAGTTCAGTCTGGCCTTGGTCTAGCATGTACTTTGTAGCTCAGGCTGGCTTTCACCTTGCATACTGTGTCTCCAAGGCCTTGAACGTGCAGTGGTTTTCCCACCTCAGTCTCTTGAGTACTAGGTGTCTTATTGGCATTCTATAGTCAAGAACAGACTAGGGATTCCAAGAGAGGTTTTAGCGACACATTCACTACAATTATTAAGAAAACAGTAAATTACTCAAATGTAAAAATGATTTTAACAAGACACGTGTAAGCCTTTCATGTAGGAAAAAAACACATCTGGGAGAGAACTATCCAAGAAGTCCTAGCTGAACAGAAAGACAATTGCTGTTCTTTTCCCATTCGAGAACTAGGTTGTCACTATGCACTGTATCTCCTACCGTGGTGACCTTGGATTGCCAGTCTCCACAACTTTGAAAATTAACTTTTGGAGACAATTCACAGATGAAATGAAATGACAGATATGTTATAATACATTAATATAGTATATGTTTGAATATATTGAATATCTTGACATTGCTTATTGAAGTATACCATGAAAAGAAGGAAAAAAACCTTTAAACCAGGAGAATAAGTCCACAACATTTAGCTATGACAAAGAAAAAAATATAGGGACATGAAGTGGATACTTAGGGTTCTGTGGAAAGCTGGTTGGATGGTGTTTTGCTGAAGCAAACTTGTGAAGAAGTCTTTTCCTGAAGTGGACACAGGTGAAAGACTAAGGCAGACTCATAAAGCAGACACAGGAGAAAGCATGTTTTGCTAAAGCAAGCACGTGAAAGGATACTTGGTGAAGGATTCTTTGCTAACAACATGCATGTATTGCTCTGCCTTACACTGTGTAGTTGAGCTGAATTTGTTGGGACTTTATAGAGAAACACACCAAAAACTGGTGGTGTGCCACAGTTTCTTGCTTGGGCTGATTGACAGGGTGATGTCAGCTGAGAAAGACGCATGTGCTGAGGCAAGGCACATGGAGGACACATGATGTTCAGAGGATATAAATAGGACTTGACCACAGTGACGGCTGAGCTTGGCTTGCTTATAGAGTTAGCTGTTCAATGTTTGTGGGTCTACTGTCTTTGCTGATCTTCGCTTCCCTGAGAGAGGCATGGTTTCTCTTCTGGCATTCCTCTTGCTCCTTCCTGCTGACTTGTGCCAAGGCTGAGGCCTGGCTGTCTCTGCTAGGTAGTGCTACTGCTGCTGATTGGTGTTTGCAATCCAGACCCTATGGAACTGGACTACTGGTGATTCTATGAAGTGCTTGTGAGTGGATCCAGCTACTGATGCTGACCTGTGAACTGAACTGCTGATATCCTGACAACACAGATGGGAGTTGCTCCAAAGAACCTTTCTAAACATGTCCACTTTCCCCCCTTTCTATTCCCCCCGCCTGGATCCTTTCTTTCCCACTACCTCTGGTGGGTGGTGGGCTAAAAGGGAGGTTAAAGAATTTAAGAACCATCATTAAAATTAAGGTCTGAAAAAATTTAAGATACAGGAAAACTTACTACAAGCTAGTAAGAAAATTAGAAACAGAGCAAGATTGCCAAAGCATGTTTTACTTTCCATCCGAGAGAAATATAAATGGCCCCAAAGCATGGTTGACGAGCAAACAAATAAACATTACCTGAGGTCTTCAATGAGATGATCATGTGTGTATATGGTACAAGAAACTGTATCTCTTAGACACTGAAAACAGAAGTAGTTAATAGAATGATATTTTGGAAAAATTCAGCTTTAGTTTTTATAATAACAGTGAAGTGGCATAATAAATCAGCAATTCCACCTCTGGGCATGTGGCAGCCATCCTACAATGTCTGTGAAGGATTGGCTCTACACATACTCCTCAGTCACATGGATACCAAAACCTGTAGATGCTCAGGCCCTTTCTATATGGCATAGTATTTGCATATAATATACAACCTCCCCTGTTTACATTAAGTGATCTATAGGTTATTTATTATACTTAATCCAGTGTATTGGGTTGCTTCATTGTAATATTTGATGAATGAATAATAAGACAGAAATATTGTACATGCTCAGTACTGACTCAACCTAACTACACAAGGACACACAGGCAAACAGTATTCAAACAATCAATGAGTGCTACAGAGAGACTGAAGTTGAGAGGCCACCACAGAGTATGCCTAAATATTTCTTCCCTCATATAGTTTCAGTGTGGTGCTTGATCCATGGCATATTTAATTTTGCTTTTTAGAATTTTAGGGATTAAAACATATCTTAACCAGTGTCTTTTCAATGGAGATTCTGAACGCCAGAACAGCTTGGACCACCTCAACTCAATGCTCTGCAACTTCTGAAAGACCATGGCTGCCAACCCATGTTATTATACCTAGCAAAACTATCAGTCATAAACAATGGGGAAAGAATGACTTTCCCTGAGAAAAACAGACTAAAGGAATTTATGTCCACTGAGTCAGTTACACCAAGAATATTGGAAGGAGTATTTCGGTCTTAAAAGAAAAATGAATACATCCAAGAAGTCAGAGAGAGTAAATAGATTCCAGAACAATTAATCAAATGAGGTCTAATAAAGCACTTTCACCACAACAAATTGACAGGAATTAATACACAACATAACTCTGAATGTTAGTGGTTTTAATTCACCAACAAAGAAACACAGAGTAACAGAGTAGATTAGGAGACCCCAGTGGTAAAGTCATTAAGACTAACAACTGACAAATAGGACCTCATGAAACTAACATGTTTCTGTGTATCAAAGAAACCATCATTTGAGTGAAGAAGCAGACTAAAGAGCAGGGAAGAATTCTATATTGGACAGAGGGTCAATCAAACACTAAAACAATAAACAATCCAATTAAAAAGGGCATGGAACTAAACAAGTTTTTCAAAAGGAGAAATACAAACAGGTGAGAAATGCTTTTTAAATATTCAATAGGCTGGAGAGATGGCTTAGTAGTTAAGGCACTTGTTCTTGCAGAGGACCCAGATTCAGTCCTTGGCACCCACACAGTGGCTCACAAATAATTGTAATTCCAGTTCCAGGGGATCCAGCACCCTCTTCTGACCTCCACTGACACTAGGTATGCATACAATTAACACACGCACATGCAGACAAAACACTCATATACATAAACTAAAACAGTAAGTCTAAACTCTTTTAATGTTCAATAAACTTAGCCATTAGGAGGATGCAAATTTAAAGTCCTTGGAGATTTCCTCTTACCTCAATCAGAATAGCTACAATCAAATAAATAAATGAGAAAGCATGCTTGGTGGGGAGTTGGGGAGGGGAACACTCTTCACTGTTGGTGAGAGTGCAAAGAAGTACAGCCACCGTGGAAATCAGTGTGTGTGATCCTCAAAAACTAGAGATAGACGATTTACATGATAAAACTATGCCAATACTGGGAATATGCCCCGTGGGCCCTATCTCCTACAACAGAGGTACTGTCTCATTCATGGTCATTGCTACTTGATTTACAAAAGCCAAGAAGTGGAAACAGCCTGGGAATTCATCAACTTATGAATAGATGACAAAAAACCATGGTGTGTTTAAACAATGGGATATTATTAAGTTGTTAAAAAATGGAATTAAAAAGAAAAATAAAATGATGAAAATTTCAGCTAAAGGGATAGCACTGGAAATAATCAGCATTAAATGCAGGAAACTAGACCCAGAATGATGCACTCCACTGTTCTCTGTCATATGCAGATGCGTGCTTGACTCTCTGCGTGTTTAAACCATAGGAAACTACTAAGGGGCCTTGAGTGGGCTTTGAAGGAAGGGGAGATACTCAGGTAGAATGAATGGGAAATGGGGAAATAATAGAGCAGGAATTATTAAATGCAATGGGTAATCAGAAGGCAGAGTAGGGGACGGTGTATAGGGAAGGATAAGAAATGTTAACCAACCACCTTTTAAAAAGCAATATGAAAACTTATTACTGTAGAAGCTTCTTAAATATTAAATATTAAAATATTAAATATTTATATATAAGAATATATACATATATAGTATACATATTAGAGTATGTTTTATATAGTATATAAATGTGTTTTATATATTATATTTTTATTTAAATAAAAAAATATATATAGTAAGAGTTTAAATGGAATTACCCTATAACAGGTTGGTGTCGTAGGGAACAATGCCTCTCCAAGATACCATGGATTATTCAAGTAAAAAATGTGAGGTTATGAGTTATTTCTTTTTGAATTGTTGGTCGTGGGGTGCTATAATGCCCCCAAACATTTCAGGTTATTGCTATTGTCCTTAGTTACCCTCCAGAACTTGATAGTATAACCCTTTTTCTGATGTCACCACATACTTCAGTCATAGAACATGGAGAAGTCATGCTGGTACCAACCTAGAAACTTCATCTCCCCTGGCTGGCTTTCATCTTACCAGAGGGTACTGTGCATGTGACCAGGAGAGAAAAGACATCAACAGTCTTACCCAGCTGGGAACTCGGAGCTATAATAGCTATTGGCCAGGTAAGATATGTCCACTGTGGCAATAGTAACATGAATGTTTCTCCCAGATAAAACCCAAAGCTGCCATCATTATTGGGTCAAGAACCTGTGGCTCGACAGGTCATAGACCCTAGAGGAGAATGTACTACTATTTTTCTGCTAACTGAATATAGCATTAAACTGACTTCTAAGGACCTATCATTATTTGTTGTATTGCTCAGCCTTCATCAGAGCGGCTTCTTTATACAGTATGTGGTGATTAACACAAAGGTGTTCAACTGTTCAAGACGTAAAGAGTAAGAGAGCATGGAGTGATCGTGTCTAAATGGGACGTCTGTATCATGTCCCTCCTCTAAAGGCTCAGGGATCATTTCAGAAGAGGGGATGTGGAAAGACTGTGGGACCCAGAGCGAGCAGATGATTACAGTGAATCTCTTTTCCCAGACACAACAGGAAAGCTGTACATAAGAACTCAAAGTATCTGTGACTGCACGGATGACACTTGGGCAATATCAAGCCAATGAAATTCCAGTGTGGGTGAGGGAGAGGGTCATTAAGCCTGACCCCTAGCTAAGGAGCTGTTGGCAATTGATTGCTGATGGAAAAGGGAGAGTCAGTTTTCATTTGGGATGTAGCACCTGAGAGGCTATCCATTCTCCAGTAGGTGGCTCTAGACCTGCTCATTTAGAGAATCTGTGGATTCTGTGGTTTCAAAACAAAGCACAACAGCTATAAAATTGGGAAGAAATATTGGTGTTTAGGAAGGGAGAAAGTTGAGGATGAATTTGATCTATCTAACTGTATCTAACTGAATGTATCTATCTAATCTATTTATCTACACAATGATATATAGTATATATATACATTATATTATATATTATATAATAATATATATTATGTTTATCTATACACAATATATAGCATGTATATACATTATATTATATATTATTATACATATATTATATATTGTATATGGAGAGATAAATTAGATAGATAGATACATATATAGATTAGATAGATAGATAGATAGACAGATGATAGACAGATTGTGTGTGTGTGTGTGTAATTTTCAAATAAATAAATAAATTTATTTTCAATCTATAGTTAGTTGAATGTGGAGATGTAGACCTTGGAGGTAAGAGGTCTGGCTATACTCTGAACCTATAGAAGAATGTAGAAACATTGTGTGTAACAGAGAAAGACTGAAACAAACCCATCGATGTCTATCAAATATAGAATGCATTTTATAAAATGCAATATACATACAAAATGGATGCCAGCAGTCATAGACATCAAAATGAATGGCTCTAAAAATACCCTGGGAGTTCTCTTGGGTTTCTGTTTGGGAGTGTGAAATGGTGCAGTTACTTTGGAAACCAGTCTAGCAGGTTGACAGATAGCTAAATGTAGATTCTCCATATGACCCAGTAAGACCAACAGAAGCAAAAGCTTGCGACTATTTAAGAAATTGTCCGTAAGTAGTCACAGCAGCATTGTTTGTAATCACTCGAAAGCGGAAACAACTCAATTGTCCAGTAGCTGAAAACAGATAAACACAAGCGCACACCCACACGCTGAATGGCAGTCAGCCACAGGAAGGAAGCACAGGCACGGGCTTGGTATGGACAGATGTCGAAAACAGGTGAAGTCAAAGAAACCAGATATGTTTTGTCAGATCCACTAATATGAATGGACAGAGACATACTTCCAGGCACAGAGGACACACAATGGCTATGGGACAGGCTGAGCGGGAGTGGGGGAGACAGGAATGGCATTGCATAACTGTTTCTATTTGAGCAGTGAAAATATTCTGGAATTGAATGATCCTTGAAAAAACTTTTTAAATATACCAAAAAAATCATTGTGTTGTATGCTTCTAAGGAGTGACTCTTTTGTTATGGATGCACTAGTAAATTTATACTTAAAAGCAAATGTAGTTGGGCTTGATAGTGCAGTCCTGAACTCTCAACTACTCGAGAAGCTGAGGCAGGAGGATCACAAATTTGAGGCCAGCCTAACTCGTATCAAAATAAAAAAGAAAAGAGGACAGAGGGTGTGGCTCAGGGATAGTGCATTTGCAGAGCAGATGGGGACCTTGGTTCAGTCTCTGGCACTGCAAAGATAAAACAAAACCAGAGAAAGAAAGAAGACAAACAGCAGCACCCCCAAACCAAGCATAATGTTGAGGGGTGTAGAGAGTGACACAGCCAACAGGAGAAAAATTGCTCCCAGATATTCATCTGACAGATTAATATCCATAATGCACAATAACTAAAAAAAAAACCAAGCACCAATAGATCAAATAAGCCCATTAACAAGTGGTGAAATGAATTGAATAGACGTTGTCTAAATGATGAGAAAATACATAAAAATGGTTTCAAGTCTTTAATCACATGGAAATTGAAACAACATTGAGATTTCATATGACCCTGCCAGGATGCTTGTCATTAAAAGAAACAAACAGGGGCTGGTGAGATGGCTCAGTGGATAAGAGCACTGACTGCTCTTCCAGAGGTCATGAGTTCAAATCCCAGCAACCACATGGTGGCTAACAACCATCTGTAATGATATCTGATGCCCTCTTGTGGGGTGTCTGAAGACAACTACAGTGTACTTACATATAATAAATAAATAAAAATTTAAAAGAAACAAACAGGCTGGCCAGATGGCTCAGGAGGTAAAGGCTCTTACCATACAAATCTGGAGACCTGAGTTCAGTATCTGGAACCCACGTAATGGTGGAAGGAGACAACTGACTCCATGGTCTTATCCTTTGACCTCTACAAACACACCATGGTGTGCGCACCAATCGGCACCTACACACAATAAAAATCAACTGAACATAAAACAAGCCAGCAAATAAAGAAATAAAAGTTCTGGTGAGGATGGGAGGGAAAAAGAGTCCCCACCACACTCCTGTAGTGTAAGTTAGAAGTCAGTGTGGAGGAGCTCTATCAAATGAACCAGCTACACTACTGAGTATAAACATGAAGGAATCAAAGTCAGGTGACTATGGCGGTACCTCACAGTGACATTTACCACAGCATTGCTGACAACGGTCATCCTGTAGGATCAGCTCAGCTGCCCATCATCAATGAATAAAGAAAATGTGGTCAAAACTGAGTTTTATTCATCCAAAAAGAATAATGATGTTATGCTACTTGCAGGAAGGTAGATGGGGTTGGACCTGGTGGTATGTATGTGTATATCGGGAAGCTGGTGCAGCAAGATCATGTGAAGCCAGCTTAGGCTACACAGTGAATTCCAGACCAACATGAGCCACCCAGAGAGGTCTCTCACACAAACAAGTTAATCAACGGAGTAGTTGGATCTGTTATGTTAAATAAAATGGGCAGTCTCACAAAGGCAAGTATTGTACACTTCCTTCATGTGTGTGATCTGTGTGTTGGGTCATATGAAAGGAAAAGGGAAGTCCAGGGAGTAGGCGGGACTGAGAAAGTATACCATGTACATATAGAAATGCCACAATGGAATGTGTTACCTTTTATAATTAATATATGACAATAAGAATGGTGTGGGAGAATATATGAAGTGACTTCATTTGCATGAAGATTAAAAATTTCAAAACAGTCTAAGGGTTGTTTATAACAATAATGGATATCTTTAAAAGCCAAGGGGATAATGAAAACAGTTTGGGGTAGTGGTCACTTTGGCAAGAGGGATCAGGGAAGCTCATGGAGATCTACAAAAAGATACTGTAATAGTCTCTCTCTCTGGGATTGAACTCGGGGTCTCTCACATGCTAAGTAAGTGCTCTATCACTGAGCTGCCAAGACCTTCTTGTAGTTTTTTTTAAAAACTGTGAGATAGGGTCTCACTAAGTTGCCCATGCTAGCCTAGAATTCACAATTGTCCTTCCTCAGCCTTCCCAGTTCTTGGATTTACAGGTTTGTATTCTCTTTCTAAAGCTTGGTGGTCACGTATTTGTCATGTTATTTTGATAATACATATTATTACTTAAAGTGAGCTTAAGTTCTCTCTCTCTCTTGCTCTTGCTCTTGTTCTCTCTCTCTCTCTTCCTCCCTCCCTCCCTCCCTCCCTCCCTCCCTCCCTCCCTCCCTCCCTCTCTCTCTCTCTCTCTCTCTCTCTCTTTCTGCACACACAGAGAGACCACCAATATCACTTATGGTGTAACTTCTAACTCTAGCTCCCCATTTCCTCTAAATTCCCTTTCCTTCTCTGCTTGTCCTCCCTACTTTACCATCTGCTGTTCCTAAAACTCTTCCTTTTCTTCCAAATATTTGCTGACATCATCCATATGCTCACAACTGTTTTCCTGGTCTCTTTATTACTTGATTATATCTATATCGTCTCTATCTCTGTTTATATCTCTCTAGATGTATACATGTCTGTCTATCATCATGTGTGTCTGTGTATAGATATCTCTCTGACTATCATCATGTGTGTATACATGCGTGTGCATGCACACACATACATAAGTGAATGCCCATATGCCATAGTACACATGTGGAAGTCAGAGGACAGCTTGTGGGAATTGACTAGTTGATTTTTCTCATTCAATCATGTATGTTCTGGAGATTGAACTCAGGTTCTCAGGCTTGTCAGCAAGTGCCGTTACTGGCTGAACCATCTCCCTGGTCCTTGGAGTTGCTATATTTTTGTTCTATATTATGACTTAGAAATATCTTGTAAGTAGTCTAGAGAATATGGTTAGCATGTTTGTCATTTTAAATGATAATCTGGATTATTTTTCAAATAAAAATAATAGCAAAAGATAAATAATGTTTACTGAATGGTGACTCTGTGCTATTGTACAATTCTAGAACTTTGTGTGGGTCATCTTGTTTATTTTTACAGCAACATTTTAGGCTGAGTACGCTTATATTTTCTTGGTTTTGTAGATAAGGAAACTGAGAGACAGGGCTGGTAAATAGCTTGCCCTAGATCCCAGAGACAAGGAAGCAGCAGAACCAGGATATGACGACAGCCGCCCTGAAGGTCCTGTAAACCATGGTGGTAGGTGAGAGGGTGAGAAGGTGAGAGGGTGTAAAACCCGCTCCATACAGAGGAGCTGACTGGCTCAGGCAGCTTCACTAGCTGGAAGGACAGACAGCTGTAAAGTGAACTGGAGCAATGTGTCCCCAGGTCAGTCTACTTTTGGAGTGATGTCTACTTTTGTTTTGTTTTTTTAATACCGTGATCTGTCCTAGCAGGTCATTCTTCAGTGACAGGGTCCTAATAGGGTGGTGCTAGGGGGTGAGAAAGGTAGAGAAAATAGAAAAATGGAGAAGATTAACACTGAGGTCTTGAACAAGTTTTTCCTTATGCCAAGTAAGTTTATTTAAAAGTATAGCATCTTCTATGCTATTTGCAATGGGGAAGATGACCAAGGTCAGCAAAGAGCTAAGTCAGACAATGTTGTTTAAAAGAAACAAACACACAAACAAACAAACACACGAACAAACAAACACTCTGTGGGGATACATCAGACACAGCTGCCTAGGGTCTGACAAGCACAGCCCAGGAGGAAAAATTGGGTCCCCAGATATCTAAACCTTGGCTTCTTCAAGGCACTGGCTCCAGCCCTAGACCAGCCTTGCCAATTCTGATCTTGGACAAGGACACAGGACTAAAGTTCGCTTTGTCCATTCAGCAGAGTTTCTAAGTAAGTTTTGGGTTGGTCTGGCTCCCAACAATACCTTTATGCCAACTTTATTCCAATGGCAGGAGTAGTGGGGATAGCAATTGCTTATCTGCCTTGACCATGACAATGTCTAATTCCCCTTATGTCTGTCCTGATGGTCAATCAAAACCAAAACTATTTCAGCTCTGATCCCTACTTCCCTGAGATGCCCCTCACAATCTGAAAACGTGATCCTCAACGTTTCTCAAGAGGCTTTTCTTCTTAAACCCTGTTAATCATTCTTCTGGAATACCCTTCCTCACTGCATGAAATCAATCAGTGAATCTAATTATGTCAGACTACTCATGTGTGCCTAGTGGTCTCTGCTATTTGGGCTATCGTGTATACATGTTAACTCTCACATATTCATTTCTTTGGCTTATATTTGACTTTCTAAACATACAAAGCACCTTAATAAAAACCTTGGTGGAAGCCAGGATGATGAAAATATCCTATGACTCTAGCACTCTGAAGACTGAGGCAGGAGGGTCAGAAGTTCAAAGTTCTGTCTAAAATCAATCAATCAATCAATCAATCAATCAATCAACCAGTCAATCAATCATTCAATCCTAACAATAGCAATAGCAAAAGGAAACAGAGTCAAGGAGATGGCTCAGCAGGTGAGCGTGCTTGCCACCCAGACATGATGACATGAGTTCATTATCTGGAATCTTCTGGATGCATTGGCTCACATGTGTAATCCCAGCGTTCTTATATGGAGATAGGAAGCAGAAACAGGAGAAATGGTCAGAAGCTCATGGGCCAGCCAGCATGGAGTATACACTACAGCATAAATAAGATATAAAGAGAGAATTGCTTCCTGAAAATTGTCTTCTGGCCTCTACACACATGCCTTGGCAGGAGTGTATGTGCATACCATTCACACATCACAGACACAGACAATGGTAATAATACAATAGTAAATAGGACACCCTCTAAGAACAAAACAAAATGGAAAACAAAACACGGCAACCAGAGGGTGCATGTAACTACTTAGTCTTCTGGCTGGCCTTGGACCTTTTGTTTTTGGCTGGTTTCTGAGCACCAAATACTTCCAAGAATTTTCTTAATTTTAGATGTTGGTTTTAGTCCTGTATGGGCTGTTGCAACTGCCATTTCTGGGGTGACAATTATGTCCTCCCCCTTCCCTCAGAAATACCTGCTCCTCCAGTCACATGGAGTTTTAGAATAATCACGCCTCAGCTGAAGAAGGGTGGTGCTCTCCATCTGAGCCTGCAATGTCCCTAATCTAAACAGTGTAACTAAGAACCGAGCCTCTACCTGTCCTCTTTCTAAAGCTTGCCTTAGGGTTGGAGCCAGGAGGGTAAATAATCAGTGGGGAACTATGTGCGCTATGCTGTGAGCTCTTGTCAAGGAGTGAGTCCTCAGTGCTTTGGTGCCTATAAATGAGTCACACACCATTGGACAGAAATCATTGTTAAGGCAGATAAGGTCACTTCCATCTTCCTTCTCTCTTATAAAATGTCCATGTGAGGGCTGGTCATCTCCTCATCTCACAGTTAAACAGCCAGAGAAGCTGTGTGTCTTGCCTACAGTAAAGTTCCTTCACCCCAGCAAAGGGTTACTTCAGTTCCTCACACCTGAAGAGAACACTGAACACTGAGAGTTGGGCAATATGATTCTGGGTGTCTGTGCTGTGGACATGCTTGATGTATGGACCAGTAGAACTGGAAGCTGGTTTTTATTTTCACATCTGAAACTGAGACCTACCTATTAACTCCTCCTCCAGAAGCCACCCAGCTCTGACAGGGGAATGGAACCATGCCCTGGACTGGGTTATGTAAGTGGAGACTAAGCTGCTGCCAACTGTCTGGGCAGAGAGGGTGGAGATGGGCCTCTAACCTCCTGAGGGTGAGTGTGGGCATAGGAATGTGGTGAGGCCACTTTGAGCAAAGTAGCATGGGCTTTGCCTTGGAACAACCTCTGGACAGGTTCATACCAGTTTGTGGCTTAGCCTATACTTCAAAGGGGTGGCATTACATTTTCTACCCCACTGTAAGTAGCTGTCCCACCAGAAGGAAGCAAGTGGGTCAGACAGGAGACAGTGGGGCAGCCCTGTGTGTGCCAAAAGAATTTGTGCTCAGGCCTAGGGGCTGCTTCTGCTCCTCTGAGCACAGGTCCCTGATACCACCTCACAGGCATGAGGACACTGTAGAGCTTTTGTTGGGTGTGTTTCAGACACTTGTTGGTTTTTTTTTCTTGGTAAGCTATAATTTTATTTATTTTATTTTTTATTGGATGTTTTATTTACATTCATATGTTATCCACTTACCCCATTCACCCCCTCTGCCCAGGAACCCCCTATCTCCTCACCCCTCCTCCTGCTTCTCTGTGGATGTACCCCTACCTACTCCCCAACTCCCACCTCACCACCCTCAAATTCACACCCACTGGGGTGTCCAGTCTTCATGAGACCAAGGATCTCTCCTCCCACCTATGCCCGACAGGGCCCTCCACCCTTACATATACAGCTAGAGCCATGGGTCCCTCCCTAAGTGCTCCCAGGCTGGTGGTTTAGACCCTGGGAGCTCTGGTTGGTTGGTATTGTTGCTCTCCTCATGGGGCCACAAACTCTTTCAGCTCCTACAGTCTTCACTCTGACTCCTCCATTGGGAACCTCATGATCAGTTCAATGGCTAGCTGTGAGCATCTGCCTCTGAATATGTCAGACTCTTACAGACCTCTAAGGAGACATCTACATCAGGCTCTTGTCAGCAAGCACTTCCTGACTTCCACATCGGTATTTACCTTTGGTGACTGCACATGGGATGGATACCCAGGTAGAAAGGTCTCCAGACAGCTCCTCCTTCAGTTTCTGTCCCTCACTTTGTCTCCATATTTGCTCCCTTGAGTATTTTGTTGCTCCTTCTAAGAAGGACTGAAGCACCCACACTTGGTCTTCCTTCTTCATGTGCTTCATGTGGCCTGTGAGTTGAATCTTGGGTATTTCAAGGTTCTGGGCTAATATCCAATAATCAGTGAGTGAATACCATGTGTGTTCTTTTGTGATTGGCTTGCTTCACTCAGGATGATAATTTCTAGTTCCATCCATTTACCTAGGAAACTCTCGAATTCATTGATTTTAATAGCTGAGTAATACCCCATTGTGTAAATATACCACATTTTTTTGAATCCATTCCTCAGTTGAAGGACATCTGGGTTCTTTCCAGCTCCTAACTATTATAAATAAGGCTGCTATGAACATAGTTGAGCATATGTCCTTGTTATATGTTCGAGCATCTTCTGAGTATATGCCCAAGAGTGGTATAGCTGGATCCTCAGGTAATGCTATGTCCAATTTTCTGATGAACCACCAGACTGATTTCCAAAGTGGTTGCACCATCTTGCAGTCCCACCAACAATGGAGGAGTGCTCCTCTTTCTCCACACCCTCACCAGCATCAACTATCACCTCAGTTTTTAATCTTAGCCATTCTGACTGGTATGCGATGGAATCTCAGGGTTGTTTTGATTTGCATTTCCCTGATGACAAAGGATACTGAACATTTCTTTAGGTACTTCTCGGCCATTCGAGTTTCCTCAGTTGAAAATTCTTTGTTAAGCTCTATACCCTATTTTTTAATAGGGTTATTTGGTTGTCTGGAGTCTAATTTCTTGAGTTCTTTGTATATATTGATATTAGCCCTCTATCAGATGTAGGATTGGTAAAGATCTTTTCCCCATTTGTTGGCTGTCATTTTGTCCTATTGATACTGTCCTTTGCCTTACAGAAACTTTGTAATTTTATGAAGTCCCATTTGTCAATTCTTGATCTTAGAGCATATGCCATTGGTATTCTATTCAGGAACTTTTCCCCTGTGCCCAAGTATTCGAGGCTCTTCCCCGTCTTCTCTTCTATTAGTTTCAGTGTATCTGGTTTTATGTGGAGGTCCTTTATGCACTTAAACTTGAGCTTTGTACAAGGAGATAAGAATGGATCAATTTTCATTCTTCTACATGTTGTCCTCCAGTT
>NW_021604603.1:208547-301533 GCF_004785775.1 Grammomys surdaster | reverse complement strand
TTTCCTACCCACTCAGGTTTGTGTCATCATTTTTAAAGCTATAGAGTTCAATTAATGCTGCCTATATATTCCTGGGTGTATGGCCATCCACTGAAGAACCCTTAAAGAAAAATGAATTTTCCCCTCCTGTCAACTACTAATTACCGATACCTCCTTATCCTGGGCTAGGAATTGGTAGCCATCTCCCTGCTCCCTCCTTTTGAGATTTTGTCTGGTTAGCTTGTACAGGTCCTGTATATGAGGTCACATCTACTATGAGTTCTTCTGTGCACCTGCCCTGTTGCATCCAGAAAATACTGTTCCACTGTAGTCATCAACCATCTCTGGCTTTTATACTCTTTCTCCATCCATACCACACCCACTTCTTACGTTGAGATTTTGGAGACTAAATGGGCTCACACATTTTGAAAACACCGGCCTGGCCCATCGTATGTGTTCAGCAAATGTTTCACTCAAAGGACAAAGCAATCCTCTGATGAAGTTGAATGATTCTTTTGTAGCTGAGAAACATGGCACCTCTAACTCATACTGGATGTTAGAGCAAGGATTTGGTTTCAGATCTAGAGGTGTGACTTCAAACCGAGGTCTGTCTTCCCACCCAGTTCTCCTGGCCCACGAGGGAACTCAAGGAAGCAAGGGGCTTTGGTTTGCCTTCAAGGACCATTCAGGAAAGAGGATAAGAGATAATGACCCAAGAAAGCATAAAGGCATGGTTTTGTACTGCAGACATTAGCATAGACAGTAAGTGAACTGGAAATCTCTGAGGAAAGAGATCCCCAGAGCAAGGAAGGAAGCCTCTGGCTAGAGAGCCAGGAAAGGGCATCCAGAGATGACTGAAGAGGGCGGAGCAGAACGAGCCGTCAGGAAAAGACCTCTCCTACCAGCATTGTGTGATCTGAAGAACAGGTGGGGAAGACTGAAGGGCAAAGGGAGGGCCTTGCATGGCAGAAAGAGATGCCACTGGACTTGGCAACGGGGATCCAGTCCTGATTTGTTGGAGCTGGCTGGTGCAAGGGGAGCTTCGGGAGAGAGGAGTCTGGAGTGCTGATGGGGAGGAATTGTGGGATCTGCAGAAAAAGAAGGAACGGCTTGGGGGGGGCAGGAAAGATGGAAGGAAAGAGCACTGTATTTGTGCTCCACCCATTTAGTGGGAGCTTTCTAAGTTATCTCATTTGATCTTCTCAACAATACATGCTGTGTATCATTGTCTCTGATGTGGACTGGGGAGATGGCTCCATGGTTAAGAGCACTGGCTGCTCTTCCAGAGGACCTGGGTTCAATTCCCAGCAACTACACAGTAGCTCACAACTGTCTATAACTCTAATTCCTGGGGATCTGGCTCCCTTGCACAGACATATGTGCAGACAAAACACCAGTGCAAATAAATAAATAAATAAATAAATAAATAAATCTATCTTTTAAAAAAATATTATCCCTGTTTAGCACATAAAGAAATTGGAGTTTAGAGAGATAGACTAACTTGTTCAGTCATTTTCCTAGACAGGAATCTCTACTAATGCTTTTGTTTGGCATCCAAGTCCTGCCAACTTTCCTTAGATTATAAGGTCCACTGGACTATGTACACAGTGGGAGACTGTATAGCAGCAAGTGTGGTGGTTTTGAGTCTAGAAAGGCTTTGGGACTAAGATGAGTGTGTCTATCTCTGGGGCCTGGCCCCAGAGGCAGCATGGTGGGCATATTGAGGTGGCACTACTCAAACTAATTACCAGTGAGGTCAGCAGCAATGAAGGGTCAAGCATGGAAGGAGTATCCTGCTTGGAGTCACATGGAGTGCTGACTCCGAAGCTAAGTCCCTGGGTGGGTGCCTGGTGAGCTGGGCTCTGATCCTGTAAACATTGCTTTGGGCTGTTGCCTGGGACTGTTTTCATTTTTTCTTTTGAAAAGTCATTGAAATCCCATCTTCCCTGCCTTCCAGACCCCAGGAAGACTGACAAGGCTTGTTTGATTACAGAGGAATGCTGGGCTAGAGGAAAAGGTGGCAGCTTGTCCAAGAGTACAAGAGTGGCAGGCAGCTTGATCCATGATTGACTCAGAGGGCAGGTGTCCCTTGCTCACTTGGGATTTGATGTACACACTTGCTGAGCCTCCGCCCTGCACTTGTGACAGCCATTACCCACTCCTCCTTCTGACTGTGACATTTCTAATTCGTGGTTAACTAATAATTACCAGTTTATGATGGCCAGGACGCCTGGCAGTCAAGTCAGTCTGTGACAATGTTGCTGAGGAATCTGGGGCTGGAAGACTCTTCTGCTTCGTGGGTCTTCCATTTTCTTGCTTGGAAAGTTAGTATTTCTTCTAAATTTCTGTAAAATCCTCTGGAAAGAATCCAAGCTTTGGCTCGGCTCGGGCAAGTGCTGGTGATGCCAGTAGAGTATGTATCACGTGGCCTGGACCCTGGTTTCAGATAGGAGAGGTTCCTGGAGAACTAAAAGGCAGAGGCCAGGCATGGAGTGAGAGTATCCCAAGGCAGGCCAGGTGATGGGCCAGGATTGCTCACCTCACTAGCCTGAGGTCTTACCATATGCCTCCTATGCTTGCTCGGCCTCTGAGTGCTTGATTTAGTTATGGGCAGTAGCCCATGAAGCCAGCCATAGTGGACTGCTGACTTTCTTGTGTTTTGATGAGGCCTTTCTTCTCTTAGGAAATACAAGGCCTCATCTTCTTTCTAGGTTGGGCATATCCACCGATCCAATCTGTATAGCTCTACCTTCTCTCCGTCAGACCTCATCCTCCTGTGAGCAGCTTGCCACAGCCTCTCCTCATCTATAGCTCTACAGGGTTGGAGCCGGGAAGCTGCTCGCCTTCTTCACATGTTCTGGGAGAAGCGCCTACCTCTGGCCCAGCCCTCTGAGAGCCCTCTTTATCTTCATGTTTCCTCAGCTGAGGAAGAGAACAGCAAGAATCCTTGCTTGTCACCTGAATTGTCTTCTCCCTCCTCCCCCACCCCAGCCCCCAGGGTTCAGAGCTCACTGCTCTTCTTCCATCAGCTGCATGGATGGCTTCTGGTTGAGTCCTGGTGCCTCTGTTTCCAGAAAGGAGGACAATTGTGTGTCAGAAAGTACCAGATCAACAAGTGGATGATGGGGACACCAAAGGGACTGAGAAGACATTTCTGTGCTCTCAGATAACTTCATTTGTGGTGTGTGTGTGTGTGTGTGTGTGTGTGTAGGCTAATGTCAGCTTGGAGTGGGGATTCCAAAGCTCTCGTGGACTAGGACATTCAGGAGAACTGGCCCCACTGGCCCAACAAGCCTCTCAGGTTCCCTTATCTGCTTCCTCTACAGCCCTACATTCAGGCCTGCACACCCCCTCTTCTGAAGTATGCTGCCCTTATCACTGCTATCCTCTTGGGTAACCTCCTCCCTTCTTGCCTGGAGAGGTTATGAGCTTAAACAACAGACTCACCCAGGAAGTGCTGTTCAGAGAAAGATGGGTAGTAGGAATGCGGGTTCAGAGACTCATCTAGGAAAGGTCTTGGTGCAGATGTGTGCTGTATGTATATATGTGTTTGCGGTGTGTGTAGTCTATGTGTGGTATGTGAGTTGTGTATAGTATATGTAGTATGTGTGGTGTAGGATGTGGTGTGTGAATGATATATAGTGTAGTATGATATATGTGTGTGGTATGTGTATGTGTATATGTGTGTAGGTGTGTTTGTATATGTGTGTGGTGTATGCACTATATTGTGATGTGTGATTTGTGTGTACTGTATATGTATGCAGTATATTGTGATGTGTGATTTGTATATAATGTATATAGTATGTGTGGTATAGGATGTGATATGTGTATGATATATGCTACAGTATGATGTATGTGTGTGGTGTGTGTGTGTGTGTGTGTTTGATGAGTATGTAGTGTGTGTGTGGTGTGTGTATATGCGTGTGTATGTGTGTGGTGTGTTTGTAGTGTGTGTGGTATATGTAGTATATTGTGATGTGTGTAGTGTATGTGTGTACATATGTGTGTGATGTGTGTATATGTGGGTGTATGTGTTTGTATGTGTGTGCATGGTACATGTAGTATATTGTGATGTGTGTTTTGTGTGTGGTGTGTGTAGTATGTGTGGTGTGTGTGGGATATGGTGTGTGTATGGTATATGGTGTGGTATAATGTATGTGAGTGTGGTGTGGTGTGGCTCAAGCTGCCAGATAAAAAACTGCTACCTTGAGTGAAGCCTTATCTTCGGAGATGAACAGGCGGCAGATAAGACGCCAGAGTCCAATTGGCACCCCCATTATATAAGTGCATTCTGTTAGAGGACAAGGACCCTTCCTTCACCATTGCCTCTTGGTCTTGTTTTTCTAAATATATAGTCAACGCTTATTTGTAGAGTTGATGAGTCTGTCTGCCGAAGTTCCTCTCGAAAGGTCTTCTGTTGCCTGAGTAGAGTGCTGGTCATTGTCATTTCCTGCTGGGACTCCATCCAGATAGATGTAGGAGCCCTACCAGAGCCTCTACTTCGGTTTATGGCCTCAGAACCTAATATGAATCCAGATGTGAGTGGAGCCCCTGGGATGCCCACAGCGGAGGAGCTGATCACCTTTTCTTTCTCCTAAAGTGAAGCCTATTCCAGAATAGTTTTCCTTTTCCATACCAGGAAGACTTTCCCCTTCAAAATGGAGCTCAGTATCTTTGCTCTTACTCACCTTCTTACTCTGCCCCGCCTGCCCTCTCTTCGTCACCCCTCAGGTCAGATGTACCCACTGGGACTGGGTGTCCCACATCGGAATGCTCTCTGACAGCCAAACTTCGCCCGAGACCTTCCCTCTTTGCACTTGTATCCAGAATGTAGTACACCCAGTTCTTTAAATGTTTGCTCTACGCTGATTCTTGCCACACCTCTGCCAAGGACAGTGTTTGAAAGACCTGTGTGGAAGGACAAATTACGTCAGTGAAAGGAAGAAGCTATAAGAGAGAAGGAAGAGTCCAGTCCGAAGGGTGCCTCTGTCAGGAGACTGAAGCTCAGTAGCCACCCCTTCAATAAGTTTGCCTCCACTGTAGTGTGCGTAGCAGGAGACCCCCAAGCTGTTTCAGGAAGTTCTGAGTCTAGTTAGTCACCTGCCTTCCCCATGGTACTCCTTGGTTCTCATTTCTGAGAACTGAACTCCTGGAAGAGAAGAATGTATGCTCAGCCTGTGGGACCTAGAGTCTTGCTTGTAAGACTGGTTCTAACAGGCAGGGCCTGTTAGCCCAAAGGACTCCATAGTGCACTATTCTGATCCTCCTCAGCGCCCTTGATTGTCACTACACACGAAACTCCAATTCAGCCTCAGTGTGTAGTTCTTTCACCTCTGGCCCAGGTAACGTCCAGCTTCCTACATCTGAGACTGCAGTAAGGAGCGGAGGCAGAGTGCTCCACATTCCAGGCCCTTTCCCAAGTAAATCTTCACCATGTGACCCTAATAGCATGCCTGACTAAACTGCAAGTGCACGCGGTATATTTCCACACACATTTCCTTTAAGCACTGACAGGAAGCTGGAGGGTGGTCTTACACATTCCGGAACTACAGAAAGAGAACAGCAGATTCACTTCAAGACTTGAAGATAATCTGACAGCCGTTTAGAGCACTTGTCTTCTGATGAAGATGCACTGTGGTAACTATAGGATGGCGAGTGAGGAGCTTCTTTCAGAGCACCTGAGAGGGACGAGCGGCCCAGAACATCTACACAGAACTTGTAATGAAGAATACAAAGGTCACCCTACTGTCTCCATGCTCTTCTTCGTCACTGTTCCAAACTGTTTCTCGTTCCTCTTCACCATGATTTTTCTAAGCCCGTCTTTTACCAGGCTCTTCACACTATGCTCTAGTTATGAGTTTCTTATTTATCTGTGTCAGAGACAGAGGGAAGCTAGCTTTCACCTTCTTCCATGTGAGTCCCGGAGCCTGGCAGCAAGAGCCTTTATTTGCTAAGCTATCTAGTATTAGGGTTCTCTGTCTCTCTGTCTCTGTCTCTGTCTCTGTCTCTGTCTCTCTCTTTCTCTCTCTCTTTCTCTCTCTCTCTGTGTGTGTGTGTGTGTGTGTGTGTGTGTTACTGAGGATTAAACCTAAGTCCTTGTAAATGCTAAGCAAATACTGTATCATTGAGCTAATCCCCTCCCTCCTTCTCTTCCTTCCTTCCTTCCTTCCTTCCTTCCTTCCTTCCTTCCTTCCTTCCTTCCTTCTTTCCTTCCTCCTCTCTCTCCTTCCCCCTTCTCTTTCTATGTTTCTGTCTGTTTATTTTGAGACAGAGTCTCACTAAGTAGCCCAAGCTCATCTTAAATTCATTCTGTAGCCCAGGCTGGACTTGAACTTGTGATTCTTCTGCCTAAACCTTCTAAGTAGCTTAGATACCAGACCTATTGTCACATCTGATTTCTCTGCCTTGTCCTCACTTTCAGCAGCTCACGATGCTTTTCAAGTTAAAGGGGAAAATGCAGTCCATGAGGAGGAAGGCCCTTCATGTCCTGCTCTTTCCTGACAGTATTCCCTTTTCTGTCCACAGGCTCTTTCACCCAGACCTGGAGGAGAAGTGTCAACCTTTCCCAAGATCCCATTCTTCTTTACTAGACTATATCTCATCTCCTTTCATTCAAGAGCCTCCTTCCGATCATTTTCTCCACATTTCTCACTCTTTCCTCAACTGACTCTTTCCTTCTAGCACATGATCAAGTCCAAATGTATTTGTTTTTAAAGTAAAGGACACAAAGCTTCCTGGACCCTTGGTTAGTATTGGTCACATTCCCTGGCTTTCTCTCTCCCTTTCTAGCTAAGTTTAATGCTATGCTCCCCGAGCTAACTGTCCATGATCACCTCTCCACTGAGCTGAGCTTGGTAGAGTACACAGCCATCCTAGTGCTTGGGGACCAAGGTCAGGAGGAATGTGAATTCTAGGCTTGGACAAGCTGTATAGCAACACTTGGCCTCAAAATAAACAAACCAGGGGTTGGAAAGACAGCTCATTGGTTAAAAACATTGAATTCTCTTCTGAAAGACCCAGGTTCAATTCCTAGCACCCACATGGCAGCTCGCAACTGTCTATAACTCCATGATCTGACATGCTCACACAGATACACAGGTAGGCAAAACACCAATGCACATAAAATAAAAAATAAATTATAAATAAAACAAACAAACAAAAAAACCCAAACAAACCATATTAACTTCCACTGAAACAGTTTGTGCTGTCATTAGGGACTTTTTACCCCACCTCCATCCCTGCCAGCCTGAAATGGTTTAGCTGTATTTCATGATTCTACAGCATTTTCAGTACTGGCCACATCCTCTTTTAGAATGTTCCAGAGAACACGTTCATCTAGTCATTAAACAAATATTTGCTGAATACTTGTCCTGTGCCAAGAATCCTTCTGCAAGGTGTCCAAAGTCTTTGTTTTTACATTATTTATATTAGGTTTATAGAAAGAGGAAGTAAATAAGAGGAATCAATAAACAATAAACTGTGGCGAGTGCCACACAGGCAATACAATGAAAGCAAAGACTGGGGTCACCTTTAGAGGACCGACAAAAGCTTTCTGAAGGTTTGAAATGTAACCAGAGCCCTGAAGAGTGGTAAGCAGTCTCTATCAAAAGACAAGGAAGGAGAATTCCCACAGAAAGGATGTTGAGACAGAGTTCCGAGCCGGTTCAAACTTGATGTACTTAAAGGTGAACATGTGGGTACATCTTTGGAATCCAAAAGGACAAGCTGACAGGGGAGTTACCAACTGTGTCAAAGAAAACTACTGCGAGAAGGACTACTGAATCTGCCACAAAGAGTCAGAAACTCATTTTCAGGAGTCTTAGGGCACATATGTGTGTTTAAAGAAGGGAAAATGTGTGATGCTAAGGTGGGTAAGAAGACGTTGTGACTACTTCAAAAAGCATTTCCAGGTAGAGTACAGCAGACGGATCAGAGCTCAGTGTCCCACATTCCACACCCACAGGAAAACTTAAACTTGGCAGTTGGGGATTTACGGGTGGTTAAGAGCACTTTTTACTCTTACAGGGGACACTAGTTCAATTCTAAGAATCCACATCGGCCGGCTCACAACTGTGTGTTTCAGGGGCTTTTCTGTCTTTTGTGAGCACCTGCACTCATGTGCACATAACATACACACACACACACACACAATTTTAACAACTTTAATTTTGATTAGTTAAAATGAAGCAAACTTAAAAGCTTGGTTCCTCAGTGAGGTGAACTAGCCACGTTTTAGGTCTTTGTAGCTCCATGGAGCCTGTGGGTACTCAGCTCTTCTTTTTCACTTGGTTTGATTGGTGTGTGTGTGTGTGTGTGTGTGTGTTGCTGAGGGTCTCACTAAGGTGCTCAGGTTGATCTTGAATTCACCCTATAATCCAGAAAGCCCTTGAACTATGACCCTCTTGCCTCCATTCTCAAGTACCTGGGATTATAGTCATACGCCAGCATATCTAGGTTGTCTGCTGTTAAGTTTTCAATATGGAGACTAAGCACATCAGTGATTATGTCAAAATATTGGTTACAAATGTTAGGTTTCAGAGGCAGCCTAGAGATGAAGGCAGAAAGAGACCCAGCAGATGGAGCTGTTTATTTCAAACAGCCAGGGGCAGACACAGCAGGGAAAGGGTGTCTGTGAAAGGGAAGGGGACACTTGGTGTTTATATGGGGGTGGGGGTGGGGGTTGGAGAATGGGAAGTTAACCCTTTGCTTCAGGGATCTGTGTGTCAGCTCCCTGGTTCTCCCTCCTGGGGTTGTTTGTCCAGACCAGGCTGTTTTATCTTTAGATGCTGCCTTTGTCCTGGTTATCTGGATGTGGGATGTGGGGGATAGTGGGTAACTGAGTTAGGCAATAACCATGATGGGGAAGGGCTAAAGTTTCAACATGGAGGCAGGGGATTTCAGCATGCCTTAGGAGAACACATTTCCTTGCTTAGGGTCTGGCAGAGTTTGTTCGAGGTTTATTCCAGAGCTGAGTTCTCTGTTTAACCAACCTTCAGATGTTGATGACTGAGACCCATCCAGGACACCACTCCCCCTTCGATCTCCCTTGGTCATGATCAACTATCTCCTGTTTGGGTGGTTGTTGCTAGAATGTCTTTCTTCCATACGATCCTGGGGCCACACCATCCAGTAGTTGTATAACAGTTTTGCATTTGACACACCCCGGGGTGGACTCCCACATTCCTGGTACAACGCCTACAGCATTTCCATCCACTATGCAGGTGTCATTTTGAATTCTTCTTTCTCCTTTATCTTTATACCTCATTGTTCTCTGAGAGACTAGTTAGCATTATAAACACGTTTAGAATTGTTAACCTCACCCTTGTCTTCACTGGTTTGGAGTTCTCGGGGATGCATAGGTTGGAAGAATGCTCCTGCCCCACCTTCTCCGCAGCTGCTTTTGTGAGTTCTTTGAGGACTCCTGATAGGCAGTTCCAACTGGGAGACAGCACAACAGCAAGAGGACTTGATTTTCCTAAATTAGCCCCAAGACTCATGAACTGGACCCAGAGTATACTAGGTCCAGGAAGCCCATACAGCTGATGGCTACTCCCAGGTCATTTTCTCCCACTCCTGAGCTGGCCAAAGCCTGCTCTGGTTCCAAATTCTTTCATGTAGCCTCATCAGCTAAGCTAAGAATGGAGGTGGCAATTCCAGACACTGTCAACGTGTATATTCATATCCTGATGTTACAGATGAGAGTTACAGGGACAGTAACCACAAGAGCGATCTTTTGAGAGGCCTTGTATACCAAATCACATACATTGAGTTGGGCAATATTTTGCTTACTCAGAAGATGATGGAGAAGACACAATTTTAAGGATTTTGTTTAAAAGACAAAAATCAAGGCCAAGGTAGTTTGTTAGTTATTACTTGGGGAAATAAGTCCATGAGTCTCTTTATTTCTTAGTTTCCTCATCTACAAATGTCAACAACAGTCAGATCTGTTACTGTAACAAATAGCTGAAGTAGTCAATCTATAAAGAGAAGAAGGCTTGCCTGAACTAATAGCTTTGAAGGCTCCAGGAACTGGGCTGTTTTCTTCCAGGCCTTTGGTCGGGGTGTTGGACAGTAATGGTGGGGAGCATGTAGTGGATCAAAATCACCCCTCTCATGACCAGGGAACGATACAGAGCAGTGGGTCAGCACCCACAGCCAACTTCAAGACCAGCCTCTCAGTGGTTTAAGAACCCTACAATAGGGCACTACCTCTTCAAGTGTTCATCTTCCTAATAGCACCAAACTAGGGACCAAGCTTTATCAGATGGCCTTCCTCATTAAAACTCTCAAGATACAGCTCAGTCTGTCCTCTTGGACTATACTCTGCTGCCTCTCAAGACTCTGAGCATGGGCCTACAGAGTTGTTATAAACATCACTGGTTAGGACCTCCCCCAGTAACCCAAGGCCCTGGGTTAAGACAATGTCTACACATTTGTGTGTCAAGGCTGGCTCCCAAGATGACAACTGGGACCACCTGGTTCCATCCCACATGGCAAGTCTCAGTGTGAATATATACACTATATTATTATATATAATCATATCTCATATAGCTCATATATCTCATATATATGATTGTGTGTGTGTGTGTGTGTGTGTGTGTGTGTATGTGTGTGTGTGTTTATGTATACACACACACACACATATATATATATATCATATGTATCATATGTATCATATATCTCATATATCTCATATATGTTTAACTCAATGATCATAAAAGTTATAACTTTTGTGTTGTTAAACACAAAAAGTCTTGGTAGCACACACCTGCAATCCTAGTAAAGAGGCTGATGCTGGATGCAGGAGGATTGCAAGTTTAAGGTCAGCCTGGGCTAGAGTGAGATTCTGTCCCAAACAAACAAAAATTTAAAACATGTATCTAAGGCTTGGAGAATCAAAAGCGCCCCACCTTTTGTCTGAAGTCTAGGAATGATGTTTTGTAGCACACTGCACCCTGTTTAGTCATGCATTATTCAGCAGGTGTCATTGAGTGCTCGCTTCATGCAGAGTGCTGAGCCATGTGGATGGTACATAGTAAGGCATTGCTTGCCCATCCTATGGAGCATGGTCTGAGAGAGGCAGTGACATTAGCAAAATATTTATGAACAAATGCTTTTGGAGGAAGCATACAGTTCTGTAAACTAGAAAGGCAATTATAACTCAAGAGGGGAAAGGCAGGTTATACTGGAACTTACACGGTTTGGTCTGTGTTTAGGTTTGGAGTTTGTGTTTAAGAGTTTTAGTCTGGGATCAGTGAGATGGCTCAGTGGGTTGAGGTGCTTGGTGCCAAGTCTGATGACCTGAGTTCAATCCCTAAAGTGTGCTCTTACTTCTGTGTATGTCCTACAGCATGTGCAGAACATAAATAAATAGGTAGATAGATATAATTAAAAAAAATATTTTTGTCTGTATCCTAGGAGTAGCGGGGAAGTCAGTCATGACTATTTCAGCTTTCTATCTTGAAAATGTAAAGCTATTTTGCAATAATACTGAATTTACCAGAGGTTGCAAATGATAAAACATTGATATTCGGGCTGGAGAGATGGCTTAGTGGTTAAGAGCACTGACTGCTCTTACAGAGGTCCTGAGTTCAAATCCCAGCAACCACATGGTGGCTCACAACCATCCATAATGAGATTGGATGCCCTCTTCTGGTGTGTCTGAAGACAGCTACAGTGTACTCATCAATAAAATAAATAAATAAATATTTAAAAAAAAAACATTGATATTCAAAAAGTACAAAACTTTCAAAAATACATGAGATCTCACATAGGCTTCACCCAGCTTTCCCAAATGTCACCGTCTCACAAGAATCTGTTAGCAAGTTAGAGTGTCCTTCGCTGGTGCAGGACTCAATTCACGGTTGCATTGCCTTCATGTGTTATGTCTCATGTCTCTTTATATGTGATAATTTCTTAAGGCTTTTTTTTTTCAAGACTTAGTGTCTGTGAAGAATATTGGCTAATGCTTTTGTGGACTGTCTCCTAGTTTGTGTTTGATGTTTTCTCAAGTTTAAGGTCAGGTGGTGATTTTTTTTTTTTTTTTTTTGGTAAGAACAACACAAAAGTTATAACTTTGATGATCATTGAGTTAAACATATCTGCTAAGCATTTCTTTGCAAAGATACTATTTTTCTTCAGTGTATTTTTGTTTGTGTGTTTTTAAGACAGGGTCTCAGTTGGTAGCTCTATTTGGCCTGTAACATGCTCTGTAGACCAAGTTAACCTCAAACTCACAGAGCTCTGCCTTCTTCTGCTTCCAAAGTGCTAGGATTAAAGGTATGTACAACCATGCTGGGCTTGTAAGATGCTATGTTGTTGTTTTGTAGAGACATACAATATTCCATTGTATTTCCTCTGTGAGTTTCAGTAGACATTGATAATTCTACAATTTTCTGAGTGGTGCTCTTTTATTGCTGACAATCATTTGCCTTATTTATCAGAATTGCAGCATTTCTCTTTTTCAGGATTTAGTATTAATTAATCTAGCTAATTATACCAGTATGGGATCATTGGTGTTTATTTTTATTCCAAAGAGTACAATCCATAACTTCCATTTGTTTGCAGCTCAACATTTTCATGTCTAGCTAAAAGAACTTTGTGTTCTTCTGACATATTTCCAACATGCCACTGTCACTGCTTAAATGGCCCTTTGCTTTTTGGTAGCATGAGAAAGGCATTTGAAGCTCATTTTATCTTCTTTCTGCACTCGTGTAGAACTCTCCAAAGATTTCTTTTCTTCTGGTAGGGAATGGTATTGAGAACTCATGGTTTGGGTGTTAGATATGCTCACAGCTACAGGGATCCTTTTGTTCCCAGATTATTTCAGGGAGAGAGATAGGAAAGATATTCAAGTAAACACATACCTATGTCTTTGTCTATTATCTGTCTTTTTGTCTTTGGTCTATCTCCCATCTATCCACAAGTTAGTGGATTCCTCCAATTCCAAACCAGCTCGCAGGGTCCATTCTAGTCTTCATTTTAGAATGTATAGCTCCCTTCCCCAGCAATAGTGCATTTGTCTTCTTTGTTCGGAACATAACCACTTACTCATTGCTGTAATACACACAACGTGCTTCAAAATTCTTTAACCCATAGATGTGAGACACACATTTATGAAGTAGTATCTGCCTATTCTGAAAAAAAGAGCATAGTCAAAATATGATGTGTATGTGTGTACGCTCGTGTGTGCATATGTGTGTGTGCTCGTGTGTGTTGTATTCTCATCTGTGTGTGCTCATGTGTATATGCATGTTTGTGTTTATGTGTTTTTAATGTGTGTGCTCCTATGTGCTCATCTATGTGGGCTTGTGAGTGTATACTCACTCGTGTGTATGCATTCTCATGTGTGTGCATGCATGTTCATGTGTGTGAGCTCATGTATATGTGCTTGTGTATGTGTACACATACTTCAGTGTATGTATGAATGTGCTCATATGTGTATGTGCTTGTGTGTTTATGTGTGTGTACACTCATGTGTATGTGTGTGAATGCATGCTCTGTGTGTGTGTGTCTGTGTTTGGGGATTTGAACTCAGATCCCCATGCTTGCAGAGTGAGTGCCTTTATCCACTGAGCCATCTCCACAACCCAGCTTCTTATTTTAGTTTCCTTTCTTTCCCCTGCCCCCTGATATGATTCCTAGCATGGTTACACCAATGTCTTCTATTTGTAGTGCCTTTTGGATCCCCCTCTCCCTCTACCTACACTATGGGTGTTAGTTTCCTTGCTCGTTTGGTATTTTATGACTGGGTGAAATGTCACCAAGGCTTTAAAGTTTGAACTATGTACAAAGGCATACCAGAGTATTCCCTTCTCTCCATTTCCACTCCCCCCTATTTCTATGGCTTCCCTGCCTGACTTCTGTAGGTAATCAATCATGCCAGGTTTTAGTTTGTTCTTGTACTGTCTTTTGCATTGATTTATACACAAATATCTGCACATTTTTTTTTCAGGTGTCTCTTTATTACAGTTAAAACTAGTGCAATGGGACGAATATCCTCCTGGTTCCTGGGTTGGCAGGGACTGGAGGCAGATTGGTGATGCAAAAAGCAGACAAATACATCAGTGCTATAATGGACCTAGTCTGTTTTGTCGACCCCATTGTATGAGCAAGACTGAAATTCACTGGTCCAGGGCTTTCCCAGGATGTCTCCATATTTCAGACTATTTTGAACTCTTCATCGTTGGCTGATGGTCAACAAGGATGGAAATCCTGCTACGGAACAGGCAAGAGAATGATGGTCTAGAATGCTTCCTGTCTTTAACTCAAATGTGTGCTCAATGCCAGTGATGACTATGATGGTGATGATGGCTCCTGTCATCCACAGGATCCCAACACCAGGAAAGGTGAGAGAAACTATCACATGCCCCCTTCTTGACTCTTCCAAACTAAAAGCTGATTCATGCCAGAGAGATGCCAATCTTAGTTTTAAAAGGTGTTCCAGGAATCTTGGAAACATTTTTAGCTTTTATCTCTTGATTTGGCCACTTTCTTCCTTGTGCGTAAGTTAGTAGGAACATGAAGAAGCTGACAGTCTGGTCCCTGCCTGTATAAGAGTGACAATCAAGGAAGTTGGTTTTGAATATTCAGAAGCAGGAAGCATCAGGCTTAGTCTCAATAAGACATAAACATCAGGTTCAGGCAGATCCTTCCCTTTTCCAACTCCAGGAAACCAAATGTGGGTGCAGTTGTGTGGCTTGGTGGGTGAGCCAAAGACTGGACTACTTTGGACTTCATAGGTTTCAAGTTTCCCTGAAGAATTTAATTTCCTGAGAACTTGGCTTCCAACTTTGCATATATTCCATAAGACAGAGGGATTTAGATTTAAAAGGGCAACACTGTAATTTACTGAGTTGCTACAGTGTGCCTATGACTGTTCTCGATGTGTTTAATGTCCATTATTCATCCTCACAACCTTAAACTACTAGTAGTACTACCCCCATTTCACTCATGAAAACTTTTAAGAGTCAGAGGTGACATCCTCAGATTGCTTGATTTGTCTATAATGAATACTAAATTTGAGCCTGGGTTGGCGTGCCCCATAGTCATCCACAAGACAAAAATGTCAGAGAAGCATTACACCTGCAATACTGAATGGAGATGGACAGGACTTCACCTGTCTATCCTGGATCTATGAGATTGAAACTTCACATTCTGAAGGCATACTTTTCTGTTCACATTGACAAGCATGGAAGCCATGGAGAGGAGAGGGGACACCTTGCTCATGCCCGCATATCTTCATTCTTCATTTTCAGGTCAGATTCAGCACACAACTGAGAGAGCCTGTACTCTCCCTCTTTAACCTGCCCTTCCTCCCATAAAACACACACCAATGTGTGCACCGCTACCCACTCACAGGTCATAAGATGGCTTTTGCCAAACCATGCTTCCACTATGGGGAAGCACAGAAGTGAGTGGGCCTGTCTGGACTTCACCGTATGATGGCATGTACACCTGCTGGTCCACTCTGGAATCACAGTGAAGTGTTCCTAGGATAGCACATTAAGTGGTGACTCAGGGAGGCAGCTATCCACACATCTACAGGCACATAGCCTACTGTGCTGGGCTGGAGGAAGCCTACCTCTATATTTGAAAGATGGTTTGCACACAGCAGCAACAGCAGCAAGACTCTGGTGGGATATCACAGATATATAAGACCCAAGGGAAAGTAGAACAATCTGACTTTTAAAATCATACATGGTTTAGGAATCCCTCACACAAAAGCTCTTGACAAGAGATAGCAGCTCTTAACCCACTCCCACCTCACACTCCACCAGTGCAAGTGAAGGGGCTCCTATCTGTGTACAAGAAGATAGACCCATCAGAACAGTTGGATGTGGTGCCACTTTTGGGGAGATGGATGTCCTCACTGGACCTTTCTGCCCCTCTTTAAAATGAAGATGGAAAAGTTTGGATTGATATTCTTGAATCCTGAAAAACATCCTTTTTTCCTCCTTGTGTGCATGTGTGTAGAGAGAGAGAATGAATGAATGAATGAATGAATGTGCACATGGAGGATTCCACCTTGGGTTTTGAGACAGGGTCACTCAGAAAGTCCCAGAAATCCTCCTCTGTCTCTGTCTCCCCAGAACTGAGATTATAAGCATGTACTACCATGCCTGGTTTTCTTTTCTTTTTTTTTTTTCATGTTTGTATTTTTTTTTTAATGTGTATGCAGGGGACAAAACTCAGATCCTCATGTTGGTGCAGTGAACATTTGCTTCCCACTCTCCTTAGCTCGTTAAAGCAGATTATCCTCTGAAGGACAAACATATGGGGAGGCATGAATCTTCAACTAAGACAGAAAGGAGTCATTCAAACTGCTGTGTAAAGATGCCCTTTAGGGAATAGGGGGAGGATGAGCAAGACACCGTGGTGAAGATACAGAGAGGTAGATGCAAACTGTAAGTGGCTTGGATGGCTGAGATCTTTCCTTTCATGTGGATGGAGATGTAGTTAGTGGCACTTCTGACCTACACAACACTACCCTTTTGTTGTTCCTAGACTCCCATGTAGCCTCAGTACCAACTGGGGTTTAACTCAGGGTTCTCTTAATCATGCAATGAATAGGGAACCAACTTGTGTCTTGAAATACACATAGAAAATAGCACCTAATAGAGGAAGCCAAGTCAGTCATCTAGAATTGGCTGTCTGTGTTTTGAGAGCCTGTAATAACAGAGCTTGGCCAATATGGGAGTCTCCACCAGCTCTGAGAGATCAGGTCTTCACCTGGGGCTGGGAAACAGGTAGCAGACATTTGGGTGTGTGAGTATGTGGGGGTGTGTAAAGAGTGTACACAGAAACTGCCACACCCACACCCTACATACCATGATGGGGTGGAGTCAAGCGTAGCCCTTAATCCTAACTATCTCATCGCTGTCAGGAGTTTTGATCTTTGACAGCAATGGGTCCCTAAGGACACAGAGCAGAGACTATTGGAGGACCTAAAGGGCATCTTTACACAGCAATTGCTTACCTGCTCCGTTCGGGCATCTTCATTACCATGGGCTTACAGTTATCATAGCATACACTGCTGAAAGGAAATTAGAGTCATGTCTGGCCATGCCTGGTCATTAAGGCCACAAGACTTACCCAAGTCACTCAAGACACATACAACTTGTTGGGATATTTGGAAGAAGAATTTTTCTGAATTACTAAGAGTTACACTATACATCCTTGTTAAAGAAAAAATATCAAATGCATCACATATTATTCCCAATAATTCATCTGGTGTTTTGGAGGATGCTTTAGAATTCTGAAGGTTCTAAGGTTGGGTCTCTGATAGTGACAAGGGATGTCTGAAGTTCTGTGTATAAGAACATTGACTAGGGATGCAGTGGTGGCAGGATGGAGTAGCAACCTGACCTACCCGACAACTGTATTAGGTGAGCTGTATCATGTGTGTATTTCTAGTTGTGGTTTCAGCTTTAGCTGTTAAATGGCAGAATGATTCTGATGTAGCACCCCCTTTTCTGGTGGCTGCAGGGAGTTTTTCTAAGATCTCCCTAAGTTCCAATCATCTGTGTACATGTTGGGTTTCCATCATCAGAACCGAGGAAACCGGAACATTTTCTTTTAAAAAAAAAAAAGACTAAAATTATTTTTAAGTGTGTGTGTGTGTGTGTAAGTTCAGAAATCCTTGGAGGCCAGAAGAGAGTGCTGGATCTCCTGGATTTGGAACTGGAGTTATAGGCAGTTGTGAGTAGGTGCTAAGAATTGAACTTGGGTCTTCTGAAAGAGCTTTTAAGCATAGAGCTACCTCTCCAGCCCCCAGGAAACCTAAACACTTTTGAACAGCAGGGAGAAGTTTGGAAATGACTCTGTGTTTTATAAAGCTGTTGGGCTGGGCTTCCAGCTCAGTGTTGACCTGCCAGCCAGGGAGACAGAGAGCAGGAAGAACAGGAACTCCAGCATTATGGGCCACGGCACAGTTTATTATTGTACTCATCAAGCTCATGACAAGAATTCTTCCAGGTAGAAATGGAGGAATGTGTGGCCATATATTCAGCTTTTTCAGACCAGAGAGTGGGCCCCTGCTATCAGTGAGCCATGAGATCTAGAGACAGGCATATGTCCTAGCCTGTAAGAAGTGATAATGGAAGGCAGTGGGTAAAGATACCGAATTGATCCCCTTGGCCTCAGGACATGTCTGGAAGGCCCTGAGAGAGGGGCACAGCAAATACAAGCCAGTCTCTGTTTACTGCAGAAACTCAGCCCGTATTTCATGCGACTGTAGTCACATGCTCAGTGTAATTCATCTCTTTAAGTTGCTTCTACCTCCTTTGTGTCATTCGACTTTGCTTCTCAGGTTTGGCCATTCTGCTTCACTCAGTTCTGGGACAGGCTCAACTTTGCACTTGTAAAATCTCAACCACGAACAGAGTTCTAAACAGTGTGACTCTTTGTGTTATATAAATAGTGTCAGTAATAGGTAAGCCCTCTTTCTCTCTCTCTCTTTCTCTCTTTCCTGCTGTGAGACTGATCTTCAGAATGTTCTGTTCGTTTACTCAGTAGCACAAATGCCTGAGTACAGACATGCTTGGCCTCAAGCGTCTTCCTTCTTCACCTCAGGAAGAAAGCCAGCCCTGAGCTGTGTGGCTGCAAAGGCTCCAGGCAGAGCCAGTCTCTTTTGGTAGGTTGGCGCGGGCTATGCCCATGCCTACGTTACTCCTTCAGCAGTCCCAACTTCTTCAGAGCCTCCCTCCTGTGCCCATCAGGAATGCCCTTTGGGGATATCTTGACACTGACACAGGGGGGGCGAGGAAGCTTGTCATGACTCTGTCCTTTGAAGGATGACTGCTGGGAGCACTGGCCCTGCTCCAGGCCAACCAGCTTGACCCCCTGGATTCCTGCAAAATCCTTTCCCATGCCTAAGGAGGCAGGCCGGGGCCGGGAATTACGAAAGACGCTGGGTGAAACCTTGTCTAAGGAGGGACCCTTTCCCAGAGATGTGCTGGTTTGGCAGCTGGGGTCTTTCTCAGCCGCCGAGAGATAGCTGCTCAGCCCCACACCTGAACGCTCCAGAGTATTGGACTTAAAGTTCATCTGTCTCAGGCCAGGGATGCTACTTTCCTGGAAGGTCAGTCGTGGGTCAGGCTTGGGCTGTGTCAGGGAACTGTTTTCCTTTGAGGCCTTAGGGATAGGAATGGGCATAGACTTGGCAGCTACAACCTTTCCTGGAGGGGTTTCCTGGGCAGGAATCCAACCCTTGCTTAGAGAGTCCATAGGAGTGACAGCCTTCACTGGGGAAGCTTTCCTGGCTGCAGAAGCAGTTCCTGTGACCAGAGCTGGAGATGCTGGCTGAATAGGAGCCTGGGCCTGGGAAGGGGTCTGAGCCTGAGCCTCCTTGATTTTGAGGGTACTGGTATATTTGTTTACAAGTAGACTGGGATCATCTTGGTCCTGGGGAAGCCCTAGCTTTTCCAGAGCCTCTCTGCGGGCTTTCCTTTGTTCTTCCAAAGAAGAAACAGGGCCCGAGTCTGTAGCTTCAGTGTGATTTGACAACCAGTTCTGGGGATGGCTGTGGAAACTGCTTCGGCTACTCTTCAGGATGATATTAGGTGGCAGCCTACGGGGCTTTGATGCTGTGAGGGGAGCCTGCTGGATGTTTGGCTTGACCCCTGAAGGTAGGGAAGCTTCCTCAGCTTTCGTGTTCTGAGATGACTGGGCAGGAGGCTGGTGTGGTTGCTGTGGCCCCTCTGTCCAGCCTTTCTCAGTGGCTTTATGGGACATGGTTTCAGAAGACATTTCCACTTTCTTCTGGGAGTGTGGACTTCTGTCCAGAGAGTGGTCCTGTGGCGTGTGTGTCTGTTTTCCTGTTTTTTTAGGTGGACTCTCTCCCCCACTTTTCTTTGGTTTAATGTCCTGGAAAGCTTCTGGCGGAGGTATGAGAACTGTGTCCAGATCAAGGGTACCCTTCTGGGATGGGATTGGTGGCTGGACGTTCTTAGCGCCCTGACTGGTCTGCCCTTTCTCAGGCTCCTTTAAGAACAACTCAGGTGCTTCAGAGACTGGGCTGTTAGTCTGGGTGGCGCTTTCCCTGAGGTTCTGGCTTCTGCCAAGATGAAGGTTTCTGGGAAGGCTGTAGGAACCTGACCTGAGGCCCAAGCTGTGAGACTCAGGAGGACTGGAGGACTGTGCCACTCTCTTTGGCACTGGCACCTGCTGAATGTCTATGGCCTCTGGCTTTCCTGTGAGGATTAGGGAGAACAGAAGAAAGGAGTAAACAGACTGAGAATGTTGCTAGGGCAGAAAGCACATACCTCCCTAACTCTCTTCCCCAACCAGTGGGATTGGTATTATCTGGTCTGCTTTCAACAGGGCAGCACTGTTTTCTGGAGGTCACATAGACTAATAGATAAAGAATGGCAGGTTCTTTTTGACTGGGAATTGACAGTTCGTAACGGTTGGAAGACATCACTTCTGAGTTGCTTCAAATCCTTGACTTAGGCTCTCCCATCCTATTCCTGCACCAGAGTTAGGGAGAGACTTTAGAATGTTCGTTATAGCTCTCATGGCTCCCATGTAACGGAGACCATGGAGGTGCTTGATCTAACCTTGATGCGTTTTGGACCTTCTACTTTCAATTCCTAGGAGAACCTGGGTATCTCTGTGATAGCTAGTCCATTGTACCAGTGACTGACATGGTATCTTGCCTAGTGATCTTGGCAGGTATGTGAGGTCCACTGGGCTCAGTGAATTAGCCTCAGGGCATAATGAACTTTCCATTTCTACTCTATCTAAATGGAGGGCCTGAAGCCATGTTAATAAGTACTTACTGAATCAGTAAACAATACCCCTGCGATGGTCCAGAGTAGCAGTGTTTTCTGTTTACCTTGGAACACAGTCTCTCACACTTGTGTGCCTTCCCATCCTCTTTTACTGAGTTGGAACTCCATTGGCTTTCTGCTGTCTTTTAACAGGGGCCTCAAGGTACCACACACTGCTCTCTCTTATCTCCCACCGTCTTTTTCTCTGGTTCACCCAGATTAGCTCCCTATGCTGACTCATTGTCTCCTGGGCCAACTGCTTAGGCCTCCCTGACTCCTCCTTACACGACGAGGTATCCTATCTCCTTTTTTTTGAGTTCTTCCCTGACAGGAAGGGAGCTAGGCAAACCTCTTTCCTTCCTAGGCCTCTATTCATGTAAAGACACAAGAAGCTGGTTTCTCAGGAAGCCTCTTCTTCTCTAGCTAGGAGAGTACAGGGTTCCCTTTTTTGCCTGGGAACTTGCCCCAGAGGACAAGCAAGGTGGGAAGTGTTTAAGAAACTCTGGTCTTCTGAGTGTTGTTTCCTTAGACATCTCTTACCCTGGGGAGCCTGTTGGGTAGTAGTAGTGGGTAATGCTCGGAAACTCCGAGGACTGGTGGCTGGCTCTGACTCGTCTGTGGAGAGCCCACTGTCAGCCTCAGCCTCCAGGGAGCCAATGGTCTTCTCCAGGAAGAGCAGACACTCCTTCTCTTCAGCAGACAGGAAGTCGTAGCTGCCGTCACTCTGTGGGGAGAAGAAACTATGAGGTTGGGGGTGGGGATGGGTGGGCTGAGATTCACCCTGCTGTGTTGGGGGGTGGAGGGTGGGGGAGGGGGGAGAAAGCTGCAAAGCTGGCAACCTCTCCCTGGTTCTGCTCTGCCAAACACTGAAGCTGCTTCCTGCCACAGTAAGTACCAAGGAGGCCTGGCAGGCTGAAGCCCACCTGGACTCAGTTGGGAAGGCTGGGCAGGCAGGTAGCAAGCACACTTTTCTGTTGCTTAGCTCCGAGTAGGTAGAATACTTTAGGGGCACAGATCGGAAGCAGCCCCAGGTTTTATTCCAGTTCCACGTGACCTTAATATTTCAGGAAATATGTCTCCCATCTAACCTTGAATTGTAAGGGCAACAGCATGCCTAAATCTTGACTGGTATCTGGTAGCTCCTTAAACTTTTCAAAGCACTTCTGCTTCCTCTCAACTACTACCTGGCAGGCAGGCCAGTGCCAACAGCAGCCAAGTACACACCAAAAGGAGCCTTGGGGAGATACGACATTTGGCCTGAGCTTTTGTTTCCTAGTCATAATGTCTGTGATGCTTCAGAACTGGGACTGTTCCAGACTCCCTCAGATTGCTGGCGAAGATTGCCAGTTCTAAACTATCCTGGGGAGTCAGGAGGAGGCTGTAAAACAAGCCTTCCAGTCGGGTCTGCCCCAGAAGTCATCTGCCAGATGCCTGGACCTGCACAACAAAGGAGATTCCCTCAGACAGCTCTTGCCATTTAATGATGGTCACCACTGCCCTCTGGGTCTCTCCTTCACAGATAAGCCAATGGAGTGTGACTATTCCGACTGGTGTCTTCCAGTCAGAAACAGGATGATGTCTCTGTGTCCCCAGCCTCTCATGTCAAAGGCAAGATGTGCATATACTGCAAGCACTTTGGATGTATATGTGCATGCATTGACTTTTCTTCTCTATGTTTATATATCAAAACTTATTATCTAGGCATCCAGGTGTGGTGAGCACACTACTGAGTTCCAGGATGACTCTATCTCCAAAACAAACAAGCAAACAAACAAACAAACAAACAACCCATAAACCCATCAACTATATTAAACATTACCACTTGGTAGAAACCTTTTATAAACCTCAGATTTTCTTTTCCTTTCTTGTCCCATCCCCTTACCCCTCCCCTCCTCCCCAGACAGTATCTCCCGTAGCCCAGGCTGGCTTTGAACTTGCTGAGTTGCCAAGGGTGACCTTGAATTTCTGATTCACTTCCCTCCATCTGGTATTTAACTAGGTTTGTGTGTGTCAGGGATCTAAGCCAGGCCTTTGTGCATGCAGGGCAAGCACTGTGCCCCCCATCCCCAGATGTACCCCCTCCCCCCAGCCACAGTCTACATTCTCAAATACTTTTCAGGACACAAAACAGCATACATAGTTCATGCTCTTCACTCAGGCTTACAATGTGTGCAAGAAGGATGAACAGCAAAGGAATGCTTGCATTGGGCTCTCAGGCACATTTCCTCCTTCCCTCCAACCTTATAGACAGTTAAGCATTGATGCTGGATATTTCTGACTCTGATTAGAGAGGGCCATTTATTTTCTAAATTCTCTCTCTCTCTCTCTCTCTCTCTCTCTCTCTCTCTCTCTCTTTTACTATTTAAAAATCTTTATTATTTTGTAACGTGTGTGTTTGTAGGCATGTGCGTGCTACCGTATGTGTGGAGATCAGAAAGAGTCAGTTTCCTCCTTGTGCCCTGTGGATTCTGAGAACAGAATTCCATCTTTATCTCCTGAGCCATCTCATGAACTCTGTTTATTAGAAGGTTTCACTGTACAGCCCAGCCTGGTGATAATATGGTGTCTCCCTACCTTAGCTTTCTATGTGCTGAGACTGTGTGTGTTAATATACTCATCAAGAATTGCTCCTTTTTTCCTTTTTCTTACTTCATAAGGCACTGGGGATAGACCCACTAGGTAATTTCTGGGCAGCAGCCTAGATTTCTAGATGCTCTTTAATGTTGCATAGTTGCTGTCCTTTAACCCTAGACACTCCCTTTTGGGGGAAGCTTCTAAGACTCAGCTGACAAAACTTAGATTGCACAGGGATCTCAGAAAGTCACAAGATTCACATAGCCCCTTCCAAAGGTTATGTAGGTAGTAGACAGATGGGGTGGGGGTGGGGAGACAGAGAGAGACAGAGATACAGAGAAAAAGAGGGAGGGAGAGAGGGGAAAAGAGAGAGGGAGATTGACTCTTTGGAGGACTATCTGCAAGTTGGTCAGGGAGCTACAAGGAACAGGTTTTGAGTTGTCACTCATGCTGGTGGCTTTTTGGTGATGCCTGAGAGTCACCCATGCTCCTGGAGGTAACCTCCATATCAGGCTCATCTCTTGGGTCTGTCTGTGCCCTATCAAGCCTCCACAGGAAATGTCAGACATCACATGTCTTATTATTCCCTCGAGAACCATCATATTGGGTGTTAATGTTTTCCCTATTTTAAAACTTAGGAGACTAGCCCCATGTGGTGGTAAACACCTTTAATTTCAGCACTTGGGAATCAGAGGTAGGTGCATCTCTGTGAGGTCAAGGCCAGCCTGGTTGACATAGTGAGTGCCAGCCTAGCTAGAGCAACATAGTGAGACCCTGTCTCAAACCACAAACAGACAGACAAACAAGTCCCAAACTGAAGAGACTGAAGCTTAGAGAAATTTGTGATATGCCAAGGTAGTGTGGCTTCTAAGTAGGGAATCTGGGTGTGTTCGGTTCCGTAAGGGCTCCCAACTACTCTGTTCTCTTTTGTGGGAAACTGGCTATGCTCTTCATTGCAGTGAACCCTGCCATCCCCCCACAACCCTCACCCCCACTACACCCCTCGCCAAGACAGGTCTCACTGTGTAACTCTGGTTATACTGGAACTTGACCTGTAGACCAAGCTGGCCTCAAACTCACAGAGATCCACCTGCCTCTGCCTCCTGAGTGCTGGGATTAAAGGTGTTTACCACTATGCCTGGGCACTGCCGAAAATTGTAAAAGTCCGTGTGCTAAAAGAATCTACCTTCCAGTTTCCAGACCGACTCAAGTGCCTGCTCCTTATCCGTGCCTAAGCTCTTTGTTTAATCTAATGAAAATGGGGGTGGGTGGGTTTGATCCGATTGCTCTCTGAGGCTGTCCCACCCAGTTCTCTACAGAAGCGGAGGTGACTCAGAGGGAGGAATACAGTGATTTACTCCCTGGTGAAGAAGATGAAAGAGAAGGTGCTCTGAGTGACAGTGGGTGGCCCAGCCGGGCGGGGCGGGGCGTGCGTGCAGAGCAGGCCAGGCTGTGAGAGGGAAAAGAGTACATACAGATCCAGAGTGGGTGGAGGTGGTGCTCATCATGCCGCCACAGCTGCCGATGTGGGTCACAGGTTCTGAGCCCGGCCCTGCTGGCCAAAGCTCCCTCTTGGGCATCGCCTGAAGCAAGGCGCAGGGGTGGTGAAAGGGGCTCCCAGAGGGGAAGTGAATGGAAGTGAAGAATGTCCCAGGCTGGGCCTGAAAAGAGAACAATCAAAGCCACGTGTGAGCAGAGGCTTCTACAAAGCTCTGTTCAGGCCCTGGGGTTCTATGATGGCAAGATACCAAGGAAGCAGAGGGCTGGAAGGGGACTGTGGACCAGCCATGTCCGAACTCCACCCCCAGCCTACATGGAGGGACGCATAGCTGGTTCAAATGCATGCAGAAAGATGGATTCAGGGAGCAGAAGGCAGGGCAATCAGATGAAACGTTCTATTCTTTCTTTTAGTTGCTTCCTCACATTATGAAGCAAGGAATTTAACTTATATTTCCATTACCCCACCCAATACATAGTACAAGGTTGAGAGCTTGGATTCTGGGTTCAAATCCCAGGTGAGCCACTTAGGTATTTAATTTGAGGCAAATTACTTGTTAAGTATGGTTAATGTAAGGATTAAATGAGTGGCCAGTTAGCAAACAAAGCTTCCTTGGTAGCAGATAATCACTAGGTGAATTTAATAGGTAAGTACTACTCTTCTTATAAAAATCAGACAAGATCCATCTCACACCAAATTAAACCCAAGCACAGGGAGCAAGAAAGAAGGGTTTTGGAGAGAAGCGTGTCTGTCTAGATGGGGGATTCCAGGCCCTTAATAACATACTTCTTAAAGTTATTAGGAGACTAGGGTACAATAGCTATGTAGAACACTGTGTGCAGGATATGCCCAATAATGTCAGTTGCAGTCATTGTTAATAATATCATAAATTTGACATGCCACCAAGAAGGCTAACGTCATATTTCTGCCCTGGGCCATGTGAGAATGGCACCTGCAGCAGCTGAGAGCCGTCCCGTTTTCCCTGTGTAACACTTGGGTTCTGCTGTTGCTAGCATTTGCAGTGAAGTTTCCTAGACTGTGTCAGATAAACAAGAAAGATGTCTAGTTTAGCTCCTCTCAATCTCAGCTCCTTGTGTGTGTGTGTGTGTGTGTGTGTGTGTGTGTGTGTGTGTAATATTTCAAGTTCATTGTGGAAACAGTAATAGCAACAAAACCAACCAACCAACCAAAAACAGCTTCATTGCTGCTACTGAACTTCTCAGGGATTTTTACATCTGGTTGTGGGAAATAGTCCAACGAGAGCTAGGCAGGTCAAGAGTAACTCTCTTTATGGAAAATGAAAGTTTAAAAGAATTATGTACAAACTTCAGTATCAGGAACAGTAGAAACATAGGGGAGAGGTAGATTTTATGTGATTCGAATCCATACTCTGCCTGCAACACTGGACTGTAATTTTAATCATTTCTGCTACTCCCCTAATAGAAGGTAAAGTGTCCTGGGACACTTGAGATCTGGGGACTTGGAGCTTAGATGCCAGGGTAAACACATATCACTGTCAGGTTTGGGCTAGGTTAGGTGAATCTGTCTTCCAGCCTGGCCATGCTGGCAAGGGTAAGGCCTCACAGGACTCCTCTCTTGCTTAGGAGAGACCATTAAATGAAGCAGGGGAGGATGAGCAGGACACTGGGGAGAGAGAAGGCAGGGTCCTGAGCCAGACACAGAGTTCAGAGCCTCTCAAGAGATAAGGAGGGGCCAGGAGGGGACAATAATAAAGCCTGGTGGACGACAATTAACATGGGACAAGGAAGCTCTAGGATTTCTGTAAGAGCTCAGTTCCTCAATATCCCCAACCCAAAGAAACAGAAACCCAAGAAGCCTCCAGACTAAGTTCACTCATCCCAGCCAAGCATTGTAGAGGTTCAGAGTACCAGCCTACTCCTTCCCCTCTGCAAGGTTAAGGCCACTCAAAACTGCTGTCTGAGAAACTGTACATAGGGCTGTGAGTACGCAATGGTTGAGTTCTCAATCTTAAACAGTCATACAGCCCTCAGCAAGGCTCAGGGAACATGGCAGAAGAGCAGGTAGAAAGACTGAAAGAGCCAGAAGGGGTGGTGGTATGGGAGAGCTATGAAGTGTCATAGTCTAGGCATGGCACACCCCTTGTAATCATGACTTCTTGAGACTGCACCAGGTCTGCATAAGAATCACCCACCAGTAGTCAAGCAAGGATGGAGGAGGGACTCAAGGAGCCCTCCCCCGCAACTGCAGAACTGCTTCCTGGGGATAGATTCAGGAAAAGGGGGAGTGTGACTTCAGTGTACCCCCTAGTGACCTCACCACTGATCACCAAGATGGCCCTGGATAAACTAAACAGACTGCACAACAGAGTCCTAAGTCAGGGATCTGGGAAAGGGTCAGGAAGAGGGGAGGAAAGGGTGATGAAGTAGGAGGACAGTGATGATGTGGGAGAGAGTGAGCAGGATGAATTACATACACGCTTGAGGTTGTCACAGAGCTAACGTAAAGAAAGAACGCTGTCTGAGAAAGCCAATCATCGGACTACTGGGCGAGCTACTTGGAGACTTCTTCTTGGCTTCAACCTACCATGCTAAGCTTTTTCATACCACTTTATTTCCCGTAAAGTCAGTGACTAAAAAGAATCTGGGGAATGTTTGTTTAGATTAGCATTTGTGTGCACCTAATAGGCACTAGGGGCATAACACTGCATAAGAGAAAAACATCATTTTCAAGGAGTCAGTGTGGATTCAAGGGACTATTTTAGGCTTCAATATTCCATGTACAGCTGGAGTAATAAATCTTGAAGGTGATTCACTACAGTTAATGTAATATTTCCTCCAATGGGTGAGGTGCTGCCTCTTACTTTCAGAGAAAATTACTACCTTTGTTCCTACATGTGTGCTTTGGGCTGGACTGTGAGTTGCTGGCTTCTTGCTCCTCCCGGGAAGCCCACTGAACTCGTTTCTAAGCCAGAAGCAACGGAAGAGACCCAGACAATGGGCAGAGCTCTGCTTCAGGCTCTCTGCATGCTATTGCTACCAAGGGCTCTCAGATTTACTAATCAGATCTTCAGGAGAATCTGGTTGTATTGTCTTCATTTCACATCTGTGAAGACTGGCGATTTCCCCAAATTCCTCAGTAGGAATTACTCATACCTACACAGGAGATCTCAACACATTGACTAGATGCCAGCAAACTTAAGTCAGGCTCACTGGCCACTTTGCTGTTGAGAGTCCAGATTCCCTTGTCTTCTATATCATGCCTTCAAGTCAGTGCATTCTCTAGCTCAGCTTTGTATTCCCAGATTGGTCGGTTATTCTGACAACAGACACATGAGTAAAAACACAGCACAGATGCAGTTGCAGATGATGCTGTTGGCACCACCCAGTCACGGGATGGTTGAGTGCTCAGCTGCCGAGACCATATTTCCACACCTAGTTTTCTGATACAAAGAGTCTAAGCAGAAAAAGTCTTTTCTTCTCTTGCCACCTTCTCACTCTCCGCCCCTGGCTCAGCCTAACCTAGACACATTGTGTCCTTCTACCAAATTTATAACCTTGAAACTCATGTGCTGTATGTATCAGGGCAGCAATCGAAACCCTAGGCATTTCTGCCAGATAAGAAACCTGAGAAACAAGCAGAGCAGTCAAGGTGAGGGTTTCGTATCTTTTCACCCTTGACCTCTTTTGGAGACTTAAGGGCAAAAGGAAACAAGCTAAGAAATGCACAGCCTATAGTCAGGGCCACCTATCCAAAGACACATTAAATATTAACTACGTCTCAGAAACTAGCCAAGCCTTGCAAGAGAGTAAATAAATGGCACGCAGAGTCCTGGCATCTGGAGCAGTGGGTGGGGAGGAGGGCCAGAGTGCCATTCTAGGCTGTGTGAATCAGACCTCCTCACCATCCTCTCTGATGAGCACGCCTTCCTATCTCCTAAGGACTCATCCCAGAGTCACAGAGGAAAGCTGCTCTTAGGTAAGGGGCTCTGCTTTCTGCTGACTCAGAATGAGCTCTGGCTGAAGAACACCCAGAAAACCTAATCAAAGCTCTAAAAGACTAAAATCTGGACCACCTGTACAGATGCTCTTTTACCGATGGTTTTGTGGGAAGGACTTGGTAGAAACACCCTCTGCGTAGCAGAGCCTTGCTAAACGTTGCAGGTGACTCCTGTGGCCACTGTGGCTGACAAGTTTGCCATCCCTGATAGCAAGTGAAGTGGGCTGGCTCTAGGGAGTAGGGGAGAGATAACGTTTAAAGCTCCACTCATCTGCATGCTGACGGCTTTTCATGGTCCCCTTTCTCAGCAGAAGGCCAGAGGTAAAGTTAGCTGCTGTGTGCTGATCTCCATGCTAATGATAGCGAGCTTACTTGCTTCCCTGACTGCACATCTGTGGCAGCTTCTTTAGGCAGGTGCTCCAGCTACACTCTTTTGTCTGTGGGGACATCTGAAGAAACACAGGGCAGAATCTCCATCCAAGGAGTCTGTTCTTCTAAGGACTCTGCCACATCACTCTGGCCTGAGCCCCAGCTGGCACACTGGCCAGGCTTGGTATGTTGAGATGAAATAAAATGTGGGTGAGGCCCAGCATGGCCAAGTAACTTTGTTTTTTTAGGGTCTACATCTATTAACAGGTAAAGTCAGAGATTTAACTAGTAGACCCTAAGTAAACTTGATCAGAGTTAGAGTATCTGTGGGTTTTCCAAAGACAAAATGCTAGCTTGAGTTGGAATTTCCTTAACATTTCCAAGCCTCAATTCTTCTTGGAAACACTCTATCTTAGTTCAGACTTTACATATCTGCACAGAGTGTGCCATTATCAACTAACACACACACTGCACCCCTTATTTAAATAAAGATAGACACTGAGCCATGGAGAATTTCCTTTTACGAATGGAATGGAAAATTAAGGTACCTGACTCACCTGCCTGACCCTCCCCTCTATTTGCCTCCCTGTGCTCCAATTATCCCCTCACTAATTCCCTTTCAAAATCACTAACTCACCAGGCAGTGGTGGCACACGCCTTTAATCCCAGCACTTGGGAGGCAGAGGCAGGAGGATTTCTGAGTTCGAGGCCAGCCTGGTTTACAGAGTTCCAGGACAGCCAGGGCTACACAGAGAAATCCTGTCTCGAAAAACAAAACAGAAAAACAAAACAAAACAAAATCACTACTTTATCTTAGTGCTCGGAGATGGAAATTTCCAAATTCTAGAAAGGTGTCTTCTTTTTTTTTTTTCCTTTTTTTTTTTTCTTTTTTGAGACAGGTCTTTCCAGGTAAGAAAGGCTAGCCTGGAACTTGCTGTATTGTCCAGCAGCCTGGCTTCAAACTTTCTATCCTCCAGCCTCAGCCTTCTGAGTACAATGATTATGGGTGGATACCACCATGCTTGGCTCTCGCTTCTGTTTGTACAATTTACATATGAGTATGTAAATTAAATAAACAGAAGAGATGTCCCTCAGTCCTCCATAAAAATATTCCAATTCTGGAGAATTCTCAGGCTGACTGAGGGACTTGACCAACAGAGATGAAAATCCCAGTTTCGGTGTAAAGGGTCAGACACTCTTGCGGCACTCCCTAGCACAGCCCTGTAGCTTTGCCTTCCCTTAAAATCTTGTCCCTTGCTGCAGAATAAGCAATAGTTGGTTAGTGATTGACTCACCTTCTCTGGGTTGGGGTCTGAAGACAAGAAAGTAACCCCCTTCTATTCCACAGGGCAGAGATGGAGATGGCTTGCCTCTCAGGCGGCGGCGTCTCCTACTGATTTCTTCTGACCTCCTCCTGACTTACCTAGACAGGTAAATGCTTCATCCGTGCTGCGTGGACACACCCTGCTGCTGACTCTAAGCCAATCCTAGCTTCCCTCCCTACTCCTCATTCCAGCTGTTCAGTCAGGGAGGACTCAGGACAGGAATGAACAGGGAGGTGCTTCTCTGTCTTGGCCAATCACCTCTATTCCCCGCTTCCCCACCCCACCCCCTCTTTACTTAGAGCCAATGGACTGCTAAAGGGTAGGAGCAGTAGAAGGCTGGAGCTGGTTTGAGCTGAGTAGAAGGAGAGTAAAGAGAGTTTGGCAGGGTGGAGGCCCGTCAATGGAACTTGATTTTCCGTTTTGAAAGGAACGCACCAGTCCGGCTGGGCACTATTCTTTTTGTGCCTGCTGAGAACCAGACTTCTTGTTTAGACTAGCCTTCCTCCACTTGAAGCTGAAAGTACTCTGCAGGCTAACATTCCGGTGGCTTATTTTGTAGTCAGCTTTTCTAACTGCGCAGTCATTGACAGTTTCATATCCAGAAGAGGGTCTGGGCTCTCAAGGTTAGAGATGAAGCTGAATCATCCAGTCCTCAGAGCTTGCTGACAGCTGACCTGGCCTTTTTGTGTCTGGGGAAAAGCTAGATCACTCGGAAGGGAGAGAGCACTTGAACTCGTTTGGGTCTTTGGTACCTTTGGCTGCTTAGAGAAGGTGGCAATAGATATTAAATAAAAATAAAGTCAGCTGCCAACCAGTCTAGCAAGGACTTCTTTTGTGAGGAAATGACTGGTGTGCTCATGGAGAAGAGTAGGTCAAGGAGCCTCCTGCTTCCAGGAAGAAATTGCCCTCCAGGTACAGAGGCCACTTGCCAGGCAGCAGTTCTGCTATTTCCCTGAATATAGGCCATCCCCAGTAACTATCAATTTTTAAAGGTATTTCACTTGCCAGCAGTGAAAAGAAAAATTAGAAAACAACAAACAAACAAACAACCTTATGCAAGAGTCGCTCAGTTTAAGCCCCTGCTGTATGCTGGGTACGGTAAGCATTTCTTTTTTTTTTTTCCTTTTTGGTTTTTCGAGACAGGGTTTCTCTGTATAGTCCTGGCTGTCCTGGAACTCACTCTGTAGACCAGGCTGGCCTCGAACTCAGAAATCCGCCTACCTCTGCCTCCCAAGTGCTGGGATTAAAGGCGTGCGCCACCACTGCCTGGCCACGGTAAGCATTTCTATCTATGTCTTATTTAACTTTTGCTCCAACTTAGAAGCATTGCTATTCTTACTATGTACACTTCACAGGAAGGTTAAATGACAAGCCTGATGTTACCCAAGTGAGTAGTAGAGCAGATATTTTAATTCAGATTGTCCACTCCCAGCTTGCTTCATCGTCACTGTTCTCAGTTCTGTGATTGGATGCTCTGGTAAAAGCAATGTAAGGGAGAAAGGACTTGTCTGGGTTTTCAACTCAAGGGCTCGTCATGATGGGAGGTCCTGGTAGTAGAAACTCTGGCCAGCTGGTCACACTGGATGCCTAGTCAGGAAGCAGAGATGGCTAGTGGCCAACTTACTTCCTCCTTTTTATTCAGCCATCCAGGGCAGGGCCCCATCCATCGAATTGTCCAGCTGGAATTTAGTATTTGGGGAGGGGGGTCAACTCAAATAACCTAATCTAGATAAAACCTCACAGGCATGCCCAGAGGCATGTTTTCTAGATCCTGATTCAAGAAGCAAGACCATCAACTCTGTAGTAACAATTTCACGATTAGTGAAATGTAAGTTTTAAATATACTAATGTAGGGACACCAAGAATAGTTGGCATGGCATTTTGGCAGGAAACTAGGTTTTACAGTCCTTATTTTGAGAAATTCTGGCCATCTTTTCCTCATAGGCCAGTATCCTAGAGTGATACTCTTCTCAAATCCTTAGTTATATTGGCTCAGGATGCAAAGCCTTATTAAATGAACATCCTGGGTCTTCAGAATGTCTCATTTTCTGTTGGTGGGCTCAGCCATGGTCACATAGCTGTCTGCCAGCTTTCAACTCTCAGAGTTCTGAGACAAGTAGGCACCAGTAGCCAGCTAGGGGAGAGCGAGCCTAGTGCCACCTACTCATTTGTGAATGCACTAGACTCTTGAGTTCACTCACACTGAGGAGGACCCTAAACATTCATTTCCTACACTGTCAAAGTGACAATCAATATCAACCATCACAGCTGCTATGCATCAGTCTGCCTGTAGTTTGGAAAAGATTCCCCAGTGGGAAGCATAAAGTTCACATCACAGACAGCTTGTATAATTAATTCTAATAATTTGCTTCATTCCCTAGTTCATTTCTGACTTGTAGCTGTTTATATGTTTTATAGGAAGTCATGTGGTTTCCATCTTTCCTCTGTGACCGTAGAAGAGAAATAACTACATTATCCTGGGGCCAAGATGAGGAAGGACATCTGAGAAAGCTCAAGACAACCCAGTATTCTGTCAGCATCATTCACATCACGGATGACGGAGGTCTTCAGGACTATGATCTCTGTTTTTAATACATCATCTAAATATATGTGATGTCACAATACTAAGAAAACAGGAAGGGGATCTCCACATCAATTCACTGCAACTGGGGCTATACTCATGGCTGGGGTCACTGGATCTGATCCAGGTTTATAAAGGTGAAAACAGAAGCAAAACTTCAACAAATCTCTAAAAAGACTGAACAATTTCTCAACTTACAATAAAATTAGAATAATCAGGAGAGTCCCCTATCTTTTCCCAGGTAAGTGACTTACATTAAATAATTCTTTGACTTTCTCTCTTTCACTCTAGACATTTTCCTTGGGAAATGTTTCAGCTACGTAGGCACAACACTCTGCTGTCTACCACTGAGTTATAAAACATTATCATTCTAGCTGAAGCTACACAGAAGCCTTGGCCCCTCTCCCCATTCCCCAAAGCACACGCATATCCTGGTTGAAATAAACCACTACCCTAATTTGAATGTTTCCTGCCCTCCATTTCCTTGCTTTCCCTGGAATTGAGCATGGCTTGCTTTGCTTCATTTTTTGTTTGGAACAATCCGAACCTTTGAGGTTCCAAATGAATTACGAAGGTGGCCTAGGGAGGCAGAGACAGGTATGTATGCTAAGAGTTGAAATAATCAGTTGCTGGGCGGTGGTGGCGCACACCTTTGATCCCAGCACTTGGGAGGCAGAGGCAGGCGGATTTCTGAGTTCGAGGCCAGCCTGGTCTACAGAGTGAGTTCCAGGACAGCCAGGGCTACACAGATAAACCATGTCTCGAAAAACCAAAAAAAAAAAAAAAGAAAAAAAAGAAAGAAAGAAAAAGAAAAGAAAAAAAGAAAGAAAGAAAGAAAGAAAGAAAGAGAGAAAGAAAGAAAAAGAAAAAAGAAAACGAAGGTGGCCTGGACTACAGACAAGAGAAGACTTCTCAAGTCAGGAATAAGGCTTGACTGCCGAGGTAGGTCCTTTGTTTGGGGAGAGGTATTGCTGATAGTTGGAAGTGAATTCTTGTTTGAGGATCCGATGCTGACACCCAATTACAGATCAGCTTCCATGACTCCTCTGTTTTCAGTCTTTGTTCCTGCTGGTACACTGCTGTGGTATGGTTATCACCTTCAAGTTAAAGGCTAGTTTACTATTTCCTTCTTCAGTGAGTAAGGAAGTCACTTAAGTGACCCACATAAGGGCAGGTGTGCCTGGACACACATCCACACTCACTCCAAATCAAAATAAATAACATTGGCTCCTTAGGATACCTTACAAAGTCAGACTGCAAAACAACTGTGGGTCCCCATCCAAACTCTTAATGCTCCACACACATCACACTGACCAGGCCCTTCCTTTTCTCTTAAAGGAAACATGTGCTGTAATACGTGCTGGGGTTCTAAGTTCTAAAATACTGGCAGACAGGAAAGTTTACAGTTCAAGTAGAGGCTGGGGAATGAAGTGCTGATTTTAAATAAAGCATAGATAGGAATGGATTCAAAAGAGTAATTGTAAATTTGGCTACAAACCACCAAGCTTTTATCGAAGTACATGAGTCTGAAGCCAAACAGGAATGGAAACTAAACCATATACTGAATAGACTGTCATTTCCAACACTATTTAATTGCTAAGTAGGAGTAGGTTTTTCAGGAGTAGGTTCTTCCCTATCTCTTTTTGGAAGTTTCTCTACCCCACCTGCTGTGGAAATTTGGAGTCTATGTTTATAGGTTGGGTTTGGATATCTTTTTTTCTACTGAGCAAGAAAGCAGCTTTGCTTTTTATACAGTACTCTGTTCCCATCACATCTGTGCCCTCATTCTTACCCCCATGCCCATATTCTCCCCCCCCCCCGTTTCCTCTTACACACATGTTGACGGTTGGGGTATTAGAGATAGAATATGGTCACTCTTCCTTTTCTATGCATCTTTGTACCCTTCACTCCCATCATGTAAATTCCCTCTCAGTACACTAACATATACGTCATGTTTTCTATCAATTTCATCCTAAAGAAAAATTTTCTCCAGACTTCAGACCTGCAGCAGTTGGGGCCTGTTGTTCTGGAAGCTGCTCAATGGCTCTCATTCTGGTATCTTCATCAATAACTGGGATAAATCCCTTTCCTGTTATCTGGAGTATACACCTTTCTTGTGTTAGCTCTCTTCTTTTGGCACAGCAGTCTCTACTAATTTCCTAAGGACAAATGCTTAAAATTCTGTATGTCTGAAAACATCTTTATTCTTATCCTTGTATTTGATTGAGAGTGGCCTCATAGTTTTAAGTTACCATCTTTAGCTTCCAGTATTGCTATTGAAAAGCCTCCAAAGCATTTCTGATTATAAATTTTAGGCTCTTTTCTGTTTCTAGTATTTAGAAATTTACACAACAATGATGATATGTTTTTAAGAGTCAAAGACTTTATTTGAAGCTCTGGTTCTAGTCATATCAAAAGCTCTTGGACTTCCCAGTAAGAGCTAATAAAATTCCTTTGAGACAAAGATCTGAAGACTCATTGGAATGCTTTTATGTCCTTTCACTGACTCTACAACAAACATCAAAGTCAATGTCTAGTTCTTTATACTCTGACTATATTTATTCATATTCATTTATTCATATATAGATGTTTGTTTCATGCCCAGCATTTTACTTGAGCTGACCATACTGTAATAGCAAATAGAATTTGCTCTGCCCACAGTAAACTGAAGATAAATGCATATGTACACATCTGCACACATACATGTAATAAGGGCTTAAGGTAGCCAAAGATAGCACAAATCTGGATCCTTGCCCATTTCTAAAAGCATCTTATTTTCCTCTTCCCTCATCTGTACTGGTTGGGGAAATACTTCCCATCTTATTGAGTTTACAGATGCTGCATTTGCTGGTTGGGATGCTCTTCCTACTCTTTAAAGGACTAATTCCTCTGCAGTTTAGCATTCATCCTTCATGGCAGTTTTTCTCAAAGACTCTCCCCAGACTCACCAATTTTAACTTGCTGCTCCCCATCTCGCACATTGTTCTCTTCGTGGGACCCACATCATTCTATTTCTTTACAGCATTGGATGCATTTTTCTTTTCAGTGCATATAATATCCAGGGCAGTTCCTGACACAACGGCACCATTCAAAAACTGCTTACTGAGGGGATCTGTAGTTTTGTAACCCTGAGATAGGAGACAGCACACCCTACAAGTAGATCTTAGGAAGGGATTAACAGCTTACCTGAAATAGTTTAGCTTCTCCTAGACAAAGTAAAAAGTTTTTCTCAGTTTTCATTTTGAAAGTAAGAAAAACAAAACTGAAGGTGGGCATGATAATGCATGTATGCCTATAATCTTGGCACTTGGAAAATATCAGGAGGAAGGTCTCAATCCTGTTCTCAAGCTGGAGCCTACCTAGATTACTGAGTGAGACTCTCAAGAAAAAACAAAACAAAACCCACCTCGTACAAGTCCCCAAATTGGATGTTTTGATATTAAATGAACATCGTGGGAGGGCCACCTTTGCAAAAGGTCATACTTAAGTCTGTCCCATATTTTGGAGGTTTAAGAACTTGCTTGATTTCTCCTGTAATACTCATGCTCTATGAGAAATAATTCGATAAAGACCATAAGGAACATAAATTTCTTAGTCTCAGTAGGAAGTAATTTCAATCATAAAATACGGAACTCTGTTATTAACTGTCAAGTTTGGTCTACAATTTGGGTGGATATTTGGTACAGTATCTGCAAGGAGGAAGGGCACCGATAGAAATGTCTATGCTACCCGTTTCTCTCTCCCCCGCCACCTTCCCGCTCTCCTTTGTAGATTTCATGGTGGAAGTCTGTTGATAATCACAAGGAAGGTAAATGTCACGGACATTCGCTTCTAGAAACGTTAAGCCGGGAAATTCGGCTGAGTCTTCTGTTGCAGTAATGAAGAACAAAAAAAGGCAATAAAGAATTTGGCACATTACCAGGTCTGGAACAGGGAAAGGGCAGGCATGGTGTGGTATGCCTAACATCTTGGGGCCACATTTCTTCTGGAGAAATTTGTCCATTCCAGACCACGTGGCTGAGATGTTGAACATCTGAAAGGTACTTTTGATGGCTGAACTGAACAAGGACTATATACCCAGTGTAGCTTGGCACCTGAGTGCACTGCACTCTCAACTGAACTGCAACTCCTGTTTGCTTTATAGTTACTGTTACATTTAGTTACTCTGTGTACCCTGGCTCTTGATGCACTGCAACAGATACAAAGGCATCCATTTCAGAACACAATTTCAAAACAAAGCTTTTCTGTGGATTCCCCTGGTTTTAACTGCCGAGTTTCAGGCTGGGAGATGTAAGGTCTTCACCAACTCAAAAAGTATGCATTTGTCACAAATGGATGTTCTGCTTTTGTTCTGTTCAGCCTCTACCATATCCGAGATAGTCTTTCCCAAACTTTAATATGTGGAAGAAACCCTGATTCTCTGTGTGTGCGTGTGATACCGTAATACCATTTAAAAGGAGGAAATCATTTTGAAATTAATTTTTACCTAGTATTACATTATTTTTCAAGATGGCAGAGACCAACTGACTTCTTATATCACTAATAATGCAGGAGACATAACACAGGATTTGAGTTTTATTAGAATATTAAGGCCTCCATTTCTTTCTTGTTAGTTTCTTGTGTGCTGTGTGTGTTTATGGACTTAGGTCAATTAGAAAACTCTGGCCAATTCTAACAAGTCCATGGTTTCTAGTGTTTAGCTTCTGACACTGAAACATTATCCAGTGTCAGAGAAGCCACTATCTTCAAACAGATCTGAACCCATCCAGATCCTACTCTACTAAAACCAGGAACACCCAACCTTTCCAATTAAACAATCCACCCACAAAGGTTACTGAATTAAACTTAAGGAGATTTAGAAAGAAATTTAGTCAGTGAAGGGAATTCTGAGTGCCTCTGGCATTAGTAAAGAGAAATACTTAACTACTGGAAGGGCGTGAGAATCAGTTACACAAATCTGTGCTGTGGTTGTTGGAATATGTAACTTGAGTATAGCATTCTTTACTGGCCCTTTGCCCTTATCCCAAAGTATGCTCGCACAACAATGTTTTCACTTCATTTATTCCTTTAAAACAAGTCACTTCATACATTTAGATATTGAAAAATCACATACCATAAATAAAATGAAATGCATCTTAATAACAAAGGCAAAATCATGAGTTGTATAAAATGAAGTTAGACATCTCCCAGAGAGCAGCAGTGCATCAACTTTGGAAACTTGCTGGCAAACGACAAGGGAACATTCTGAAAGCAACACTAAGAACACATTTTTCATATGTCAAGGAAACAACTCTTTCTGTTTGGCCCTCTTTTATACCTTTGAAATTATGTTCTGAGCTCTGTATTTCAGGCTTTACTGGTGATTTCCTTATTTAAGGAACTCTGCCTCGATAAGACTATTTATTTTTCATTCTTGTCCTTTTGACAATCTATATGTACTTATTAGGCATTCTTAAAGAAAACAAATAATTTGGTACAAATGCATTTCCTGTGGCACCTTGAATGGCACAAATGTGAACATATAGCCCTTGTCCTTTAAGTAATTGATGGGTTACACTCAACTAAACATTCTATTATGTGTTCTGGAGTGAAGCCACATCAACTGGGTGGAAACTCTCAGCCTTCTTACCTGTAACTTAACCAAATCACACATTCGCTATACTTAAATTCCTATATACAAGTTCATGTGTTTCAAAACAAAGTAAAAAGGTGCACCATGTAAGATGCTTGTATTCATGGCCTTATAGATTTCCTTTTTAGTAGTACTCATCCTTTTCACCTTAAAATGCCATGGGAAGGCTAACACCCTCCCTTAAATCAAATGAATTAAGACAAAACACCCCATAACTCAGTAAACATAATACTTTGTTTTCCAAATAAAAGTCAAAGCACTGTAAACAAAATGTTAGCTAATTTTTGAAGAAAGAAAAACAACAACAACAACAAAACCAAACCTTTCCCACAACCAAGGCAGTCTTATATTCATTGAGTTGGATGTGCTGACACATTACAATAGACATTAAGAAAACATCCTGGGGCAGGAATGCTGATCAATAAGCACTTACCCTAGCAGCAAAAAGCCCTGGTTTGGATGCTTAGCACTCTGAGTAACAAATTAGCTGATTCAAATAAAGTGTTCCTTTAGGTTTGCAAATACTGCTTGCATATCTTACTCAAAATCAATTTCTCCAAAATAAGCTTGCTTAAAATGAAAGGTTTGATGAATGTACTCTTTAACAATCACATTACAGAAGCAACATTCCTTACCTTAGGGCATAGACCATGCTCCTAACAGTGAGTGAAATTAGACTGTATCATGAGATACACAAATACTGATGGCAACAGCTTATGAGAGCTGCTGGCTAGCAGCCCAGGCTTGTATCTTTACTGCCCTCAAGATCTTCTAGAGAGTTATGTAAACTTTTATTCTCTAATTTTTAAAGTGCTGCAAATGATGTTTCAACACATGAAAAATGTGATTTTTAATATATGTAAATTTAAGAAGGCCACCTGATTTTTTAATATATAACGTGTGTGTGTATAGATCACTGTTGCTTAATTTCACATATATCCTACTGTAATTTTCCCACAAAGACAGAAAATTCAACTAGGGAGGCTTGAAGGGAGGAAGCCAGCCAGACAAGTAAGTAGGCAGGAGCAGTTAGGGGCATAACTGGGTAGGGAAATAATGTTAATGTGGGATTCTGATTTTTCTGGGACTTGAACTCAATAGAGCATCCAAATGGCATTAATGGTATTAGTTCCTAACAACAAGGTTAGGCTGGCCAGTGACCACTTGATTATAACCACTTCACATTCATAGAGAGCTTTAAGAAATCAACCGTGAATCACTAGCAAAAGGTGTGGTAGCATCAGGATGCCTTCATGTGGGGTCATATCACAAAATTCCCAGAGACATTAATTTGGACTACTGCTGTGACTAAAGTATCTTTATAAAAACACACTGAATCTTTAATCCAAAAAAGAGTGGGGGACACTGGGGAAGTGGGGGCAAGGCATAATTTATATTCTACCACTAATGTAAACTGTCTCATTTGAATTAAGAAAAATTCTTGTAGGACAGGCAAAAACTGAACAGAAAGGGCTTCATTAGGACATAGTTTCTTTTAGCTTTGCTGCAACTAAATTCACAGATTTTTCAAAATCCTAAAAATAAGTTTTCTCACAATTTCAAGAGCTTAATAAACACAGGAAAAATACATAACGAAACTTTTAAATTCTATGAGGCTTAACAGCTTGTATTTGGAATGAACAGAAATTAATAATGAAATAATTTGCATATAATGCTTCACCTGGAATGTTTCACAACAAAAACACTACTTACTCTAAAACTAGTTCTCATATCAGCAAATGTTTAAAATGTCTTTTTGAAAGTCATTTTACTATCAAGTATCTACCTGGCAACCGGACAAACCAAGTAAAAGATAAAATAAGAAACAATCCCCTAAATAAATACTAAACACACAAATAACACTTAGAACAAAGATTTGATTTTTAAGATACCAGTGCTCATTCTATTTCTTTACATTTACTGAACAAATCCTCTGTACATTATATAGATTCAATTTTAAAGTGACAGGAATTTATTTTCAAAAAATAGAACATGCCTGACACATTATAAGTTATTCAATAAATACTTGTTACATGAACAAACTTCTGGATCCAAAAGTTTAGAAATACTGAATTTGGATGCTCAAGTGGTAAAGGAAGGCAAGCTTTATAAATACAATGCATAACCCAGTGTTACATTTTTAATGTACAGCTTTAAATTAAATTTTTTATAGAGGAAACAAGAGTTTTTAAAAAAATCTAAATCAGATGACAAGTACAAAGAGACTTTTGTGACAATCATTTACATGTCATGAACACCAAATGTTCAGCATCCTAAGCTCACTAGTACTATCTTTAAGGCTCGGCTAAAAAAAGAAAATTAAACATTTCAATTTATATTACTATAGTAATGCCATTGCCTGCCTGACTATGTGCACAAAGGGTATTCAAGAAAAGTCACCTGGCCAGACATGGTGGCCCCGCTTGTAATCTCAGTACTCAGAAGGCAGAGGCAAAAGGATCGCTTCGAGTTGGAGGAGCCTGGTCTATATAGCAAGTTCCAGGCCAGCAAGAAACACACAGGCAGACCTTGTCTCAACCCAAGAAAGAATGTCATCTGATGATTGAAGCATACGTTGTGAACTGTTCAACTGTCCTTAAAGGAACTTTCTAAATTGTTCACTCTAACATTCCTTCATTTGACATGGTCATCATTATCACATAAAAGGCTAAGGGTTGACTTTGATTTTAAAACATTTGCTAAGAAGAATCATGGAAAGATGTTAAGTGCTTTAAAGTGTGCCAATCGTTCGCTGAGATATTTAATGAATGAGATCAAGATACCAAACCTCACAACAGTATGCCTCTTTACATCATATGACAGAATATACAACAAATTATAACTTAGCATCCCTGATCTTTAGAAGAATTAAGAGGTAGAACACTTTACCTGGAAGATTCTATAGTGAAGCTAAGTTTTGAGAGCACATGCCTTGAGGATCAACCCATCCAGCAAATGGCTACATACCTGACACTAGGCAGCAGTATTCTGAGAGAGCTGTATAAGGCAAGGGTTTTAAAACTTTGTATATTTTGTAAGTGAAACAAACCAAATCAATTATTTAAAAACTGAAAGTCAAAGATCACAGATGAACAAAGTACTAACTTGCAGAAATGTGGAATATCCAAAAGATCATAGTAGAACTATGAACACTGTTATCTATGAAAAAGATTTTCAGGAAACCAAAGCATACCATTGACACTTTAGAGGAAGACTTGTTTGTAAGAAGTGCTTTGAGCTGAAGAGCTGAGGAAATGAAATCCCTCCAGAAAAATTTATATGCTAAAAAGCAAAAGAACTAGACACTCAAATTTTCAAGATACTTCTTAAATTTTAAACTAAATCAGCAATTAAAAAGGCATACCCTGCTTCATTAAAAAAAATTATCTAATGTGACAAACACCAATACATGAATTGCATTAAAACATGAGGCCAACAGTCTTTTAAAGCTTCAGTAAGCTGCTTCAGGCACCTTTTCCCCTTATACATTCTACTTTTATACACTAGAAATCTCAACAGGACCATATCAATTCCTGTCTTAGATAACATTCTCAAGGGATATACTTATCCCTGTAAAATTGCATTTAATGTACTTGCAAGTAGTTAGATACACTTATAAAGTCTACCAAATTGCAATATAAAAAGTTTTGACAATTCTGAGTATCTTCATTTGATGAATCAATTCAGAATTTAGAAACTACTAACTCATTCAAAGTTATTAAAAGGAATCAACTACTGGAGACACTGTGGTATCTGTCCAGTGGCCCTCCACAAGACTTTCCACATTACCTAAAATATGTTTTCTTCTATAAGCTAAAGCCACTGGGTGCTGGTTTATAATACAATCCAGTCTTCGGGTTAGCATCACAAGTGGCCAAAACCACCTATTCCGACACCCCAGTAGAAAGAGGGCATGCCACTAGTGTAGACACACATCTGTAAACTTGCACACTGATTTTAATCTTAATAAGGAATTTCAGTGTCAGTCATACTGGTTTAAGAAAAAAGGATGGTCCAAGCATTGGGTTCTATTCTGTAGGGTTATGAATAGCTTATTAGAAAACCCAGAGCCCTCTGGATCTGTGAGGTAGTAGGCTCCAATTCCTATGAACAGATCACACCTCTCCAAAGTTGGTATGGCCTGTCTCCCTGGCATGGTCCCTTGCTTCCGCTTGTCCAGTTAGGCCCTTCTGACACACCATGCATCTCAGGGTGAAGCGGTTTACATCAGTGAACTGTCTCTTTCTTCTAGCTTCATCAGCTAATTCCAGTGCTTGGACAAGAACAATATCATCATTTGAGGAGAAAATGGTCAGAGGAGGGGTATCCGCATCAGGGAAAACCCGCTGAAGAGGATCATAGTGAATGCCATCGTAGATCAGCAGAACCCTTTTGGTATATCCCGCATCTTCCCCAAAACGATCAATTCGGACTGTCTGTGTATCTACTACACATATTTCACATTGATAAAACTTAGACAGGATTGATATCTCAATTGCTCCCCCCCAAGTGTCATCCCTTCTGATCCAATCACAGTATTCTTTGTTTGTTTTTCCCAGGATTGCCTCACTATACAAGTCTGGATCACTGGCTACAATTTGTGCTATGAGGCGTCTCATCTCAGGGGCACAAGCTGGATTCAAGACTCCTCCTTCAACGACATAGTACACACTGGTAAAGAGGCAAGAGTTGTCTGCTGGGACTGCGGTTCTGGTAAGCACAGGCAGAGTTTCCCTGACATAACTAGGAGCACCATGTTTGGAAAACGCAGGTGAAGCTTTTGGTCTGGTTTGGTCTTCTTCAACAATCAGCATGTCACCTGTTAAAAATAAAACAAATCCAGAACTGCAGAGAAATTATAGATTGGGTGTTTATTAGCCAACTCAGGAAATTTAGAAACCGAATGAGTTAAAGGTATAAAGCAGTGTTACTAAGGAGAGCATAACTTTGTAAACAAGAGGCCAGTAACTCTGTTTGTGTTTAGTTCACTGTGTCTTCAGAAAGAGGAAAACAGAACAAAATGCTTCGCGTTGCATTTCAACTTAAAACCAAATCTTTCAGATGTTCTCCACAGACTAGGTCATCTGGGTGTTCTTGCACTTCGCATGACTATACCATTTGTCGGTTCGAGGGGCCTTGGCACAAAATGGAAAGCTTTTAGTGGTCAACACCAACGTTCAAGTTCTAAAACTGGGGACAAATAACTGCTGTTGGTTAATTCTACAGTAAAAACACGTCCAAGTGTATATGGAACAAACTAAAAAGTTAACTGAGGGAAAACTAATTAAGACAAAAATCGGTATCTCAACTGCTGACCTGCGGATCAGGATAGGGAAAAAGAACCATTCTGTCAGGGAAAAGGGTCCTGCTGTCCTTTGGGAAAGCAGAGAAAACGAATGATCGGGAAGCAGGCTAGGGAACAGGGAGCTTCAAGACTCTAGGCTTGTCTCTAAATCATTGGTAAATGACTTGACACCTGCCCCGGCCTTCCCGGAGGTCTGGTCCTCGAAGCCCCTAGTTGTCACACCGGCACTCTGCCTTATCGGCTTCACTCTTCTCCCCTCAACGTCCTCCAAGACTTCCCCGGCCCCAGCCGGTTGCCCATACCTGACTGGATGGGCAGGTCCCCAAGAGTGATGTCCCGGTCGCTGAGATCCAGGCACTCCGGTGGGTAGCCGACGAGGATTCGCTGACTGCCCGGAGCGATGCCCGTGATAGCGGCGATTTGGCCCTGCAGTTCCCGTAAGCGGGTCCGGCTGGAAAGACCCTGCAAAACGTGGGTGCCACCTTTGGCCTTGCAGCGGAGCCGCCACATAGTGTCGGCCGGCCGGCCTCCTGCGGAGCCAGCCTTGGTCCCAGCAACAGCCTGGGAGACAGCGCCGGAACAACCAGCGGGGGGGACCCCAAAATGGCCGCCTTTCGCGCCTCCAAACATCGCGAGAAGTAGCCGCTGGGGCGCCTCTCGCGACACCTCGATGGGGACTCGGCCTCGGCCCTTCCAAAAAACCGCGCGGGCTCTTAAAGTGATAAGGGCGGCCGCCGGTGAGCGCTCCGGTGAGGCGAGCTTCGCGTCGGCAGCATTTATGCTCCAGGGAGGAGGGCGGGGGAAGGAGTTCCCGAGTCTAGCAGAGCAGAATGTCACCCTGCAGGGAGGTCGGAAATGATGAAAGCTGCCTCCGAAACATCAGGCAAAGCAGACTCATCGTCGAGAAGGTAAACAAATGCCAAGACAGGTCAAAGGACCGGCCAGTCAGTCACACTGCTGACGAGGTTCGCGGCTGCACCGAACTGATTCATCGAGGCCAAGTTGGACGGGACGACCGGAGTCCTGTGAGACGAACTGGAAAGCGTCCATCTGCCACCTCAGAAAGACTGTATGAGGTCAGCAGCCGTGCCTGGGGCGATTGCCTCACTCGCGGGGTGGCAGTGTTCAAGAGGACTAACTCTTGTCATCCGGATTCCAGTTCGATTCCTCGTATCTTGGGAATGAAGTCCTCGTTGTGGCTGAGAGACAGACGAAGGACGGGGAAGAGGAGACCTAACCAGTTAGCTAGTCAGTTTCCAGCTTTGTAACGCCGAGAGCCGGAGACTGCCTTGACCCAAAGAAGGTGTGCAGTAAACGCCGACTAATGACAGTTTGCAGCGCTTTAACAAGCGGGGGGTTGTAAAACGCATACCTGCGTTGTGTGGAAGATGACTTGACTCCCCGGTAAAGAAGGAACGAGTAAAAGCAACTCTAGGGTCCCCCTCCCCACTGTGGACTGTCAATCAGGCACCAACGGTGGGCTGGTGGAGTAACTTTGATAGGTAGTTCTGGAGTACGTAAACCCCACTGCAACAGCCTCGACTGTGAATCAATGACAGCAAATCTGTTCCTCTCCACCCTTACACCAGGAGCGGGTGCAGCTCGCCTCCTTGGCTCTTCAAGAATGACCCCAGATAACATAGCCTGGGTCCAGGGTTGCAGGAGGAAATAAAAGGAACCTGCTTTGGAGTCACCTGGAAGGTGACTGAGAAGCTCCCGGATCCGTAGCTTCCAGGATCCTGACCATATGTCGTAGTTAGCCCTTGCATTCTGGTAGCCAGCAAGGCATCTTTAAAAGCCGACATCAATCTCCCAGAACCTAGTCTAGCTGGAGATTCAGGAATGAAGGCGTTAACCCTCATTTTTCACCAGTCACTCCCACGCAAGATGTCACCCCAAACAGGTCTCGCGAGAATAAGAAAAAAAAAAGTAAGGCTTTTAATGAACCCCCGCCTTCAGCTCGATTTGTTTCCAAGCAACAATGCCACCAAGCTCCACTGGGTCGGCTGCCTCGGGAGCTGACAGCCTTAGGTTGTCACAGGTTCCCCCCCCCCCCACCCAGACCCCAGGAGCCCGCCCCCTGGCCTGCAGGTGCTTCATTGGTCCAGCGTGCCTCCAGGTGAGGCTGACGCGAGGGTGGGCGGGGCCAGTCGCCCCACGTGACTCGCCCCAATCTCCGCGAGCCCGGACTTCTTCAGTCTGTCTGCCAGCTCTGGTTCCCGGCGCTCCGGTGGCGACACCGGGTCTACAGCGGGGAGGACGAATAGGACAGGTCTTAGGGTGAGCGATAGTTGAGCGGTCTGGACGCGGGGCTGGGGTGTTGCGCGGGCGTGGTTAAGGTGCAGAGTGACCGTGCTTCGTGCTTTCGGCAAGTGTAGCTCCCATGAGGCTCCTGGGCGTGCAGCCCTGTAGGGACGCTGAGCCGGAGCTGCTGTGTGAGGACTGCAGAATTGGCTCTGTCAGGCCAGGAGCCGTACACGGTTTTCCTTTTTGTCTTTGTCTCTTTTTTAAATGGAATCTTTTGTCTTGAGCTCCGTGGTATCGGGGTTTGAGAAGTGAGCCCCAGTCTCTCTCGCCCTAGTTGATACCGGGGACCCAAGGCTTATTTTGCAGGTAATGTTGAGTAAGTCATTTACTTCCGCTGCGCCCTAGGGGATGGATAGGAAAGGGCAGAGGCTGGAGAGCACAGAACGGCAGAGAATGTAACATGCTAGGGCTCTCTCAGTTCCACTACAGTGCTTCCTTCCTAGAATGTGCTTTCACCCCGTCCCTCTCAACACAATCCCCAAATTCATTCACATTCTCTCCCTCTCCCTCCCCACGTTCCCCTCTTCCCCTCCCTCTCCCTCTTCCTCTCCCTTTCCCTCTCTCCTTCCTTCTCCCCCTCTCCTTCCCTCTGTCCCTCTGTCTTCCTCTCCCTTCCTCCTTCAAGACTTAGTTTTACCTTTGGATTGTGATTGCTTTCTTGATAGTGGACTCAATCTATCCCCACTGATTGCCACCTCTGTTCTGTCCATATTCTTAAAACTAGAATGTGAGGTCAGGAAACTCGAACAACTTTGGTTGGTTGTCTTCATTTGTCAATTCTGTAAAATAAGATGAAGTAATCATGCTAGGAAAATCTGCTTTATTAAGATTATTGGAAGGCTTGCTGGGTTTGAGATGTATGACCGTGAAGCAAGTCAGCAAAGAAATGCAAAGTTGGAGTGCAACTGGATAGCTGAGGAGTCAGGCTTGTGACTTATCCAAGAACAGTGTTTGACCTGGATCTGCATAGCGGGTCTTCCTTGTATCACACTAATCCTCTGCATCGTTTTTAGGGACACCTTCCTTCGCTTCTTTCTATTGTATTCTCTCTTTCTTCCCAGGTGCCTCCTGAAGAACTACCATGTCTGGGAATAGTACATTTTCCACAGAAGATAGCAGCAGCTATAAACCCAGCGCCTCAAACCTCCGCAGGGCAGGGAAGAAATGCTGTGAGTTCTGGTAAAGAGTGACTGACTGCTGATCCTTCTTAGGATTTTTGTCCCAGAAATGTATTTGTATCCTAGACTTTTGCTCTGTGTGGGTGGAGAGTAATTCTTTGCATGACAATTTATGTTTTATTTATTTTGTGCCTGGATCTTACCACAGAACCCCAACTTGCTAGGTACTTGCAGTGTAACCCAGGCTGCCCTCTGACTCATCATACAAGTTTCCTCTTGTAACCTCTTGAGTAGAGACGTGTGCCTGTGTCTCACATGGCATAGGACTTAAGACAAAGTCCACAGTGAGCAATTCCCCGTCTCAAACTAGAAGGCTTAGTGTCTTTGGGGCTTCGTGCTGCTTTCATTAGGGATATGTGGGGAGCTAGAGCAAGTTATTTTATACATAGGATGGCCAAGTGTCATGGTACAGGATTAACCTGGGGCTGTCACTCTCAATCCCTTTACCTCTTGGACTGTGTTCTTGGAAGGTGACACTTATTGCATTCATTGAAGGCAGAAGCCAGGTATGGTGGCCCACACCCATGATCTAAACCCTGGTGAGATGGAGGCAGAGGGTCAGGGGTTCAAAGTTGTGGTCAGCCACACATATTTAGTTCAAAGTAAGCCTGAGTTACTTGAGACCTGTCTCCGAAAACAAATACAAGTTGGAGGTGAGAGCTAGCACTTAAATCCTGTTCCTCCTGGCCATGAGGTAAGTGAGCTCTGACATGTGACTCACAGTGTCTGGTGCTTGAAATTCTTACAGGGTTAGCTTTGGGGTTTTGCAGATTCTTTTACACAAGCATTTTAATGTACAGAGATGGCAGAGATGGTGGCAGGGGAATGAAGCATCATTTCTTGTCCCCTTGACTCTACATTCCTAAGCAAGGCTGTATACTTCCTTAGAAATCTGGGGCATTGGTCCTCAGATATTTCTGGAAACCTCAGGAACCTTCTAGCACTCTTCCTACGGGAACCTCTGGTCAGTTCTCATTTTATGGAAAAGTGCTCATGTGTATACTTAGGTGGAAGGAGGTAGTTAGTGTGCGATCTGTCTGGTCAGTTACCTCAGAGTTCCATGGGGTGTCACGCTCTTTCTTGTTACTTTCATGCCTTTTATCTGGTTTCCATGAGGCATATGCTGGATTGATGGAGTTACAATACTGGGCTTAGCACATCTCTATGGTTAGGGTTTCCTTTTCTTGCTAGGCCAACAAGCTGCCACCTAAGGCAGACTGTCTCATGAGTAAACTTAGAGCATGATGCTTAATTATAGTCCCTTTGGTCTGTCTTTTGGGGTTTGAATGGTGGTTTTGCTGTTTCCTTGCTATGTACCCTTGAACAATTTGCTTAAGCTCTCTCTTTCTCAGTTTACTCTGTAAGGAAGCAAGCCTCCTCTCTCTGTGCCCTTTTACTGTCTCCTCTCCTTCCCTTCTTGCTTTTGACATGTCTCACTCTGTAACCCAGATTGGCATTAAACTTGTCATTTTTTTGCCTTAGATCCAGAGTGATTGGATTACAGGTGGACACTGCCACTCTTAACCTAGTTTACTCCATTGTAAAGTGGAGACACTCTGGACTTCATAACTGTAAATCCTCCCAGAAATGATGTGAGAAATAGATAAGTACATATAGACAAGTGCTGCTGAGATGGATGTTGGACATAGCTGCTGTCGTTTTTCACAAGCGACTCTTAACCTTTTGTATCTACCTTGAAACATTACATATAAGTAGACTTACATTTAAATGCTGCCAGCATCTCCTAATTTAAGAGCCCTGTAAAGAATCATCTTTTCAGTGAAGAACAGATACTATTATTTGACAATATCGTTACCCAGTTGTTGTGATCCAGTGTGTCTCTCTTAAAAGGAGTGTGCTTCAGTTACTAGGCTATGTAGTCCGAAAGACAGCAGAAGGGTGGGAGTGGACTTCAGAAAGAGCTCGTTCCTATCGACAGCCCTTCTAGCTCTGCCTTGCTCTCGACTAGCCACTCAACTAGCCGTTCCTGCCTGCTTCCAGAGCTCTGCGAGAGCTTTACATCATAATCTCTAGACTCATCCCTGCTCCAGATGTTTTTTGATCTAATCGCTACTCTTTTAAAACTGCTTTTTCTACCCAACTAAAGGACTCTGAGATGTCATTTCTGTACCTAATCTTTCTTCCTTCACAGCTAGACCATGAGATTTTGAGATCCTTAGGAGATTACAGTTTGTTTTTCTCTGCTGTGCACAGAGACTTGGCAGTTTGATTGTTATAGACATCTTGTTCTCATCCATCTTACTAAGGAGAACAGATTCATAGGCACCTATTCTGCTTTGCTGCCTGTCCTTTTTTAAGAACCTCACTCAGGGTAAGTACCTTCTCTAAGTTGATAAACCCAGCCTCACCCTATTTGCATTGTTTTGAGACTGTGCCTTGTTACAGACTCCCTGGTTGCCTGTGTTGTTTTATTTATAGCACAACTCCTGTCTCCTTGCAGCTCTTTACACCTGCTTGCTAACTCTGAATCTGAGAAGTGACTGATTTCTCCTCAGGCAAAAAGATGACTGTAGTGAATGAGCCAAACCCTTCAAAGGAGCCTTTGGGACTTAAATTGTTTCGGGGTTGGGATTGTAGGAGGGAGTGCTGGATGGGGTACATTCAAGGTACCCAGGGGAGGGGCTCTAGAGGTCACTGAGAGGAGGGTCTTATATGCTTACTTGCTTTCTTTCTTCCTTTCTTTTTTTTTGAACAGTGCCTAAATGTTTTTCATAACCTACATTTTTCAAATTAGACAGTTTTGCACAAAAATGACACAAAAGGAAACTTAAATTACCAATAGTTTACATGTAAGCTTGATTCCAGTCTTAATGAAAAGTAGAACTGAAACAGAAACCCTCAGGCAAGCTTCCACGTTGCACTCCTGTTCTGTGACTTGCAGCTGTTAGCGCTCCTGGAATCTTCGATTGTTGCTTTCAGGCTACAAATATATGCTTTCTTTATTAAGTCCTTTCACTCTTTCTCAACTTTTGTTTATTTATTTATTTTAAAAATATTGCTAGTGGATTTGGAGAAGACAAATGTATTTTTCCCTAAATACAAAAGCAGTGTGGTTTAGAAAAGCTCAATTAATGCAAGAAGAAAATGTGGAAGGGAAAATCCCTTCCAGTCTCTCCTATCTTTGCTAGATTCACTTCTTTTAGGTGTTTAATTACAAACATAGGTGTACTTATGATATACACACTCTTCTGTTACCATTTCCTTATAAAGAGTTTACTCTACTTTGGACTGTTTTTTTTTTTTTCATGTTGGTAAATCCAGATTTACCTTTCTACACTGTGTGAGTTTCAGCCAATAGCTGTGTGAAGCTTTTCACTATCATACAGAACACTTCACATTAGTACTTCTATCTGCTAATATCAACAGCTTTTCTTACAGAAGTAAAAGGAGAGTGATAGACCCAGTAGAATCTTCATCCACATTGAAAATGTGTTCTTTGAGTTTTCAGTTCCTCAAGATATCTATTTGCTGGAGGTTGGGTATTACTGACTATAGCTACACTGCTTAAAAAACTACCAGTTTTCTAGTATGTGGCTACAGTTCTCTGAGCTTATTTCATACTTATCAGTCAGATGGCAGAAGGCAATCAGGGTTTGCAGCTTCTAATGAATAAAATTAAAATGATATTAATGATACATGCCTTATGGGTTGCATATTTCAAAATGCTGGGCCCATTTAATGTTGATAATGGAAAAAGTCCTTGGCCATGAGAAGACCAGGAACCATTACTCGCCTAGACATTCTCCCAGATAAGCATGGAGAACACAGTCATGCTTTCCATGGGACCTTTTGTCAGGTGCTAATGTGAGGGCCAAGAACCAGCAGATTAGGCTGAATAGCAGTCACGAGATAGTGTGGTTAAGAAGCCTGACCTTGACTTTCTTGTGGTCCTGAGGGCCAATCGCTTTCCTTCCCTAGGCTTTAGTTTTCCCATTTATATGAAAGAAACTGTCAAGCTCTGATTTTGACTAAGCAAATTCATAAAGAGAAAATGAGTTGAAGCTAGATAAGCCAGTTTAATTTCAAATAAAGAAGACAAAAAGAATTTCAGGGTTGAAACAGTTTTCCACTTTAAGAAATGCTGTCACTGTGTTACCAGGTCAATCAGTAGGAAGTACCTCCATTCAAACTTAGGTGGTGCTTTGCTTTTTCAACAGATAGGAAACCATCTTCCTTGTTTTACCAGTGTGGCAGTTTGAGAGAGGAAGTGTTGTTTAGTTTTGTTTTCCTTTCTCTTTTTCCAGAAGTTGAGAAGCCATGGTTATACCAGGTGTGTGAAGCCCTGGTTATAGCAGATGTGTGCGTGCGTGTGTGCGTGCGTGTTTGTGTTTGTGTGTATGTGTGTGTATGTGTATGTTCTATGCATGTTCTAGACTGAGGCTGGTGCTGTGGTGCTGAAAAGTAGGAGTATGGAGTGCCTGTGGCACAACCCTGTGTTTTCTTTTGTACTTAGCTTTCTTTGTCCAGTATGGTAAGCATAGAGCAGCCACTCCTTGGTTTCTTTTAGAGCAGCTGCTAAGCATGCATTTGTTCTAAACACTGAGGAGGGAAACAGCACCTTTGGGGAAAGTGACTAATGAGCTGGAAGATGTGGCAGAGAGGCCTTTAAGTACAGCTGATGTGCCAAATCATTGCACATCCAGAGGAGTATGCATTAAGCTGGGGAACATGAAGACTCAGGGGTTTTACTACTCCAGCCTGATGCCTGGTAGGGTTGTTTGCCTGCTAAGGGGTCAGTGCTCAGTGACTTAGGCCACAGAGGCTGTATGGTGTTGTTTACTCATCTCTAAGCTCCTTGTTTAGATAGAGATGAAAATTGCTTAGCTGCTCCTTTACCTGTCTTGGTAGAGCTCCTTGTCCTGAGTCAACACTATCTCCCATGCAATGGGGGTTGGACTCTCGGTAAGTGATCTCTTAGTTCTTTTTGAAGGAAGGAATCCAGTCAAGAGACATTTAATAGAATGCTCAAACAGAAGTTTATTTAGCAAAGTGAAGCAAACAGCCTAAAGAGATTGAAGTATGCTTCTTAAAGCAGGGAACAGCCCAGTTGGTTCTGAAATGTGGGTTTTAAAGAACTTTTTGTGAGTATCTTGTAGGTGGGTGCCTTTCTCCTTCCAAACTGTAGTGGACCACATCTTCTTTTTAGCTTTTTTCTTCTCATGTTCCCTACAGAAGGGGAGGTGTCACAGCAGCAATGCATATGATATAATGATTTCAGGTCTTTGGAGAAGGAAGACCCTTCGTAGTGTGCATGTATGTGAAATGCCCTGATGCCTTTGTTTCTGGCTCAGTGAGAGCAGCTTCACTGCAGCTTTAGAGATGCTAAACCTCAGTAGTGTTCTCTTCACCCTCCTGGCACATGGTGATGGCCCTTTTGCAAAAGGGTGCCAGGAAGAAGAAGCTTAGGGTATATTTTTGCCCTTTGTTGTCTGTGTATAGTCTTTCTCCATGGAGAGAGCCTTCAGCTTGAGCACTCCTGGATAACCTCAGTTTGGGTCTTGACTTCAAGAAAGAGGTGATCAGGCACAAATGCAGGTCTTTTCTTTACTACTGCTTTGTGGCGGCATGGACAGGGAGGAACCAGTTCCTTTAGCACACTGAAAAGGCCTCTTGTTGGGAGAAAAACTGTCTGGGAATCGTGGATATGCTTCCAATGCTGGGTTGACACTTGACTAATTTGTGTGTTGTAGAAGTCACTAGCAGTCTAAGCCCACAATCCAGTGAAACTTAAATTTGTAAATGAACATTCCTGAAATAAGTTAGTTACTATAGAAAGGTAAGTAAGACAACTGTCTTGCTCATCAGTCATCTTGTTTTTATATGAGCTATTGAGGCAGGCAAGCCCCCATGCCCTTGTGTTTGATCCTGAACCTTTATCAAGTCTAGTCAAACTTTTACCCTGTAGGCTTTGCTGACCAAATATCACTGTAGTTTAGAAATTAAAGTAAAGGAGGAGCTCATGACCTGAGTGCTGTTGCCAAAATAGTTTGAGGCAAGGTTTTTTTGGAAAGATGATCAAAATCTTGTCTGAGGTTCTGGAGGGATGGGTGGGTCCTCAAGGGAAAAATTCTGGGATCTCTTTTAAAGTCAGCCCATTTGGGGTAAGTAGAACCATAGCTACAGTGTTACTAGGCTTTCTCTCTCTTCCTAATCCTGCATACTATTTCTTTTCATCCTGGGAATCTCTCTAAAGACCTGGGAAAGAAATGCCTTGATGTGGGTACTTTATGGACATCTACATGACTCTTTAACTCTGTTTCAAGAGGATATACTAAATAAAGCCTCAGTTTGCCTTCTTACCCTTCCTGGACCTTTGCCCTCTAGGTTTATGAGGATTAAAATAGTTGATGACTATGAAGCTTCTGATCTAGTGTATAACCCTCATGAGCCATGTCGTCATTTTTTAGCTCTACCTGTTTCCTGTTTTTTTTTAGCATGGGCTTCCTATATGACCAACTCCCCAACACTCATTGTTATGATTGGCTTGCCAGCCCGGGGTAAAACTTATGTGTCCAAGAAACTAACACGCTACCTCAACTGGATTGGAGTACCCACCAAAGGTAGGTACAGGCCATTCCTTGGGGAGTTGATTAGTTATGGGCCCCACAGGTCTCTGAGAGACTTAGTCTTCTTAGCATCAAGGTCATGTAATATTTTTGACAAAAAATGAAGATTAATTCTTTATTTGTTGAATGTGTTTCCTGTCCCTAGACTTGTCTCCTCCAGGCCCAGGCAGACCATCCTAGTTTTGATGAAATACCTTTGGTAAAAGTATTCAGAATTAAATGAGGAGGTGGTGTCTCAAAACCCTTGTCATGTTTTTGAGCCTTAATAGTGTTCTTGTGAAACAGTAGTTGAGGAGGTAGACCCTCAGCTCTCCTCAGAAGCCAGGACTTTAACCCAAGTTTTCTTAATTTGGTATTGTTTCCAACATACATGGTCCTTTTTCCATCCCACTGGCCACTCTGTTAGGCCAAGAAGTCTCCTTTAGTGGGGCCATTGTATTGTTTTTGCTGCAGTGTTTAACCTTGGGGTATATCGACGTGAAGCAGTCAAGTCCTATCAGTCTTATGACTTCTTTCGACATGATAATGAAGAGGCTATGAAGATCCGAAAGTGAGTCTTTTTTTTTAAAGGGCCTGACTTAAATCAGCTGTTTTTAGGCAATTGTGAGATTGAATGTGTTAGGGTCCTGTTTTTCTTAGGAAATATCTTGAGGAGATTTTAAGGGAAGTTATTAGATTGAAAGACCAGCTTAGGTTGGGTGGGTAGCAGGCAGGACTCTGGAAGATGATTTTATGTGATGCCTAAAGAGATATAAGTCCTATGAATTGGACAGGGGGAATGTTGTAGGATGGTATATGAACTCCGTGAAAAAATTGAAAGATTTAGTTAGGGCAAACATTACAACCAGAAAGATACTGAGTGTGAAGTGATTCCTACAATTGTGTTTGTCTCTGGCCTTGTTTGATCTTAGCTCTTTTCACTGATTTCCTTTGTTCTCATGTCAGACAGTGTGCCCTGGTGGCACTGGAAGATGTTAAGGCCTATTTTACTGAAGAGAGTGGGCAGATTGCGGTAAGCCTTGTCTCCTTTGTTTCTTCATGTCCACTCTTCCAGCATCCTGACTACTCAGCCCCATCTAGAGTCAGCCTTGGGTGATCTCTCATTTTTTCTTCTGATTCATTTACTTTGTGTATTTTCTGTCTAGGTGTTTGATGCCACCAATACCACTCGGGAGAGGAGGGACATGATTTTGAACTTTGCCAAGCAGAATGCCTTCAAGGTGGGTTCTAACTCTGTGCTGGAGGAAAAGAGGAGTGAAGGGGGGATCAAGGTGGAGAGATAGGAATGTAGAACCTGACTCTGCCAAGTTCAAGATTTAGACATCTGAGTTTGTCCTCTCAGGGCATATGCCTAATCCTTGAGAGGTTTCTTTTAGATCCTTTCTTTGACCTTTAGTTAGCCTGTATATTTTAGAGCTAGAAGGTATGGTTAACATGTTTTTAAATGAAGAGGCCTTGAAGGCCACTTTATGAAGCAGATCCTAAAGATGTGGTACTGGGTGGAGTAGATGGGCATGTGCTTCTGTTAACAACCTGGCAGTTTTGACGGGTTTGTCATGCCTTCTCTGCATGCCCAGGTATTCTTCGTGGAATCTGTCTGTGATGATCCTGATGTCATTGCTGCCAATATTCTGGTGAGTGTCATCCCTGTCGTCATCAGTCTGTCAGCCAGTCAGCCAGTCTCTCTCTCTCTCTCTCTCTCTCTCTCTCTCTCTCTCTCTCTCTCTCTCTCTCTCTCTCTCTGTGTGTGTGTGTGTGTTGACTCTGAGTAGGAAAAGAAGGAAACAGACAGGCTTACTGTCATAGAGATCTTTACTTGAGAGCATTTTATGCCTTTATACTTTTATACTTCCTGTGGGAAAAGAATCTGGGCCTTTGAGGAATACAGTAAAAATGAGTTGTTGAATGGGGGACAGCTTAGGTTGTGAGAATCCTGGCTTTGTGTTCTGATATTACCTGACATTGAGACCTAAGTACTGCATCAGATTAGACTTCTTTTTCCTGCCCAGCCACCTCGTAGGAAGGTCATTTATTCTTCAGTTGTCTAATGTTCTGATCAGCATTGAGTATTGTACTACTGAGTCTTATGGACAGATCACTGGACAGTACATGGGATAACGTGTTTTGTCGTTTGCCAAGTAGGCATTTTGTATGCTCTCCTAGAGGAGCCCTTACATCATAGGAACTGTAGTTGTCTTATTTGAGGAAGAGGCAATGATTCCTGAGTCAAATACTGGGTCACATACCCTATTCTGAGTAGCAACAGGGGGGAAATTAGAGTTCATTCTGTATTCACAGGCAGATATATAAAGGAATCCAGGCTGAAGCAGCATTAGCTGCTTAACTCCCTCTGTCCTTTGGCCAAAGGCAGGCACATGACTCCCCATGTCTTCCCTTTCTTGGTTGCCAGTGTCACAGGACAGGATGAGAGTGTTCAGTGACTGGGGAATGCCAGTGCTCTAGTGAAAAGCTGCTTCACAGACTTCTTTCTCTGTTCTTTAGAAGAGGCTGTTTGTAGGAGGGCTCGCTCTTAAGAACAGAACTCTGACCACGCCTTTATGTTCCTGTGATTTCAGGAGGTAAAAGTGTCAAGCCCTGACTACCCCGAAAGGAATAGGGAGAATGTGATGGAGGACTTCCTGAAGAGAATTGAGTGCTACAAGGTCACTTACCAGCCCCTTGACCCAGACAACTATGATAAGTAAGGTTTAACACTGTGATCTGAGGGTTGAGGCAGAAGGAGAATTGACTTTCTCTCTTTTGATATCTAATTTCTTCTGGTGATCTAAGCCTGTGATATTTGTATCATTTCATAGAACAGAATTTTTATTGTGATATTGTCTTAGTTAGAGTTACTATTGCTGTGATGAAACACCGTGACCAAAAGCAAGTTGGGGAGGAGAGAGTTTATCTGGCTTGGACTTCCACATCGTCTATCATTGTGGGGAGTCAGGACAGGAACTCAAACAGGGCAGGAGTCTGGAGGCAGGAGCTGATGCAGAGGCCACAGAGAGGCTTGCTCCCCAGGGCTTGCTCAGCCTGCTTTCTTATAGAATCCAGGAGCATCAGCCAGGGATGGCCCCACCCACAATGGGCTGGGCCCTGCCCCACTGATCACTAATTAAGAAAATGCGCTACAGCTTGCTTATAGCCTGATTTTTATGGAAGCATTTTTCTCAATTAAGAATTTTTTTTAAATTCTCCTTTGAGATGACCTAAGTTTGTGTTAAGTTGACATAAAAGTAGCCAGCACAGATATTTATGTGAGTCATGTATTTTACTTAACCATGCTTAACCATATTTTCTTATCAGTTTTTCTTCTCTATTTTCTAGAGCAGCAATTCTTAATATGTGGGTCCTGATCCCTTTGGGAGTTGAATGACCCTTTCACAGGGATCACATATCAGATATCTGCATGTCAGATATTTACATTATGATTTGTAACAATAACAAAATTACAGTTATTGAAGTAGCAATGAAGATAACTCTATACGTGGGGGTCACCATAACATGAGGAACTGTATTAAAGAGTTGCAACATTAGGAAGGTTGAGAACCACTGCCCTGGGCAAGGCTTTCCATCTAAGCATTATTGACATTTTGAACTATGGATTCTTTGTTGCAGGGGCTACTCTGTGTATTCTAATATGCTAGCAGTCTCCCTGGCCTCTGTCTACTTGGTGCCAGGAACAGATCCACGCTGTGATGACTGAAATGTTTTCAGACATTACCAAATGTCTCTTAGGGGCCCAAATCATCTTTAGTTGAGAACCACTGCTCCAGATTTAGCAAATCAGAACTAGAATGCTATAGGATAGCCCTTGGAGATGTGTCATCAGTTTTAATCAATTTTAAAATTTGCCTTGGCTCAAGGAGAAATGTCTGATCAGTGTTAGCCATCATGACTGTGATAGTATCTCATGACAGTGAGCCATAGAATACAGATTGATTTGCCTGGTATGAGGTATAGTAAATGTTAAGTCCATGCTGAAGAAAGAGTATATGCATGGAGACATGTGGGAACATTACACTAAGAAATGTGTTTTGTTTTGTGTTTTTGAGATAGAGTGTCAAGGAATCCATACTGGCCTTTAACTAATTGTATAACAGGATGACCTTGAACTCCTGACCCTTCTGCTTTCACCTCTATAGTGCTGGGATGACTGGGTATACAGTTATATCTTGATGAAACAGTGTTATATTCACCAGTTTTCTCCCCATTGTGACATAACATTGAGATAAGTTACTCAGGAGAAGTTTGTTTTGGCTCAGTGCTTAGCAGATACAGCAACCTTGGCAGGGAAATGACAGGAGCAGGCCTGTCTTCCTCCAAGCACAGTGGTGAGAGGCTACTGCTTGCTCATATCTCAGAGGCTCAGGTAGCAGAAAAGTTGTGCTCATCCAGCTTTCTCTTCCCTCTACCCCTCTTTTTTGATTCAAGATCTCAGTGTTTCCTAGGATAACCTTGAACTCAGGGCAGTTCTGCCTCTGCCTCCTAAGTGCTGAGATTACAGGTGTGAGGCTCCATGCCTAGCTCCATTTTCTCCTTTTATTCAGCCCATGACCTTCTAGGCCATGAGATGATGCTGTCCACAGTGGAGTGTCCTTCATTTAGTCTTCTGTGGAAACACCATCACAGACATACCCAGAGGGTATGTTTCCCTGGTTTCCTAGGCATTGCTTAGTCCATTCAAGCTGATGACCAAAAGCAGCATTTAGGGCATTTAATAGGACATTGTAGACAAGCAAATGGAATCATCTAACTATTATGCTCAGCACAGTCTTAAATCACTGCAGTCATCTCATTAATGTTTTGAACTTTTTTTTCATTTTCTTCAAATGGATTTCACAGAGTAGAAGTATTTAGAAACATTTCCATAATAAATGGCTGAAAGGCACTGCCCCAGATATGACATAAAGAGATGTCTTTGCTCTAAGTCCTGTGTAGGAAAGCATTCTAGAGGGATATTTATGTTTATTGTATGTATGTTTATATAGAGAGTTTTATCTCTGGTAGTAGGTCAAAGGTGAGTTACCTTATTGTACCTTTTATTATTTTGAATAAGCTCTTATTACTTTAAATTTAAGAAAAACCCTGTGGCTATAAAGCAAATAGTTTGCAGCAGTGTCTTTGAGAAAGGTTGACCAGGTGTCAGAGGGTACAGCAGGCACCCTTGCAGCATGTGGCTTGTCCTCTCCTCTCCTCCCCCTGAGTTGCCATGTTCTGTCTAGATTTTGACTATGTTATGGGAGCCCAGATAGCTCACAAAATTTTGAGTTTAGCAAAATCTTTAGGTCACTTAGTCTAGTCCCTAGAAAGCCTGAAATTGCTTTCCACACTCAGGTATGCTGCATGGCACAGGTTGGACACCGAAGAAATAGTACATTCTTGCTGGAAGTTCAAGAAATTATATGCCATCTTGGTTTGGAGATGCACTGTCTCTTAGCATTAGGTTCCATAAATGTGCCAGTGATGGGAGAGAGGGGAAGAGCTGATGAGGTCCTACAAGCCAGTATCAAATCATTCTCCCCAGACTTGTCTCCTTCATAGTGAGAGTGTCAGACTGGAGCCCCTCCTACCTTAGCCTCCTAACTGCAGGCGCTGACAGCCTTGCTCCCTGCCCACCTCATTCCTACTTTGAGATTTTCTTACCATGAAATTTCCTTCTCCCCTGTCCCAGGGATCTTTCTTTCATAAAGGTAATAAATGTAGGCCAGAGATTTCTGGTCAACAGAGTTCAGGACTACATCCAGAGTAAGATTGTCTACTACCTGATGAATATCCATGTCCATCCTCGTACCATCTACCTTTGCCGGCATGGAGAGAGCGAGTTCAACCTTTTGGGAAAGATTGGAGGTGACTCTGGCCTTTCATTGCGAGGAAAGCAGGTGAGTAGTTAGCCAGCAGACTGGATTTCCTAAGCTTAGAGTTAGAAGGGCATGCTGGAGGTCATCTGTTTTATCCCTCCTGCTTAAATCCCATTTGGGCTTAGGCAGGGGTTTCACATAGCCAGGCAAGTGCTAAAGATGTTCTCTGCTTACTGTTCCTAGCTCTGGATTAATGTTTGGGTCATTGGAGACCTTTTCTGGTGTGATCATTCAGCTATCAGAAAAATTTTGGGCACTGTTTGTGATGAGAGTGCATAGGGCTCTAATTGAATTTTACTTCCTCTTCGGTTTATAGTTTGGCCATGCCTAGTAGTCTCTTTGTGTATTGCATGTGTGGTGTGGTATGTTTTCTTTGTTTAGCTTTTATTTCCAAACCCCAGTTTGCTCAGGCTCTGAAGAAGTTTCTGGAGGAACAGGAGATCCAGGACCTCAAAGTGTGGACGAGTCAGTTGAAGAGGACAATTCAGACCGCTGAGTCTCTGGGCGTGACCTATGAGCAGTGGAAGATCCTCAATGAGATTGATGCTGTGAGTAGGTATTGCTGATCAAGAAGTTATAATTTAGGTAACCTAGAAAACCAGAATCATCAACTAGAAACCAAGGAATCTGAATCCTGCCATTTCAGAGGTTAGTGAGAAGGAATAACTATCCTTCATCAGGGTTTCCTGGATGCTCTAGTACCTGAACCCAATGTGAGACCCAAGCCAGTCTTTATCTGAGCCATTCTGGCATTTTCAGAGAGTAGAGCTAACAAGGACTCATTTTGTTTCCCTCTTTGGAAAAAGAAATGCCCAATCACTAAGTTCTATAATACTTACTTTAATCAATTTGTCAACAGTTCTGAGAAAATCCTCCACATTTCTCTTGGCAGTTCTTATCACTTACTCCAGATGTACATTTCTTTTTGTTTTATTGATACCAGGGCTCACTCTCAGCCCAGGTTGGCTTGGAATTCTTGATCTTCCTGCCTCAGCGTCTCTCGGATGTTGAGATGTCAGGCGTGAGTCAACATGCTCACCTTAGATGTTTTTCTTTCCGTCCTTCTCAATCCCACAGGATTTTTCTTCCCCTCAGTTTCCTCTCCTCCTCTGGTTCCTGCTCCTATTGTCCTGCAGACTCTTCCTACCTGTGACTTTCCTTGTAGTAGTAGAATAGAGTGCTAGCTCAAGCTAGAGAAGCCACCTCTCTCCACAGTGCCTCCTGTCCTATCCAAGGCACCTTGTAACACTTTCATATCCTGGCATAGACAGGTGCAGTACAAGGAAGGACTCAGCACATGGCCTCAACACATAGGAAAGCACTGGTATTCAAATGTCATCTTCCTCATCTGAGATAGAGAGTGCCTACATCCCAACTCTGGTATGGCTCTTTTCAGGGCGTGTGTGAGGAGATGACATATTCAGAGATTGAGCAACAGTATCCAGAGGAATTTGCACTTCGAGATCAAGAGAAGTATCTGTATCGATATCCTGGTGGGGAGGTGAGTCTTTACTCTGAGTAGATGCCTAGTGCTTTGCTGGGCACTGACCTTAAAGGGAGGAGAGGGGGTGACTTAGGAATCATTTGTTATCCTGCCTTTGGTCATACTGTTGAATTCATCTTAGACAACCAGTGCTTTACACTTTATGAATTGGTTAAACTCTCAAGGGAACAGAGTGAGAAGATATCTTCTGAGTTGAGAATGTTGTAGAATGAACATGATCTTTTTATATTTTCCATTCTGTTCCTTCTACTTCAAAGCAGATAGAGTCACCAAGTGAGTATGAATTACTTCCTTACCATGTTCGAGGCACTAGCCTTATTGATGTGGCTTCCTACCGTAGGGAAGTGTGCATGGCAAAGGTAAATAATGAAATGGCAGAGGTTCAGGAAACCTGCAGAACTCTTTTGTTGCCCTACACACTGCCCCTTTTAGTGCTTATGATGAAAAGAGAAACAAATTGAATTCACACTTAACATTTTTGAACTGTGGTGTTTGTTCTAAATCTTGCTTCTGAAAGATCTGAGTATTCTTTAGAAGCCAGGGCTGGGGCAGTTAGGCAACATAGAGGCACTCCATGAGTAGTCTCCTGACTCTGGAACTTAGCCGATGACTTGGCTGCCCATGCTCCTGGCCTCTTACCAGCTCTTCCTCCTTCCCTTCCCAGTCCTACCAGGACCTGGTACAGCGGCTGGAGCCTGTCATCATGGAGCTAGAACGGCAAGGCAACATCCTCGTTATCTCCCACCAGGCTGTCATGCGCTGCCTCCTGGCCTACTTCTTGGATAAAGGCGCAGGTGCCATTTGAGGGAAGGAGTGGGGGAGGGGGTAAGCACATCCAAAGGGATCCTGGTGGTAGCAGGATTCTTGACTACTGGCTCTCCCTTTCTTCCACTCATAGAGTACATTCTTCAGGCAGCAGTGAGGAGCTCCTAGCAGCCATTGGTTAGTCACTACTCCCTTCAGTCTGCTGCCACAAAAGCTGGCAATGGAGGATGGCTGATTTGATGCTGCCTGATCTGCCAAAAGGGCCAGCCTCAAGCTGACATGACTGGCAGCATCAAGGCTGGTGGTTGAACAGTCAGTTTGTCTCATTAGCTATTGCAGATGGTTTATTAGAACAGTCTTTATCCTTTGGGTTGGGAGTAGAGCAGTTGTTTTAGGAAAGCTGTAAGAAGTGCTACTCTGGCTCTTTCTTTCCCTAGTCCTCAGGCCACTTGAAGCCTTTGACTGGCTTCGAGTGCTCAGTAGGCCATAGTCTTCTTTCTACTTCCTTTTTGATGTATTTCAGATCTAGATTGCCCTTCCTTCCTTCCTGACCACTCAGTAGTGTGGGTGACTCTTTTGGACTTGACAGTTTCTTGAATTTAGGGGGGAAGTGGTGAAACTCTAGGTGATGGTCAGGGTGAAGAAAACTCATGAGCCCCTTATATTTTCTCTTCCTTACATGACCTTATTCTGTAATACTAAGACTTCCTCCCTGGGTCTTCCTTCTTTCAGATGAGTTACCATACTTGAGGTGCCCCCTCCACATCATCTTCAAACTTACTCCTGTGGCCTATGGTAACTATGAGCATGAGCTGGTGAGGTGGGGACTTCGGACTGTCGGGTACAGAAGGTGTCACTTGTGTCTAAGGGATGTCCATTTCATTGCTTCTGTTTGGAAATGGCATGTGCATGTGTCTAGGAGTACACACGCCCCAGCATATGCTTTGCTCTGCTTAAAGTTTTCTTTTGAGCTTCCTCTTGATGGCTTTTCTCTTTTCCTCCTCCTCCTCTCCTTCTAATCTACCCCCTGTTTTGTTGATTGTTTATGTCTTGTGCTTGGCTTTATTTTGTTTTGCTTTTGAGATGGGGGTTTCACACTAGTTGGGTCTAGCTTGGAACTCCAGCTAGTGTGGGACTCTGACAGTTCACCTGCATCAGCCTCAAAGTACTGGGATTTCAGGGAGTGAGCCATCATGTTTGCCTCTGACAGCTTTTCTTCCTGTATTGTCAGGTTGCAAAGTGGAAACAATTACACTGAATGTGGATGCTGTAGACACACATCGTGATAAGCCAACTGTAAGTATTTTCTGCTCACCCTGAGTCTTGGAATCTTTGGGATCAAGAGACTTAGGTTTCTTTTGTGTACAAAAACCAAATCCAGAATTCATGTTCTGTATGTCTCTTTACTTCCAAGAGGCAAAAATGAGGCAATGTTTAGTTTTGTAATGGAGTACTTCTTTAGGAATCTTAGCCTTGAAAGTTAGCAACTGGGAATTGAGTTCAGTATAGAAAGTGTTTGCAGAAGTGAAATGTACAAATTCCATGCTGCACCCCTAGGGACGCTTCCATTTACAAAGCAGGATCCAGGGGGGCATTGCCAGTGTAGTCACCAGATGCAGATCACCTCCATGGTCTCTTCTTGGCAACCTATGTGGTTAAGTGAACCCCTTTGTTGGTTCCCTTACTGCTCTTCAACGTGATGGCCAGGATCTTCCCCTGTGATGAACCTTTTATTTCTCTGGGACTAGGGGCCCAGAATATGACCTGCTAAGTCCTGTGTGCAGGGCAGCAGAAGGCAGAGCAGTTGTGCTCAGGAGCGTTGTTTGAGCTCTGTGGGTAAGGTTTGGGTATGGCTTTCATGTATATGGTGTCCCTCCATTTCCAATCAGCACAACTTCCCCAAGAGCCAAACCCCTGTAAGGATGAGAAGGAACAGCTTTACGCCTCTGTCCAGTTCGAACACAATAAGGCGTCCAAGAAATTACAGTGTTGGGAGCCGACCCCTCAAGCCCCTCAGCCCTCTCCGTGCCCTGGACTTGCAAGAAGGGGCGGACCAGCCGAAGACCCAAGTCAGCATTCCGGTGGTGTAACTGTGTGTTTCCCTCCAGCTTTGGCCTCTTGCCCTTGCCACTAATCAACCAAGAAGTCATTTAACTTTAACCTCCTCGTGTCCCAGCGTTGATCTGAACATGGAATCTGAGCTCATGCGTGTGCAGAGCAGCCTCAGCCATTCTCTAGTGTAAACACCTCACCCGGGGGCAAGATGGCAAGTTGGGTTTTTAGGACAGGTCCCCAGATGGGATGATCTGAAAGAAGAGGAGCCAAGCATGAGTCATAGACTTGGTTCTTCTGTTTCCTATTGTCTAAGCCCAGTGTCTGTGAAGTGTGTGTGTGTGTGTATGTGTGGAAGGGGGGTTGTCGGGAGGGAGTGCTGAATAGCGTGAGATGTAACAACCTGTTTGTCATTCACATGTGTCCTTTACATCTGTCCTTACATCCTTAACTTCCCTGTCCTATAGCTTCTCTTTAGGTTGTCTGGTGTGATGCATGGTATTGTGACGTCTTAAAGTCAGGGATTGTTGATAGGTATCTAAGTCCCATTGGTGCTGTCTGCACTCGGGTCTGGATCTGCACTGGGAGAGTCTTCTCCCTTCCCTTCTCCCTTCCTCTCCAGCCAGGTCCAGCAAGGGTCAGCCCAGGCTACAGAACATCCACAGAAAGCCCTGGAGTTTGCAAATGGACATAGGGTGAGAGCTCTTGCCTCTTTTCATGAGACACAATCCTGAGTTTTTGCTGCCCTGGGGAGCTAGCTCTAAGGATGTGGATATGCCTTGCTTTGTGTACCTAGCTTGAAGAGCCGGACAGTTCTCTGCTGGCTGTGAAATGGGGCTGAGGCGAAGTCTAGGCCTTGTCGATTGACAGTTGAGAATGTTTGTCCTGTGGCTCTCCTTTTCCTTGCCATTGCAGTAACTTCCCTGCAGCCCATGACCTCTGGGGCTGTGTAAAAGCACCATTGAGCCCGGAATTTCTCCAGGCAACAGTGAGGGTCTTCAGTGAGTTCAGTAAAGCTGCTCATTGTTTACCAGTACTTTTTGGAATAATTTCCTAAAGCTAAGTTTTTTCATGAAAAGTTATTCTTTGGTCATGAAAAAAGTTTTGATGAACTTATAACCTGTCTTATTGGGGGCATTTTGTTTATATAAGAAAATATTACAATATTCCAAGAAGTCTTCTGGGTTTTGGCTCTTGAAAGTTTATTTGTATCTATTTTTTGCTTAAAAAGAGGATTCTCCATATTGGCCCAGGGCCTTGTGTTTGCTAAGAGAGCACCCTGCTGTTGAGCGCAGTACCATTCCACTCTGGTACATGTTTCTAAGGGACAAATCTAAAGGTCTCATGAGTTTTTTCAGAAGAGACAGGTGACTCCTTACCTCTCAGTTTGTCATGTGGGGCCAAGTGGTGAGAGAAAGTTATCAAGTTTCTTCATTTTGTCTTGTGATAGAAAGCTTTTTTCATAGTTCTTATCCAGAAACATTTCTTAGACTATGCTATAGGATTTTTGAAATATATATATATACCTTGGTTCCCTTGAGACAGACTGAGTACTGTCTCCAAACTCTCTGGGATTGGAATCTTAATATTTGAGTGTTTAAATGACTTCCTGAAGAGTTAGTCCCAGGTTAAGAAGGCCACTTGAGGAGCTGAAGAGATGGCTCAGTTATAACAGCACATGCTGCTCTTCCAGAGGTTCAGAGCTTGGTCCCTAGCACTCCTATTGAGTGGCTTACAGTAGCCTATAGCTCCAGCTCTGGGGCATCTGATGTCTTCTTCTGGGCTCCCCAGGTACTTTCACATATGTAGCTCATGTACACATAGACACACAAATAAACATAAATAATACTAAAACTAAAACTTTTTTTTCAGTCCCACTTTATGAAGCTGAATAGAAAAATACCAGTCTATTGATATGTTAGACAAAGTGTCAGACTGGAAATTATGAATTTATGGTTCTGAAAAGACAGTTCTTTGGAATTAGATGCTGAGGCATTGCAGTTTTGACTGAAGTAATCCCTTCAAAGGCAGGCTGCCTTGTTAGAAAGATATTCTAGATTCTAGTCCCATCTTATATCTTTGGCACTACAAGGAGGATATGCAACAAATTACTGACTTAAACACATGTTCTTGGATCCATGCTGAAAATGTACTAAGGTGAAGCGCACTGAGCTGGAACGCATGGCCTGATGGAGGGCCTCATCACAGGCTGCTGATAGCTGGCCTTGAGCCCTTTACCTCCTGCTCCATATAGATGCTACCTACCTTCCTGAAACTCATCCAAGACAGAGTAACTGAGAAATCCAGTCAGGCAGTGTGCACTGTCCCCTGTTTGCCTTTGATGGTGGGCTCTAGGTATGGTGTGGAAAACACATGCAAAATGACAAAACAAAAATGTTCAGTTTCCTGGACCCGATGATTACAAACAAACAAAAGAACACAAGAACAACAACGACAACAACAGCAGCAAATGACTTTTGACTGGTCAGACTTGTGTTCAAGGTTGAGATTAGATAACGTATCTAAGGGCTTGCTCCTGGAGAAGACTGAATCTTCCTCTCTCAGCAGCCGTTGAGTGCTTGTGGCTCTTCTTCTAGGGTGGATTTTTATATACACACACATATGTATACATATGTATAAACCTAAATATACACATGTGTGTATATACACCTGTGCACGCCACAATAACTAGAGGAAGGGATTATGATCTTGAGGGAGTGGGAGAAACCTTGGAAGAGTTGGAAAAGGGGCAGGAGGCCTAGAATACAGTACTTGTGTGTGAAATACTAAAAATAAAAAAGACAGGAGATGTAATTGATAAGTGAACATTGCAAAACAATCAAACATTCTAGAAGAGCTGACATTAGGGTAGAGTATAGCTTGTCCTCTGACTGTTTCCTTGTTCTGTGGCTGTCCCAGGGGGTTGGCATGTCCTCTCCTCACAGTGAGAGGATGAGATATGATGTGTTTGGTGTGTCTGGCACTTTTACACAGTTGCCTTGTCTACTGCTTAGTTATTGCAACTCTGGTCCAAATTGGCATTCAGTCTTTCTTCTGCTGCAAGGTAAGAGTAGTTCAGAGCTACTGAGCGGAAAGAGGAAGAACATTGTTCTAACAGCTACTAAGGATAGTCTAGCTTGTAAAAGGAGACTTTTCTGACCACTTGGAATTGAGCTAGCCTGTTGTAAGTGCCATCTTTAGGAGTGGACTCTCAGTCTGCTGCTTGCTCTTCTCATTTCCACTGTGTTAGTTTACTTCTATAAGAAGGGTTGGGGAAGTCTGGTTATCCCTGCATAGCAAGGAGCAGAAGTTGGAGCTGAAAAGCAGCAGCTTCCTTCAACATCCTTCGGCTTTTAGAGCAAGGCCTTTCAGAGTAGCTGAGCAGGAACAGCAGGGAGACACAGAGTGGAAAGTACTCTTATTCCAAAGTTTAGGAAAGTTCCACTTTCATCCTTTTTTATTTTTGCCCTTGTTTCTTACTAGTGAGAGGTTTACCAGGCTGTGCTTGTGTCTATGTATCACAAACCCCACAAAGAGAATATGACTTTTAGAGTACCCAGAGTTGAAGTTTTCAGTTTTCTCATGGGGAAAATAGGTGAAGACCTACCTGTATAAAACAGAGAAAAGAAAATAATTGTTTTTTTATTTATTTATTTTGTTTTATTTTTAAACTCAAAACAGAATGGGAGATAAAATCCTGAAAAATGGTGGAGGGGTCCTGGAGATATAGTTCAGTGGTAGAGTACTTGCCTAGCCTATAGGAGGCCCTGGGTTCCATCCCCAGTGCTGGGGTAAACAAGCACAAAACACAAAACAACACTGAATGAGAAAAGGAAATGGACTTGAAAGAGCAGCTGAAAGGAGATTTAGAGAACCAGTACTGTTCTGCCTTGTTTCCAAACTAGAATTTAGCATTTACTGATCATTGGGGTAGGGCTTTTTCTCTTGGTAAATGAGTCATTTTACCATTCTTAGACATGCATTATGCTGTGTGCTTGCCATTATTTCTGGTTCCTAAGAAGGCAGAGTTAGGGATACAGCATGCTTCTGGTCCTAGACCAAATGGTTGAACATTACAGACAAGGATCTATGTAATCCTTGTAGAAGTTGGTAGTTGATCTCCACACATCTCATTTAAGAAAACAAAGTGTAATTGTTAGGGAATAAATCTGCCTGATGATTCTTGTAGGGACAGGTGTGATCTAAGTTCCTGAGGAGCTCATTAGAGCTTGGTGTGGCCGGTGGACAGGAGAAACATGCCAGGTAGTTGAGGTAGCTCTGAGTGATGAGGTTCCATGCACCTTCCACTGCCTTGCCATCTCAGAAGAATGTTGTGTTTGCTGTCAAAAGTTTCAGTAAGTCACCCAGCTTTCCTTGATTGACTTGTTTGTGTAAAGGCATTTTTTATTTTAAAAGTACCTAGCAGTTAAGCAGGACTGCTCTGCAAGATCTTGGCTCTTCCCTAGAGGTGACACACATCAGAAGTGTGCCTAAGAATTTAGTTTTGTAGTGTCCAGAAGACTAATGGTCTTTTTGGCAATAGTCCATCCTTTCTCACTGTGCTGACGGGTGGGATATGCACATTATTGTATTTCCTTGCCCACTATTCCTACAAGAAGCTTGAGATTTTTTGTTTCCTTTATGGAAAAGTTCTGTACAACATGGCTTTTCACAGGCAATATTGTAAAATAGTGACCCAACTTCTCATTATTTTTCAAAAGATGATGTTTTAGATTTCTTGTGTGACATTTTGTGATCCTAGCTAAGGTGATACCAGAAGAGTTGTGACTTTGCTTGAAGTCATTTCAACTAGTCTCCTGCTTCAGGGTAGAACTTTTCTTTTACTATCCATTCCTGAACCTTCTTTATCCTCACCCTTTCCAGTTGTGGGCTGTAGTATGCTCACTGAGAGGGCTGCTGTTTTTAATCTGCTGTGTGTTTAGCCTTTACTCTTAATCTTATACAAAGGGAAATATGATCCGAAGAGTGGGTCAGAGTATTCCTTCCCATGAGCCTTTCACTGGGTGTGTAACTAATATGCATATGACTCGGTTTTAAAACACTCTGAATTGTGAATAGTTTTTTGTTGTTGAAGCAACAAAGTCAACTTACTCATATGTGGTTTTCCTGTGGCAAATGCAAAGGGCTTCCTTCTCACAAGTGGCGTGTGATGTAGAAGATGCTGAGCATTCCTTGTTTGGATGGAAATGGGCAGAATTGGGAGGCCCAGGAGCAGCTTTATTGCAGATTTCTTAGGCACAGCTCTGCTGAAAGTGAAGATGTTAATCCTTAGTAGCATTCTGATTTATTCTCGTGATATTGATAATGAAATATTGCATCAGGTCCATTTAAAGTGCGTATAATTGTATTTGAACTGTGTTTTATGTGCATGTCTGTATAGTACGGGTTAATAAAATTGTTGAGTAACTTGAACTTATTAGAAGGCTTCTGGTTTTATTTTTTTTGGTTTGTATTTTAAGTTGTACTTCCCATGTACTGTCTTCTAAAACTACCTCCTCATAGGTGACAAGCTGAGACTTAGCAAAGCAACCTAAGTTCTTAGACTGCTTGGTGTCCAGGGTAATAGGCATGGCTCTCTTACACCACCTTCTGGGGGAAGATGGGAAGGACATTATTGGTAGTAAGTACATCAGCTTTAGTAGTCATGCGGGTACCTTCTGGTACCTGTGCAAGAACTAAGAATTATAATAGACCATACAGCACTTAACTTTTGTTATCTGTTATGAAGAAAAATATGGAAGATCTTTCAGAATTCACTGCACAAATGTTTCTGCCCATTTTTAAGCAGACTTCGGCCGATGGTGTGAGACAGTACTTAACTCCTCCTGGAGCAGACAGATGGCTGGCCACTGTTCTTTCTCATTCCACAGTACTCTAGCAAGAACTCAGAGCTCATTAGTAATATAGAGTTAGAGGCGTCCTCCAAAAACTGCTAAACCAGGATTTTAACAGGATTACTAGGTGGTTGGATCCATAAGTACATTTAATACTTTAGAAACAAGCTTTCTGAGGGAAAGAATTTTTTACAAGGTAAACATTAAACACCAGTTCAAAGTTGACCAACCAGAAGTTGATCTCCTTTGACTGCTGATGTCAGGGTGGATTAAGGTAACCATATCATTGGAACCCTTCTTAGAAACAATATGGCCTGTAACTTCATTGTTACTGTGTGTGTGTGTGTGTGTGTGTGTGTGTGTGTGTGTGTGTGTGGTCTCTAGGCTGTTGCAGCCTGCATTACCACAGAGATCTTTATATCGTAGACATGTACTTACGGTCCAGTTCTGAAAAAGACACATGCCCCATTATTGTCATAATGTCACCTTCTCAGGGAAAGAAGCTGTTAAAGTTTACCTGAGTCCCCAGTCAAAGTGTGTGCAGGCACATTGTTTGGATATGGGGATGCGGTAACAGTGGCAGGGTTGGGGGTGGACTCTTCACTTTTCTTTGTTCATCATTTGGCTGTGGTATAACAGCTTTGCTTCTCTTTCTGACTCCTAGGAAGTGGAGAATATGCTGGCTGAGCATAGATGCCCCTCAATGGCATCCCTCTCTTTGCTCTCCTGATGTGAGGCTGAGGCCAGACCTCTCCGAGGAACTGGATCTACTAAAAAGCGTGGGATGCCAGCATCACTGAGGCTAGAACAGGAAGTTAAGTGGGAACTTCTCATTTGAGGCTACCAAAAATGAGGCCTGGAAAACCTTCACTACATTTCTTCCCTTCATGCCTAACAGGAATAGTACTACATTGTGCCTCAAAAAGTCTTCAACAGCCTGAACCAGTTAGTTCTTGTCTCTTTTTGAAGCAAGTTTGCAAATGCCATTTTACTTAGGCATTCAGTGTTCTACCTATGGCTGACTGACTGCATCCTTTGCTTGAGATTTGCCTAATGTGTGAACGCACTGCTTCAGACATGGCTTCTAGGTGAGGATGAACTTCAGGAAGCCTTTTCTGCTCATGAGAGCTGCTCTTTTCATCTGATGGAGAAGAGCAGTCTGAAGTGCAATATGAATGCTAGTGGTCACCTCTTGCAGTGTGGGAGATGAGACAGACTACCGGGTAAATGGAGGGTATCAGGAACTAAGCTTTCAAGTGCTCTTCTCTGGTGGCAGAAGAGTAGTATCCATGTCTCCCTTTTCATCTAGAGAAGTTTTTCTTGTTCCATGCCCTTTGGTGCAGTGTCTGGCTGCTAGACTTCCCTAAAGGGGACCAGCCTTTACATTCTCTCATAGCTACTGTTTTCTCTCTGAGGCTTGTACCTCACACAGCTGGACAGGGCTGATTCAGTGCCTCCTGAGGGGTTGGGAATGAAGGCTAGGTGGAACCATCTCCAACCCATAAGGAAATAAAGATGGCTTCTTGGGCGAAAATTTCACTGTTTTTTTTTTTAATTTTTTTTTTTTAATTTCAAAAAATCGGCAGAAGCAGACATGCCCCTGTGTCCTCTGTTGGATGCCTCTGTTCTAGCTGGCACTACTGTGATCTGCCACACACACACACACACACACACACACACGACACGTGGCAGATGCAGCATAGCCTTGGGCCATCAGTGAGTGGATGTCTCTTTCAGAAGAATCAGATTGCTGTTTGCAGATCACTGAGTGTCCAATGAATACACACTGTCACTATGAATGCACTATGAATGCACAGTGTGTTACTTCTAAAGAAGAATGCAGAAGCCACAAAGTGTATTGTACCTCACCAGGAGAATCCAGTGTTAGTGTTTTTTTCCCATTTTATTTTTGTTTCCTTGTCACTGGAACTGCACACTTGCTGCGCAGAAAGATAAGTAGCAAAAAAAAAGTAAAAAAATGTGCTTTATCTAAATGGTTCTTTTATACTGTAGACAATCCTAGAGACTGTTACCTAAGAAAGATGTGATGAACTGCTGGCAGTTCAGTGACTTTGTATGTATGCACATCACCTGGAGAGAGGCTCCTTCCTCTGCCTAGGACAGGCGGTCTTCCCTTAGCTGATTGCAGCATACTGTACTACAGGGCATTTTTCTTGTGGTATAGGATGCTTTCTGCATTGAAGTACACTCCTTTTTGATGATCAGATGGTATTTTTATGAAGCTATTTATTTTGTGTGAGTTGGCATGTATTTAATCAGAATGTAATTTCTGTTCTCAGTGTTTTGCTAGCAATGTAGGTGGTTTGAACCATACATAGTATTACCTTAAGGTAAATTTGTAGAGCATAAATGTCTGTATACGTCAATGAATGGTAACTATGTTATGATTGTAGATTTTTAAATTTTTTCTTATTGATTTTATTATAAACCAAGAAATGTATTTCTCTGGAGAAAAGTTTTCTCTTAGATAAGTAAAACCATGCTGAACTATCTCAGTAACATATACTGCTTTTGTAATAAGAAAATAAAGTTATTTTTTATTAAAAGGTACAATGAAATTTTCAATTCACATACAAAAACACATCATTTGATACATTACATATGCACAAAATATTAACATTTTAAAAATGTACTTGAAAGTTTTTAAGAAAAGAGTTTGAGGCCGGGCGGTGGTGGCGCACGCCTTTAATCCCAGCACTTGGGAGGCAGAGGCAGGCGGATTTCTGAGTTCGAGAGTTCGAGGCTAGCCTGGTCTACAGAGTGAGTTCCAGGACAGCCAGGGCTACACAGAGAAACCCTGTCTCGAAAAACCAAAAAAAAAAAAAAAAAAGAAGGAAAAAAGAAAAAGAAAAGAGTTTGAAGTTATTAAATGGTATCCGTTTCCAGCTATTGTAGTGTTTCAGTTAGTAACTATCAAGTTCCTCTAGCATTTCAGTCAGTAGGATTGTTATAGCCATTTATTATTACTAGTCTAGACATTTATTTATTGAGTTAGAAATATTTAATGACTTCCTGTTGATTGCCAGGTAATGACTCAAACCAGTTCTGGGAAGCCACAGACAAGTCAGGTTAAACACACTTTCTTAAGTTGGGGTGGGAGGTATTAATGCCTTGGAGGCCATTGAGGATAGGCCCTTCCTGGTTGATGAGTCCTCCTCTGGTTTTCTTGATGACACTAGAAGCGCAAGCCCAGTATGGTTTCAATTACTGTATGAAAAGATGGAGGTACCTGGGCATTGTTGAGGTCTATTAAGGTAAAGCTACTTCCTCCTGACAAAAGGAACTGGATCTAAGTTTTACCTCTGTCCTTGGGTAGAGACCTGACATATTTTTTTTTTGTCTTTCATCAATCTTTATTTTTATTTTTATTTTTTATTTTTTTGGTTTTTCCAGCCAGGGTTTCTCTGTGTAGCCCTGGCTGTCCTGGAACTCACTCTGTAGACCAGGCTGGCCTCGAACTCAGAAATCTGCCTGCCTCTGTCTCCCAAATGCTGGGATTAAAGGTGCGCACCACCACCACCCAGCCCTGGTTATTGTTTTTATTTGGACTTTTAATCTGAAATGAACTACAATCCTGAAAATGGAGGGCACATCTGTGATCCAGAGCTTGAGTGTGGAAGACATAGTGACCATGAAAAGCTTAGGCTCAGGCATGTTGGTACATGGTTTTAATCCCAGGAGACAGAGGCAAGGGGGATCTGTGAGCCTCTTCAAGCCTGGTAGAGAGCAAATTCTAAGTAAAAACAAAAAAGCCCCCAGGTATGATGGTATATACCTTCAATCCCAGCATTCAGAAGACAGAGCCATGCAGATCTCTAAGTTCAATCTACAGAGAAAGTTCCAGGACAGTTGAGCTTAGGGAGTTGGAAGGAGTTGGAAAACAACAGATGATAATATACTAGAACAAGGTTGGGGGGGGCGGGTTATGTTCCAGCCTCAGCAAGCAGCAGAACTTGGCAGCTTTGGCCACTTGGCTCTAGCTTTAGAGTCAAGAATAGAAGAGACTATTGGGACAATTGATGTTGGTTAGCTGGAGGTAAGAAATTAGGGGTGGTTGAGAAATGACCAGCATCTCTGAGGTGAAATCTTCTGAGAAGTGTTTTCTGAGAATACAAAGAAGCTGTATTCCAGAGATAGCCAAGGTCATACCTTGTGCTTTATCTGTACTTGGTAATGTGTAAGAATCACCCAGGTGGTGTTGGTTTTGAAGGTATGAAGGGGGTCATGAAGAGCTGCTGAGGCTTGGTACTGTGAGAGGCCAGGGAAGACCATTGGTGAAGGTGCAGCCTCAGTAGCAGTTGATGGCTCAGGACTGAAGGGGTCATGCAAAGTAGTTGAACCTAAGAGAGGCTATTGGTGAAGGCTAGTTGCAATGAAAAACCCCAGTGTGTTAGAGATGCTGGTTTCATGGGATGACCATCAAGAATAGTAGCAGCAATAGAGTAGAGTCTACAAGAGCCTAGAGTTCTACAGAGGGCAGGACTAGAGAAGTGACTCAGCCCTTAGATGAGCCCAGATCATATATGGATCCCAGACATTGGAACAAGAAGCTTTAATATTGAAATTACCTTGGAGACCTCAACATGTGTGAGATACCAGAACTGTGGGACACCTGCAGAGGAAAGCTACCGACAGGGAGTTGAACAAGCCTAAGAGAATGAAGTTTGTTGCTGCTGAATGCCAGATATGCCAACAGCAGTCAGCAATGATGAAAAGAGTTGAATACCTGAAGAGTGCTTTGATATCAGACATGAAGACCAAGTTTGGAATTTGTCCAGCTGGTTTTTGGTCTTGCTTTGGTCCAGTATTTCTTCACTGTGACTTTTTGGAATAGTAATGTATATCTTATGATGTTGTAGATATGTAATCTGCATCTTGATTTTGATTTTATAGGGTATTGCAGTTAAGTGTTCAGATGAATTTCATTGGAGAGTGAAATTTGGACTTTTAACATTAAGACTGTTATAGACTATGGGGACTCTTGAAGGTAGGCTAAATGTATTTTGTGTTATGCTATGGCTAGGTATGTTGCTCATAGACTTGTGTTTGAACAAGCTATTGGGGCCAGGGAATGGAATGTGGTGGTTTGAATATGCTTGGCATAGGGAGGGGCACAATTAGTAGGTGTGGCTTTGTTGGAGGAAGGGTGTCACTGTGGCTTTGAGACCCTTCTTCTAGCTACCTGGAAGACAGTCTTCTGGTTCTCTTTGGAACAAGGTATAGAACTCTCAGTTCTGTCTCTAGTGCCATGCCTGCCTGGATGCTGCTATGCTTTCTGCCTTGATAATGGACTGAACCTCTGAACCTGTAAGCTTGCCCCAATTAAATAATGTGTTTTTTTTTTTTTATAAGAGTTGCCTTGGTCATGGTGTCTCTTCATTGCAATGGAAACCCTAACTAAGACAGGCTGTAAGCTGTACCCTGCTGATGAGGTAATGTCCTGGCAGGAGCCCCTCCATTGGAGCAGACATAGTGCTTCCCTCAGGCCATACAGCAGAGGCCTTCTGCTTTTAGAAACACCTTTCCTTTCTTTCTTTCCAAGAGGCCAAAAGTAGAAGTATACTTCCCCAGGCTCTTGTATTTCTCATTCTTTCTCTGAAGTATCCCTCATCCCCATGCAGCTGCTTGTCAACCTCCATTGCATACTGCATGTCTGTATTTCTTCCTCTTCACCACCTCCTCTTGGCAGCAACCAAGATTTGCAGGCTTGCCTATCAGTTGTTTTTCTTTGGAACTAATAAAATTCTTCACAAGTTTCCTTATGATTCAGTTTTAAAATTCTTTTTATCAATTAGACTAAGAACCCCAAAAGAAACTCTCAGTTCCCCCACAATAATTGAAATTACAATTTCCAGTATTGACACAGTCCTGGGGTAGCTAATATATGGAGGCTGATCTGGTATGGATGACTGTACTGTGGCATTCAAAGCAAGGCTGCCTTGGCTCACAGAAGGCTGGGCTCTGCAGCAAGGTCACTGCTGCCTCCAAGGAAGATTGTTATCAGAGTTAATCATAAGGAGCTACAAAACGTGGATACCAGTTCAGGGTGGGTGGCTAGGCTGAGCCATTTCTGATTCAAGTTGAAGGCTATCATTCCTTCTAACAATAATACTTAACTTATTCCAGGACACTGGGAAATTGAAACAATAGCCTACTGCCCATGTAGAAACTACCAGTCCATAAAAGCAGTCCCTTGGTAGACATTGCTTCTCTACTGTCTTGCCCACTATGGCTGTCCTGAAGTGTGTCTGATAAACTCAACTGCTTCCTTGTGTCTTTGGTGCATTCATTCACAGCCTGCAGATCATCTGCCTGTTAATACTATCCCTGGCACAGAAGAGAATTTAGAAAAGTGGGGAGGAAGAGACACTCAGTTTGGTCTTTGCTAGGAAAGTACCATTGATCAGCACCTAGTCTGTCCCCAAAGCTGGAGAGAGACGTAGTGAACTGTAAACACTGGAAATATTGACAAAAGTCAAGGTCATGGCAGGACTATTGGGCTCATGCCTGTTGGGCAAGGATAAACCTGCAGTCTAAAGCAACTGGTCTACTGATTCGCATTTCTAGAAATTGGGAAATGTATTAAGATTTTAATTCTGGCAGTGCTTTAATCATTTTTTTTTTTTTTTGTGGTTGCGTAGCCACTGGATATACTTCCTTATTTCTGCTATTCTTTCTTATTACAAGGGAAACTTTCTTTTTCACATTTGTTTCAGGGGGAAATGTAACTCCTTCTTAGAAGGAAGTTGTTTTTATCTGAAGTGTTTAGAAGGATGCTTTTGACTGATATCAGGGTTTAATTCCGTCCTGGGTCAAGTAACTGCTCACCAAATGCTTTGTTGGATTGTGTGCTATCTGATATGGCTGATTTCTGCCTTAGATGGTAAGTGTGATTTCCATACAAGATATATCATGTCAATTTGTGGGTTAAGAGGCCTTCTGTATGGGGGTTTTAATGAAATTTACATTTATAATATTTATTGAAAATTCTCAAGTAAGGTATATGCTCTATACTCATTGTGAGCTTAGTGTACAGTGATGGGGATCTTGCTCCCGGAGATGGGTGGTCATTGCTGACTTGCTCTTCTTATTCTGGGATCCCAAAAAGTGACAGTTTCAGAATCTTGAGATGTCAACTATTAAAGACTCTAGGACTGATACTTGAGAAGGAATTGCTTGTTCCAGAGAAGATAACTTGTAGCTGAATTTAAATACAATGCCCATTATCTGTTTGGAAATGTAACCTTAGAAATTCCTGAGAATGAGAGATGGTGATGTACATACAATGGAGGCGATAGGCCAAGAGTCAGGATTAGTTCAGCAAAGACTCAGAGGGAGGAATCAGTGCTGTGTGAGGGAGGAATCAGTGCTGTGTCTTTGTGGCTGGTGATAATGCCAGATGATTCTGCTCTCCTTTTCCTTCCAACAGGGAGCTGTTCAGAACTTCCTCCAGTGGACAATAGTGTATTTGTTGGAAATGAAACAGACGAACAGATTCTGGGAATTTACCTTTGTATCAAAGGCTACCACTTGGTGGGAAAACAGTCTTTGGTCTTTGATCGCTCAAAAGAATGGAATGCTTCCCTCCCTGAGTGCCACTGTGAGTTGGATTTTTCTGTCCATAATGTCATCTCCTATATTCTTTTATATCTTGCTTCCCATAGGCCACATTAAAATTGCCCATCATGTTGGTCTGGAATTTAATATATAGCCCCTAGTAACCTGGAACTTGCAAAGCCCCCGCCAGTGCTAATATTTCAGGTGCATCAACAATACCTGGGCATGATGTTACCTTTAAACTATGAAAAATGGTATTCTCAATATGCATTAAGTGTCATTCAAGTGTCTTACTTCAGGTTTCAAAACTTATTGTGTCATCTTCTGTCATGACATAACACAATTCTTCCAGATCTTTTTTATTAGTAGAATTTTTAAAAAGCTGTGTTAATTTTTATGTATACATGGTATTTTAAAGTTTGTTTTATATAAAAATTTTGCATCTCTCTCTGTTGACTGCTGGGTTTCTACAAGAAAGAAACAGTTAAAATGTACAGCATTAAAGGAAAGAAATGAATAAGTATATATTTGGCTAGATGAAAGAAGGGAAGACTTGCTTGGAATATAGGCATACGGCTTTTGAACAATGTTCAGTGCAGCAGAATAATGAAAATGCTATTGATAATATCTAGTTATGTACTTTATTATGTGTAGTACAGTTGTAAATTATGCTGTGCTTGTGTATGACCATGTTGTATGACAGTATTCCTGGGCAGACATGAAAAATGTCTACCCATCCTAGATAAGAAACTAATGACATACTAAAGATAAGTATACTACCAAAATCCAGCTTGATAAATCTATGAGTTTATTTCGGTTATTTGCAGAAGTATGTGTGAGGGGTTACAAACAGGAGCACAAATAACTCAAGGACAGCTGCATCACCTAAAGCATTTATGAAGAGTCACAAAAGCTGGAAACCTGCAGCTTTCTGTACAACTTGCAGGCAAACTCAACAGGTTGAAAAATCTTTTCCAGGCCACTCAGCTGGTCCAAGCAGCTCCCAGCAGTTCTTACTGCTTATGTAACCTTAGGGAGAGAAGAACTTGCACATCTGGTCAGGTTCAGAAAGTTCCTGAGACTCCATAGATGTTTGCTTGCTAAATCTTTTCCCTTTAGAACTTCCAGAGTTTTTAATGAGCCTTCTTTAGAATGTCATAGGTCTTAAGGAACTTTGGAGGAAATTTCCCCAACAGACCAATACCCTTTTATCCACAATTCTAGTACATGGGGCTTCACTTGTCCTGCATTGGTATAGTTTGATAATATATATACCTATTCTTTTAGATCCATGTGCATCATTAAGTTCTGATTTTTCATTATCTTTATGAAGCCATACTTTCTAAAGTGGGAAGTAGAACTTTTACTTCTTCCAATCTTAGAGCACTGACTGTTCTCTTCTTCAGTGGGCCACTGTCCTGACCCTGTACTGGAACATGGCAAGATCAGTTCTTCTGGGCCTGTGAATGCAAGTGACAAAATCACGTTTGAATGCAATGACAGTTACGTCCTCAAGGGAAGCAATTGGAGCCAGTGTCTAGAGGACCACACCTGGGCCCCTCCCTTTCCCATCTGCCGAAGTAGTAAGTGCTGATCAGTATTGTCACTCTGGGGTAAAATTGTTTTTTGGAGCTATATTAACATACAAGCCAGAATTAAAACCTTCACCTCCTGTCTTGTTATGTCTGCTTCCCCTATGTTCCAATTTGTCCCCTCTTCTTTCTTCTTTTTCCTTCCTCTGCTCTCCCAACTTCTAATCCTCCAGTTTCCACATCCTGAGTGCTGGAATTAGGTGTGCCACCATTCCTGTTATCCAATGCTGGTGATTGAACCCAGGGCTTCATGCATGATAGGTAGGCTCTCTACCAGCTGAGCTACACCTTCAACCCTAGTTTGCCTTTCCCTGCACTCTGTCAGCTGGGAGCTCTACAGTGTATAGCTCTGTCCTGTGAGCTCTGCCAGTTCCTTGTAAGAGTCTTCTTCATGGACAGTTATGATTTTCATGAGAAGGAGAACATGCTCTGGGTCTCATTTAGACTGTAGTGAAGATGGCAGACTCTACTGTACATAGAGCATAGGGAACATTCCTCATGAATTGTACCTGGCTCTCACAAATCTCACTCCTGTGTGTCTCTCCCTTAGGAGACTGTGAACCTCCTGGGGCTCTTGTCCATGGCTATTTTGAAGGAGAAACTTTCACTTCTGGATCTGTTGTTACTTATTACTGTGAAGATGGGTAAGCACATGGCCTTTCAAACAGGGGGTAGTGCCCCACAGCTGTCTTACTTTGGAGAATGACTGTGTCTACCTAAGCTCCTCATTTCCTACTGCTGAAGGATTCTGGCTCATTCAGATTTTGAAATCTTCTTTAGCACACTACTAGCTCTCTCCAATATCTAGAAAGCAAGACACCTAGCAGAGTTCCATTCTTATCTTAGTTGTGGTAATTACTTCTTTATTGCTGTAATAAAACACCATGACCCAGGCAATGTGTAGAAAGAAGTGTTGATTTGGGCTATGGTTCCCGAAGACAAAAAGTCCATTCCTATCATGACAGGGGAGCATGACAGCAGGTGCATGGTGGCTGGAGCAGCAGGCAGAGAACTCTCTAAGCTCTTTAGTGACATACCTCCTTTATCAAATCCTTACTACCTAAACCTCCCCCAAACAGTGCCACCAACTAGGATGGAGTATTCAAGTGCTGGAGACCATGTGGGGACATCTCATTCAAATGACCACACTAGTGAAAGTATCCGTTTCTTCTCAGTTGTCCAAAATGTTTTTTTTTTCATAATTGTGTTTTCTAAACAATCTGTTACACAAACCCAAAGTCTCAAGAATGATGACTATGTCAGGATACCAAAGAAAGGACTCAGAGGGAGTTTAGATGACTTTCATTATTAAACAGTCCTTGGTGGTAGCAGGCCAGAAGACAAGATCTGCACCATGCCTACAAGCAGAGTGTTACCTATGCACTGAGGGAACAGAGGAAAACGGGATCCTATTGCTCACGGCTACAGAAGTGAACTCTCATGGATATGATTTGCTTGTCTATCAGGTCTCCTCTTCCTTCTACGTTTTATTGTGTGTAAAGGAGGGAAGTTACCAGTAGCTCCTCCCACGTCAGCACATATATCTAGAGTCTGCAGAATACCTGCAAGAATAGAGTTGCCGTGACTGCCTCACATAAAATGAAATGCTTCCCCTCCTTCACCCCTTCAGAGTTTGAAACTTTTATTATCTCCTTCATTCATATATCACTCTGTATCTTCCAATCATTTGTCAAGATAAGGCGGTAGGTACACATTATGTTTAGATGTGACTGTGCCAGTAGAACCCCCAATACAAGAGGAGCAAGGTTAAGAGGCTTGCTAGCAGGGAGTACAGAACACATGACCATTGGAACGACAAGTTTGGCTAACAATTTGGAAGACTCACTAGTTGGTAGCATTTATTATAGGTCCGGAGGATAGTATTCCATTGGCTATCCACTTGTAGAACAGCCAGCCCCTACCATTGAATTGGCCAGGTGAAATCACCATGAACTTTTCATCCACTGAGTGTGACTCAGGGAAACCCAACTATTATTAGCATGCTAAAAACCAGTGTTAGCCCAATGGAGGAACAGAGTCCCTGCTGTCTACGTAGGAGAAACAAGAATGTTTAATAGATACCAAAAGAGGAATGGCTGCACCACTGGATGAGATAAGTGCTATGGTGTGGCCTATGTCAGACAGAAGAGCTGCTAGGATAACATTTGGTCAGGCTGCAACTCAGGAGAGAGAGAGAAGAGATAGATATTACTGGGAGATGCACTTGCCTTTGGTTTGTATAATATGTCCCTTTGTGAGTAATTCTTGCTACAGGGCATGCTTTAATCTTAGACCATTTTCCTAGTATGATAAACATAGCAATGGTTGTGACCTTCTAGGATCACATAAGGTATTCTGTGGGTGGTGTTACTTCAGTTTGATCTGAGAGGAGCAAATTTCTGTCAGGTTCCCATGCTGGCTAAAGAGACCTGTCCATTTAATTTGTAGTCTAAATGCTAGGGGCTTCTATTGGGTAATGGTGGCTATTGCTGCTGGCTTGTTTTTCTGAAGCCTTTTATTGAACATTCTCAAGACATTAGGGAGATAAGTGGGAGTCTGTCTTTAAAGGCTGATTCAGTTACTTATTCATATGTTTACTGTGTCCTGCTCCTGATGAGTCCTGGTCCAATTGGGTTGAGAAGGGTAGCTGCAAGACACACAACAGGTCTTGGTTACTCATCAACCGTTTCGCTTTATGACCTACAAAATGGTCTTGGCAATTTTCAGTTATCATATAGAGACTCCAGTGATCACTGCATGGTAGTCTTTTGGATGACTCTTCCCCTGAGCCTGGTAGAAGGTTGATGTAGAGTATTTTCCCTCTTAGTGTGTATCATGGCTATCACTGAGATCATCCCATATATTTTTGGTAAGCATGTACAATGTCTGTCCTCTAAGTCTCCATCATGTTGCAACAGCCTTTACGTGGCTTTCTGGTGTGTTTGGCCCATTCATTTGTGTAGCCTGGCAGGGTCTTTTTCAGCCTGACCAACCTCATCGTTCCTAGGCCATTGTAAGTATGGTTGATCAGCAACATCCTATAACATTACTTGTGTTGTATATATTCCTCATATTTCTCCTTGGCTCTTGTCCCACAGTGAAGGTCTGTTAATGGACCACTATTGACTCTGCCAGTGAGGAAGCCTAAATGGACTTTGAACATTGCCCAACTCTGTGCTTATAATTAGGAGTTTCTTTTTTTTTTTTTTTAGTTCTACTCATACCATCTTTTTATTTTTTTTTTACAAGTGTTATAAGCATTTATTAAAGAAATCACTCAAATTTACACCAAAATAACTAAGGCAATACATCAAGAATCAAACATAATGTTTTCATTAAGATATGGCTTACAATAAAATGTCAAAAGCAATTGAAATGATTAAGTATAGTTTGGAACCACATACATAGGCATACAAGCACAAATACAAATATTAAATGATATTAATAATACATACAAAGGACACGTCATTCAAGCTAATACAATTGCCATTAGTATGAAGAATGAAAATATCTCTTAGCAGTAGTTTTCACCAGAATTTTAGATTATATGGCAACAGATGATGTTATTTTTAGATTTCTTCCATCTTCTAACATGTAAATAAATGATCAATTTGCATTAACATATACTAATCTAATAAATACAATAACAGAGGAGTATCAGTTATTCCGCTTCAGACTATTTAGATTCAGAAGTGTTCTGATGAAATAGACTTTGTCAGTTCAAAAAGGCAACTATATCATCTATTCATTTGGACTACAACATTTATTAAGCACCCCTGTGTACTAGTTGTTGTACTCAGAGCCCTGACATTTCTGAGCACAGAGCATCCTTCCATATGTTTTACTCACTGAAATGTGAAGTGGCCACCAGAGAAACCTGTCTTTGCTATCATAAAACTTACATTCTAGAAGGAAAGACAGCAAAATAACAGAATTCACATATAGAAGGAAACAAAATATGACTTGAAACAGTCACCTTGAAGGAAGCAGAACTTAATAATAATGAGTAGCTATTGGAAAGCCAAGGAAGACATGTAGGGAATAGTTGATATTTTATTTAAGAAATTAGATTACAGTCATATACAAGATGTTCCTTGAAAGAGGGGAAGGCATGGATAAAACAGAGGTGATGGGGTAACTAGAAGACAAGATAGGACAGGAAGGAGGGGGGGAGGAAGCAATTATGAATTCCCCAAATCACAAAAAAGTCTCAATATAATCCAGACACCAAGAGAATGAAGAAAATAAAAACATAATTGCAAAGAGGAAAGAGGTATGTGATAATTTTAATGAAATTAGAGCCAGTGCAGAAGAGATTTTGAACTTTGATCCTGATTAATCAGACTTCTTTGATCTTTTTTTTTTTTTTTTGTTAGAGAAACACATTCATTTATTATATTTTAGGTGAAGTCATTAAAGATTCTAAATTAAATTATAAAGATATAAAAGTATTAAAAATTATAAACACTGAAAAGGAAAACACAGTATTCAATATTTATCCTATTTTTCATGAAGAAGGTTATACACTATAATATATGAATTATTCCATGTTATGTGCCTTATATAGTAACTTGGCTTGAAGAGGAAGCAGTTCAGTATGTTAATGGAAACCGTATAGAACTGCTTGAACTATTAAATGTGTTCATATATCCTGTGTACACTATGAGGCATTCAGTTACACTTCATTTATATCTATCACACTCTTCTACCTGTCACTACTAGATATTTTTTTTTTTGTCTTTTGTCTTATACCTTGGCATTTTTTTTTTAATTTCTTTTTTTTTTTGAACATGAAATGCTTTTTTATAGCATGTTTTACAAGGGGAGGGGGTAAGAGGGTCCAGGTGGTGGAAAAGTACAAAATCTTCTTGGCCTGTGCCTTGAAACATGTCATGGTCTATATGGTACACTGCCTTGAATTATGATCTACCTGCAGTTCTTCAGAAGATATGGTACACTGCTTGAGTTATGGTCTCCCTGCTATTCTTAAGAAGACATGGTACTCTGCTTTGAGTCTATCTGCAGTTGCTAAGCAGGATCTTGCAGCTGCCAAGCTTCAGAGGACATTGTGCAGGTGGGGAAAGGTAGGGGGTAAGGGTAAGGGCGAGGGTCCTGGCTTCTGGCATCTCCCCCTTCTCTGTTTAGTTAGAGAAGGCTTCTTATGTTCAATCCCAACTATGTGAGTTTTGAATTTGGATGTCTAATTATGGGGGGGGTCTTAGACAAGTTCACAACCCCAAAACACTGATGTGAGACAAGTCACATCGATGGTCGAAGGCTTTAGGCTGTCGACGATGGGCAACGTCAAGGGACTCTGATGTGGGTGAAAGGAGGGTGAGAGCCCTGTCTTAGGCCATGTAGGCTGCACCCACTCCCAGCACCACGCACTCCTTTTCGGCTGCATTGGGTGGGCCCCTGGGAAGTGGACCTACAATAATCCCGTCATTGGGCTAACTCACAGCCATCCTAGTCTCTTGTAAATGTTCAAGTTACCAACCATTTGTCAGTTTGGGGTGTAATATTGTCATAAAGGAAGGCTCCCCAATGTTAGCGGCCATATCAAGGGTGGCCTTGGTTTAGGAAAAAGCCAATTTTTGTTGTGGTGATCAAGAGGCCAAGCTCTCTAGCGAGAGAAATGAGGGCAAAGCCAGGCATACCAGGAACCCTTCTGGAGGGCGTGGAAGTCTAGGGGTCGACCGTAGGGGGAGGCAGGGGAGCTGACAGTTGAGTCAGTCTCCTGCGGAGTCACTTCTGGATCCTCTGCAATTTTCAGCTGATGGTAATGAACTTCAACTGCCTTCTTGATGGCAGCATCAACCTGGTTCCGTGGACGACAGGTCACGGGCGATGATCTCTGTCTTGCTCAATCTTGGTGTCGGGCGCACATCCTCTCAATGAGGGTCCGTCCGGATGGGTCCGTGCCTCGAGCCTCACCCACGTCTGGGTGCCACTTGGCCCGACCGGCGGGTCCTGGTTATTCGTGGGGGCGAGGAGGACTGCAACCTGCTATTCTTCAGAAGATATGGTACACTGCTTGAGTTATGGTCTCCCTGCTATTCTTCAGATGATATGGTACACTGCTTTGAGTCTATCTGCAGTTGCCAAGCAGGATCTTGCAGTTGCCCAGCTTCAGGGGACCTTGTGCAGGTGGGAAAAGGTAGGGGGTGAGGGTAAGGGCGAGGCTCCTGGCTTCTGGTCCATCTGGGTTAGAACTTCTAATAGCAGGCATCACGGGTGATTCAATTTTACCTGGAAAGAAAAAAGAAGGGGATTCTCAGGGAGATTTCTCTTCCCTGGATGTAAATTGTTATTCATCATATTTATGATTGGGCCTGGCTTTGTGAGGGTATCTATTTTTTCCATTAATATTTGTGGTAGCCGGTTAGCTGTGCCTTCTGTGGTATTGGGCAGGCATATCAGTCCTCGGCTCCATAAGGGAACTGGGACTGGGGCATTCCCTTTATGGGTATGAGGGTCCTTCCCCATATCTGTGGCAAAGTTTTGTTGGTCTTGGTGGTGCCCGAGGTCACCAACATGGTCAGCAAGAGATTTGCCATGAGCTTTCAGCTTTAGAGAGAGAAAAGTGAACAAGGCATGATGGAGAGTATTTCAGGGGGACTCCTTCTGAGGGGGTACCGTTCCCCCTCTTTTGTTTTTAAAGCCAATTTTTCAGAGTTCTTGTAAAATCAGGGCAGAAGCGCCAACAGTTGCTCCTTCCACACTCAGAGAGTCATGAAGGCCTTATTTAAGGATATATAAATCTATGTTAATAATCTTTTGTCAAAGGACTTTTATAGCTCCACTGACAATCAGACTATATGATATATCGATTAGAAATAGCTTTTTCTACTTTTTTTGAGATTACCTCTCTTTTGTCAATTAACTGTTGAGGAAGTTAGGGTTTACCTCTCTCTTGAGAATATTGAACAGAGATTTAAATTCTTTTGTGGAGAGCTTAAAATAGTATCTTAGCCAATTTGCATCTCCTAGAAACTTTTGAAATTAATTTAAAATAAATAGACTCCCCTTTTTTTAAAATCCTTTATCTGTGTGGGGTTTTTATTGGGTATTATATGTATTTACCTTTCAATGTTGTCTCCTTTCTCATTCTCCCCCCAAATCCCTTATCCCCTACCCCTTCCTCTAATTAGGAGTTTCTTTTCTCACATAAATACTGCGTGGAGTTTGGTTCACTAACTGCTGTAAACTTGACCTTCATCAACACGAAAGCTTTCTGTCTTTCAGTAGTAGGCTACTGCTCTCTTTTAGGTGTGATTTCATTCTGCTGATCGAACAATTTCTAATTGCTTCTCCTCCCTTCACTGATGAGTGGTGGCCCAACATTTCATTAGGTGAAGTCACTCCTACTATTTGATGGTTACTGAGGTACCAAAACTGTTGGACTTCTGTACTGAGAGAGATGTGTTATCTACCCCTTCTGTCTAAGATACACTTATTTAACCAAAGTAGTTATCGGCAATGTCCTTGACATTGAGTCTATGACCAAACTCTCTAGCCTCTAGTGGGTAAGTAGTCAGTATCTTGACAACAGCCTCTAGGTAAATGGGGTTTGTGATTATGAAGACTTCATAGGTAGTATACCACCATTGTTTTTCCAACAGACACATGTTAGCACCTTAGGGTGTGTTAACCATCTATATACCTTGTACTTGTTCCACAGCTTGTTTTGGTTCCTTGCATGCCATGGAATGGACTTCTGTCCAGTCGTACACCTATTGGTATATATTCCAGTTGTAGAGTAGCCTTAGGAGGGAAGGGCCAGGTATGAGATGGAAACCCTCTAGTAGCCAAGTAGCCCCACAAATTTCTATGCTTGCTTAACCATGTAAAGAAGCAGAAAGCTTGTACCTTGTAGCAATACTTTTGTTTTATTATAACAGATAAGACTCAAATATTTCATAAACAATCCAGGTCCTTGGACCTTGTCTGGATACACTTATCAATGTAATGCAATATTTGAACATTCTTTGGTTTGGTCCGTTCTGCTAGGTCAGATATTGTTATCCCATGGCATATTGTGAGGCTGTGTAAATAACCCTGAAGCAACATGGTGAAAGTCCACTGATGGCTTTCCCAGGTAAAGGCAAATGATTCTTGCCTTTCAACTACTATATTGGAACTGAAGAAATCATTGGCCAAATCCAGTACACAGGACACAGTGGTGATGGTTCAGTTTGGGTGTGTTTGAGACTTCAACAGTATAAGAGTGTTAAGTATAGCCAGATACACCTTATTTAATTCCCAGTAACTCACTGTCTGAAGCTATGTCCTTTTGGGGGGTACCCAAGTTTTGGGGTAGGGCATGACAACAAAGTAAAAGGGTTACCTACCTGCATAGTGATGTTTACCCTTCCCCACTCATGGATTGTTTCTGTGATCTCTTTGTGCTTACCATACTCTTAGAAAGTACGAGTATATGACCCCAGAATCAGTGGTACTACTGGCGTGGCTTCTCAAGATTGACTTTGACCAAGACATGTTTGTTTTCTATACACCTTAACCAAAGTTTCCCATGGTCGTTTTCAAGTACCTACCGTATAATATGTTGGCTCTCACAATATATTCAGGGATTATGGCATAGGCCTTTGAGGGCATACGCCCCAGTCTCAAGCTGAGCACTGGGGCTCTTTGTCCACTGGCACTCCTAGTTCCTGTTAAGTGGTTTTCAAACTTACCTGAGTTTCTATATATAAGTGTATATTTGGCCCCAGCGGCTATCTGTATGGTGACTTTGTGTTACAGGGGACCAATATATAGCCAACTCTATATGAGGAGTCTGTTTCAGAAATGTAGAACCTTGGACCAAGTCTCTATTCATTGTTTTCTCCAGAATCAGAGACTTGCTATAATGTCTGAGGCAGGCAATGTAGTTGGCACAAGGATGTGTCGCCTGGTCCAGTTGGTACCCACTGCCTTTTCAGAATAAGGGTTGGAATGTTTTCTTAAGGGAATGATTTCCAAAGTTTTATTGTCCACACTTAACTGCTTATCTGTTTTTTTAAATTGTATTATTGCCTGACAAGTTCATACATGTAAATAATGTAATTTGTTCATTTTCACACACCCCATCCTTCTCTCAGTCAGCCCCCTCCTACTCCCAGCAAATTCCTTCTTTCCAACAAGTTTCCCTCTTATTCCTGTGTCATATGTGTATGTGTTGGCCAGGGGAGAACCTGCTGATTTAACTAGGGCTGTGTGCATTTGGGAGACTTTTCTGGGCCACTGTCTTTTATATTCTGAGTACAGCACACCTCTGTATTTTGTCTCTATCTCTACTGAATCTGTCACTATTTGAGTTCCCTTTTGTATCTGTTGGCATAGCAACCATATGAATACCAGAGATCATACCTGACTGGAGGTACCCAGTGCAAGATGCCATCTTTCATATCTACTGTACAGATCATGATAAGCACACACACACAAAGTCAAAACATACATTGCATGTTCATGTCAAGTCCCTTTAAATATAACTGCAATTCCTCTATAGATGTCTATATTTCCCTTGGGATGGGGATATCTTTAGAGTTGGGCCAAGTATGTCTAATAGCAGTAGTCACATTGTCAGTAGCTCCACACTTACATTGCAGTGACTAGCTGTTGCTGCTGTTGCTGTTGCAGTACTAAGGAGATTATCACCAGCCTTCATGTCCCGCAGTCTCGGTAGGTGGCACATGCTGTTTTTGCTTGAACTTGGCTCTCAGTTCCACTAACTCTAGAGGAGTGGATGGGTGCATTGGGAGATGGGAACAGGCGGATCGTTAGAGTCCTTACCTTCAAGGGGTCTCTATATTAGGTCTACTGTGTCTTGGTAATCTGCTGTGGAATCATGCTTGTGAACATTCAGGTGCCAGGTCAAGCTTCTTTGCTGCTGTGTCTTTGCTAATTGATTTGTGCCACTCTGGCTTCTCTTTCTAACTTGAGTTCTTCTTGTAACCGTCCCATGAGCTAACTGTTATTACCTTGCTGATGGCTCCATTGAGCTGTCCTTATTGTCATCACAGGCAGCAGTGACTTCTTAGGGTTCCTTTTGTTTTCACTTTGCTTGCCTTCAAGTTTGCTAGCAATCACTCTTGTCCTTTTGAGGTGTCCATGTACTCACAGAGTGCGTCCCACATAATGGGGCTACATCCAATCACACAGGGGGATTGGGCCAGCCTGGGATTTCCCTGGCAGAACCCATGTCCACATCCAGAATCTGCTCACTCGGCTCCCCCTTGTAATTCTGCTGACAAGGCCAATGTTCTTAGAACTCTCAGAAGGAAGGCCTGAGAGGCTTTGAGAGTGACAACTGTGTCAAGATACTAAAGAAAGAAGTCAGAGGAGTCCATGGGAGTTTGGACATCTTTTATTTTCAAGCAGTCCTTGATACCATCAGGCTGGAGAACAAGGATCTGCAACATGCTTACAAACAGAGTAGCATCTATACACAGAAGGCACAGAGGGATATTGGATCCTAGTGCTCAGTGCTGCAGAGACAAACTTCCCATGGGTGTGGACTGCATGTCTACCAGGCTGTGCCTGCCTTCTCCATCTTACTGTTTTCAAAGGAGGGAAATGCCCACCCCATCACCACATATGCCTACAGCCTGAAGAACACCTGTAAGAACAGGACGGCTCTTATTTCCTCAGATACAGACAATGGACTGTTCCCCACAGAATCCAAGAGCAGAGACCTTAAAGAAACAAAAGAAAATTTCAGAAATATAATGATTTAGCATTTAGACCCATAAAGCATTGTAATAAGGTCTAACCCTCCTTCAGATGCTCTGGTCTCTTTCTCTAATGAGTCTCCTGCCCTTTCTGTCTCTTGTCTTAATCTGGGTCATGTGACTTTGCCAGCCTTTAAATCCCACCTCTCAGTTTCATATTAACTTCTGGTTTTATTCTGATCACACACCGCTGCTCTCCTTTTGCCCATTCACCTGCGTCTGCACCTTAGAGCTTAATACAGATGCCATTCAAGTTATAAATGATCAAGATGCCATTCAAGTTATAAATGATCAAACGCTTCTCCCCTCACCTGTCCACCCCTCTCCCCGACCCTAAGACACTGGCTCTGAAGTTCTCACTTTTCTCCATGTTATTCTGGGTTGACTCATCCTTTTAGTCTGCCCACCACTTCAGGAGAGCTGTTTTACTTCATAGCTATTTTGTTAGAATGGAATTACCTAAGCAGGGAGGGGGATTTGATCACAGTCTAAAACAGTAAAATACAGCTACAAAAAACCCATTCTTCATTCTCAAGCTTAGAAATGTTGTTCTAACATCTCCAGGTATGACCTAGTGGGTACACAGATGCTGCAGTGCATTGATGGGGAGTGGAACAGTTCCTATCCTACCTGTGAGTCCATTCAGGAAACCCCCAAACCAGCTGAACAGAGTGCACTTGAGAAAGCTATTGTAAGTAGGGGGTGTTATCCATTTTCTTCTTAGCTGTAGTCTCAGGCCTGACATTGCTCTTGGCATGTGGTTTAATGGATATCCGATCAATTCTGGGTAATGGGTTTGAATGGGTAACCTTGACCTGATTGCAGAAGGCATCCCATAAGATGTCAACTCACATTTCTATATAAGAACATTCCCACTCATCACCATCATGACAAACACCTAACACAACTCTTTTATGGGGTTTATTGCCTCATTTGGATATAGAACAAGGTCTACTCAGTGCCCAGTATCTGTTAGGCCTGACGACTATGACAAGCTGCTCCAAGTCTAGATGCCAAGACACTCTGAACACATTTATTTTCATTCGGACTAACTTTAGCCTGTGCTTATCCCTGGAGAGATATTAATGATTATATTTAAACCAGAAAATATAAATGACTGATCACGTTGAGGATTCAGATCCATGTGGAAATTCTCTGGGTTTTGCAGCTTACTGGTTTCAGAGTGGAGAGCTGAACCTCAGCTCCCCAGTTCTAACTTTCTTTCCCTAGCTTGCCTTTCAGGAGAGTAACGACCTTTGCAGTGCCACAGAGAACTTTGTGAGAAGACTAAAGGAAGGTGGACTAACGATGGAGGAAGTTAAATTTTCTCTGGAGATAAAGAAAACTAAGTTGAAGACGGATATTTTACTGAAATATCATAGCTAAGCAGAATGGTCACAGACATACACCTATGAATAAACTGCTTCTAAAGGTGCTTGCTGTTCCTTACTGAGATGAAGTGCAAGGCCATGTGGCCGTATAGTTGACTTACTGTGTGTAATTGTGTGTGGTGTGTCTGTGAGAATGTTACTTAGACTGTAGAAGGGCCGGGTATGGTGGTTATCTCCTTCAGACCAGGGTTGGCAATGTACTTATAGAGGGCACAGAGCTTAGTTCTCCAGCCATGTGGGGAATGAGAAAGGTTGTGTCTGATCTGAGTGTACCTCTCATGAGACATGAGTGAGTGTGCCTCACATGAGACATGAACAGTAAGTCAGAATCTTCAAGAAACAGGAACTAACTTCATTCTGGAAAAATGTACTCCCAACAATTACATCTTTAAAATTGCCCATTGAGTTCCATACCCTGCCTGCCCCACCCTCCCCAAGCACTAAAGGTTATTGCCAATGCCATTGGTTATTTTGACAACTTGATAAGTCCTCATCACTTAAGACATACATGTCTATGGCAATCAACATGGGAAAAAAATCTATCTGGTACTCAACTGGAAGCTTCATCCCTTCTAGATAGTATGCACAGTGCTAGAAGGTGCTATCGATGCTACCAGAAGAGAAAAGGAATCATTACAGCTGTGAACTTGCAAGCTGTAATAATGATCTGCATATAAGATAAGCCCATTTGGTGTAATAGTGGCCTAAATGTTAGGGGAGTAACCAACCACTTTCTGATTGGATTCAAGGCCTGCTTCATGAGATGGTAACCATCTCTGACACTGAAAGTGGCCAAGAACCTGAGACTAGATAGGTCTTAGATCCTAAGGGAAATGTACACTATTATTCTGCTAAAGGAACACAGCAATAAAATGACTCTAATGACACACTGCTATACCCATAGGTCCGTGCACCACTCAGCCCTCCTCAGAGAAACTACTTGCAGTAGATGATAATTTACAGATACCTATGGCTGGATGGATGATATGCAGAGAGGAGGTGGGGGAAGGGGAGAGGGAGAGAGACAGAGAGACAGATAGACACACTTTGGAATACTCAGTCCTGAGTGAGATCTCTTTATCACACCCCTTCCCTTAAGATGCAGGGAACTGTGCAGAAGAGAGGGTAGACAGTGTGGAGATGTCAGAGGTGGTGGATGACTTTAAGGATATTGCATTTTCCAGACACAACAGGGAAGAAGCACATATAAATTCACAAAGATGATGACAGAATGCCAAGACTTGCAAAAGCTCAAGCAGGACAAAATCCCACAAGGTCCACCCCTAGCTGTTCTCGATTGACAGCTGCTGGGAAAGGAGAAATTACTGCTCTTCAATGGAGTGACACTTGGTATACCAACCACACTCCAGGGCAGGCCCATGCTCAGGAGAGGTAGTCAACACAAATCAGATTTGGTATTTTTTTTCCTTTCCTTTTCTTTTTTTTTCTTTTCTTTTGGGGTTTTAGATATAGGGTTTCCGCCGGGCGGTGGTGGCGCACGCCTTTAATCCCAGCACTTGGGAGGCAGAGGCAGGCGAATTTCTGAGTTCGAGGCCAGCCTGGTCTAC